>NW_025814889.1:109044094-109644094 GCF_022079265.1 Lynx rufus
CACTCTAATGGTTTCCAGTTTCTAGATCTTTCCATTCAAGGTTTAATATTCCCAGAAGAGATGATTGGACACCTTGGCTTTGATCTACTCCTGGATCAATCAGCTTAGGTCTTTGAACTGAAGTTCTTTTAGGGTAAGGGAAATTCCAGAAGTTCAACCTAATTGGAATCTTCTAGCATTCTACTTTATGGATGTTGTTCACACATACACACACATGCATACACATAGACATACACACACACACACACACACACACACACACACACACACACACACATATGTTATCTCCTTCTATCCAATAGTACCTGCTTAACACAATGCAACCCTACTTCTCACGGACTCTTCTTCACCAGAGGAGATAGAGATAACTGGAATTCACATGAAGCTACGGTAGTCAGAGATGATATAATGGATATTATATATATGGATATTATAAATGTCAGTATTCAAAAACCTTAGGAACAAATGAAAATGTAACACATTTCCTATATAACATAGTAAAAAAAAGAAGAAATACATGAAAATATACATGAAATATACATGAAAATATATATTTTCTATTCAAAATAGAATGAAATGGAAAAATGATTCCAGTCAGTAAATAAGAAAAAATTCAGTCCTCATATTTGCAAGTGTGACAAAACCCTAGGGAGCATATATCACATTTCTTCTCAGTTTTGCTTTGCCTTCAGCTCTTATTCTAGCTGACTGGGATAGAAGTACTTCTTTGGGAATTTCTTTCTAAGACCACTAGCTAAGTGTGTAGTCATAGTATAGGAAGTTAAAGTTTATGGACTATTAAGTGTGAAGCTAAGAAATGGTACTACATGGATTTTGGTCCATTTATTTTGATTAAGGGACACTGTTTCACAGAATATTCTGAATTCTGACAAACACCTGCCAACCCTCACAAGTTGTAGTCTGCTTATAACTGATGTTATAGCTGAATTTTCAATAAGGAATTCAATTGTCACATAAAGTTAGATGTTTCTAGATTAAGAGTGCCTGGTGAGAATGGTGAATACCTTTACAGCTGTCTCCTTAATTTTTGCTAGATACAGATTTTGGTCAGTTTTATGGAAATCTGCTTCATGCTGTTAAAATTACAAATTCTACCTCTGCATTTATGACCAATTTTTCACGCATTTGATTACTTATTTTTTTTGGTGAGTGTACATGATCAGTAGCATTTACTAAATAGGGCATCATGTCTGTAAGATGTGATAGTAATGATAATCTTCTGGCATCAATTAGCAATATTTATAGTCTTTGGGTTTTTCTGAGAAGTCCATTTCCAGAGTGGACTCTCAATTTTTCATTTCAATTATCTCACTACCCAAGTCATTTATATCTAACAATTGTTACCCTCAGCATGACATAGATCTTGCATTAGGGCTATCCATCCAGGAAAACTAGACAATGAAAAGTATATCTGGAAATTCTGACTACCTGGAGAAATCCTTTTTTGAGAGAAATTCCAGAACATTCCATCCCCAGCAAGTGCTGACATATTTAAGAATCACGGTCAACCTTGATCATGTTATTTTTCCACTTTGATTAGCTAGATGGAATCCCCTGAGATCACAGTTGTGGACTAAGAGAGGGTGCATATTTGGCAAGCATACGCAAGTATATACTAACTATAGACATTAGTGAAATTTGAACTCTGAATATTACTAGACCCCTAATCTCCTACATTTCTGCACCACTGGAAATTGGCGTGATGTGGGCATAGAATGTATTCCCATTTCCTAAACCTTAAGTCATTATTTTTCTTTTATATTATATTAAATTCCATCTGGTATGTAAATATGTAATAAGAAAAATATAGATTCCCATACTTTTCTATAATTTCTTTGTAATCAGCTATGAATACACAAGCTAGCTGATATTTGGGACCTCATTTGGCTTGTGGAGCTCCCTTCTTGAGCTCGAGCAAAGCATAAGAAGCTTACCCTGCTGGTTGAGAAATTCATAGCTCTGGTGCCTGTTAACACACTCACAAAACACAGCTGTGCACACTACCTCTGAATGCCACCTCCAAAAGATGCATTTTTTAACATCTACTGTTTTCATTGGAATTCAGTGTTACATGTTGAAAGCAAACAACTACGGGGATTACTGGAAAGAAGATCACATTACTTTACATAAAGCAATACTTTTGACATTAAATCTCTATCTACTTGGAGATCACCCTGACGCATGGTTTCCATACAAATTTCTTTTACATAAAACAGCAGGTTATACACACATAGATTTTGTATATTGGCTAATTTAAAAATGTATGTATTAACATTATAATTCTTAAATCATTCATATCATGTTTCAATTGTAAATACAATGAATTTTTAAAACACCTTTCCTGGGTAATTATGTTGGTCATCCATATTTTGAAAAGCATATGATGCATTACACCTAAAATGATACTGAATATTTTTAAGTAGCTAATTTATAAAGAGGAAGTAATAATTGAGGAAAAGGGAAATTCTTGTGTTTTTTCTCTTTTCATTAGAAATACATACCATCTACCTCTTTTGAAAGGTATCAAGCTCTGAATTTAAAATCTTACCACTCATGATGTACATAGGGTTATGTATAACAACAGTATTTTATGCATAAAACATGATGTTTTATTTAATTATTTTAAATAATAAAGGAAATATCTTCAGGGCAAAACTCACTTTGGTAACACTACAACAAAAACAAAGAAATTCAGGATTATAGCTGTATTTGTAGTGGAGGAAAGTGGATAGGTTGCAGTGGGATATACAGGAAATTTAAAAATCTTAGGATTTATTCCTTAAAGTAAATTGTGGAAACATAGGGGTCTATTTTTTTAATTACTATTTGTGATTATTTTTTAGAATGTACTTTAAATTTATGTATACCATTTATATGTGTAATAGTATTTACTTTCTTTCAATTTTATTTTGTCATTATAGATTTTGCATTATAGAAGTTTGTATATTTTATGTAGTCAAATCTATTGGTTTTTCATTTCTGGTTCTCAGTATACTTGGTTAGGATGATCTTCTGCACTACAAGGTTATAAAAATATTCTCCTACATTTTCTTCTACTAGCTATACATTGTTTTATTGTTGTTTTAAATATATTTATTTATTTAATATTCTATTTTATTTTATTATTATTATTATTATTATTTAATGTTAATTTATTTTTGAGAAAGAGAGAGAGACAGAGTGTGAGCAGGGGAGGGGCAGAGAGGGAGGGAGACACAGAATCCGAATCCAGCTCCAGGCTCTGAGCTGTCAGCTCACAGGCTGATGCGTGGCTCGAACTTATAACCATGAGATTGTGACCTGAGCTGAAGTCAGACGCTTAACTGACTGAGCCACCCAGGTGCCCTATATTCTATTTTAATGTAATCTCTACACCCAACGTGGTGCTCAAACTCACAACCCTGAGGTCGCATGCTCTGCCATCAGAGCCAGGCAGGTGCCCCTTAAAGACTTTTTTTAGAGCAGATGAAAAATTTCTTAGCAAAATTGAGAGAAAGGTACAGAGATTTCTCATATATCACTTTCCCCCCCACATGCATAACCTTTTTCACTTTTTTCTTTTCAAATTTTTATTTAAATTCTAGTGACTTAACATACAATACAATATTGGTTTCAGGAATAGAATTTGGTGATGCATCACTTACACACAACACTCAGTGCTTATCATAATGAGTGCCCTCCTCAATACCCATCACCCATCTAGCCCATCCCCCTCCCTCACTCCAACAACCCTCAGTTTGTTCTCTATGGGTAAGAGTCTTTCATGGTTTGTTTACCCCTCACTCTCTTTTTCCCATCCCATATATTCATCTGTTTTATTTCTTAAATTCCACATATGAGTAAAATCATATGGTATTTGTCTTTCTCTGACTTATTTTGCTTAGCCTAATACACTCTAGCTCTATCACATCATTGCATGTGATATACATACATGCATATATACATACATACACCATATCTTCTTTATCCATTCATCAATCAATGGATATTTGGGCTCTTTCCATAGTTTGGCCATTGTTGATAATGCTACTACAAACATTAGGGTACGTGTACCCCTTCAAATCAGTATTTTTGTATCCTTTGGGTAAATACCAGTGATGCAATTGCTGGATCATAGGGTAGTTCTATTTCTAACTTTCTGAGGATCCTCTATACTGTTTTCCAGAGTAGCTGACCCAGTTTGCATTCCCACCAACTGTGCAAAAGGGTTTCCTTTTCTCTGCATCCTCACCAATACCTGTTGTTACTTATGCTGTTAATTTTAGCCGTTCATAACAGGTGTGAGATTGTATCTCATTGTGGTTTTGATTTGCTTCATTATTAATATCACTT
The DNA here is from genome assembly GCF_022079265.1 of Lynx rufus. Lineage (NCBI taxonomy): Eukaryota > Metazoa > Chordata > Mammalia > Carnivora > Felidae > Lynx > Lynx rufus. Next base: position 109,048,448 of record NW_025814889.1, read on the forward strand.
GTCTGAATGGTACATTTTTATCAATTATTAACCTACATTGACACATCATAATCATCCAAAGTCCATAATTTATATTAGAGTTCACTCTTGGGTTGTATATTTTATGAATTTGGGCAAATGTATAATGACATATGCCTATCATTATAATATCATACAGACTATATTTTCAGTGTTTTGGGCTCTACCTATTCATCCTCTTCTCCACTCTCTTACCTGTATTTTTGAACTACATTTATCATTATTTTTCTGAAATAATCTTTGACCCAATAGATATTAGGCAATGATTATGAAAATAAGTTTTGAAAATACTGATAAATGTTACAACTTGTAATCTCTCTCCTCACTAAAAGTTTATTGTAAATATATATGACATACTTAATTAAATCCAGCTTTGTAAAAAACAAAATAACTCAAAACTTATAGAAAATATATCTTATGTCTCTTTGATCTCTTTTTGATATCTTATATCTCTTGGCATCTCTGTGTGTCATGTCTGTAACAACATTGACACTAGCATGTGACATTACTCTTGACCACACAGGACTTCTTTCTACAATTTTATTTCATATTCACAGAAAACAATTTGAATGGTGGTGCTTTGAGTTATGCTAAATGAAAGTTACTAATATCTGTATATTCTATTATGAAAACTACCATAGGTAAACAATAAATATAATGGTGAAACTAGAGGTAGGGATAGCCTTTGAAAATTTATTTAAATATGAGGAGTTTCTTTTGACCCACCATCCATACTTCTCTTTGAATATTCTTTCTCAGGCTTTCAATTCTGTCTGATATCAAAGCTTACTAAAGTAGAATAAGAGTCATAACACCTGCTCCATATCCTTAAACTATCAATATTTTATGATGCATCTTATTTTCAGTTCAAGAAACTTTAAGGTTGTATCTTTCATGATTCATTATATTGCAGGAAAAAATACAATAGTGAATAGGATTTGACTTTATAACACATTAGGAGATACTTGTATTTTACATATATACATATCTCTCAAAGCTCTTGACCAAACTTTGTATAGGAAAATACTATATTTACTTTTCCAATACACATGCATTATTTTAAAATTTTTATATTTTTATTTATTTTTTGAGAGAGAGAGAGAGCGAGAGAGAGCGAGCAGGGTAAGGGCAGAGAGAGGGGGAGACACAGAATCCAAAGCAGGCACCAGGCTCTGAGCTGTTACCACAGAGCCCTATTGGGCTATGGGGCTTGAACTCACAAACTGTGAGACATGGCCTGAGACAAAGTTAGATGCTTAACTGAGTCACCCAGGTGCCTCTCAATGCATTATTTTTAATAAATGAAATTGTGGGATAAGAAGACCAACTTGAGCTATATCCCCAAGTACAATTGGAAGAATTTGAGAATTATATGAAGACTTTTTGAAATGTGCTTTCATTGGTGTGATGGTGATAGGAATAAAAAAGACATTACAATGTCACTCTTGGTGTGAAACTTTCTTGGCTTTTTTGTACCTGTCTCAAATGCTTTTCCACAGTATCTGTTATAGTTAGTTTTTGTTTTTGTCTAATGTTCTACAATGAATCATAAAATAGTTGAAAATGTTATAAATAAAAATGTGGAAATCAAAGCAAAGCAAGTGAGAAAGTTTTATTTCAATGAAATAAAACTAAAATGTTTTGACAACTCTTTACTCTTCTGAGCATGGTAAAGAAATTGAATGAGTGCTGAAGAACAAATTATCAGGGTGTACGTCATAATGATAATAATGAAATAATAGTTAAAAGAGTTGTGAGTTAGCATCCACATGCATGATGTGACAAGAATAACATTCTTTGTTGGAAAAGCAAGCAAAATGATTGGCAAAATGGAGAGACAGATTACTCAAGGACACAAAGGTTTTACCATTGTTAATTCAAAAGAAGACAATAATGTCTGAGAAGTTAAAGGAGAAGGCAATGGCAGAGGAAAATTAGTTGGCAAAGGAGTTGTCTTTCTAAATAAGCCTGAGAAGTTCAATAGTATCAAGAGTCAAGCTATGCTCATGTTACGAACACACTATCTGCATCCCCTCAAAATTCATATGTTGAAGTCCTAACCCCTAATGTTATAGTTTGAGGAGGTGGGGCTTTGGAAGGTAATTAGGATTAGATGAAAACATCATGGGGACTTCATGCTGGGATTACTGTCCTTATCAGAAGAAGATGAAAGACCAGAGCTCTCTCTCCCTCTCCTTGAACACAAAGAAGAGGTAATATGAATACACAGCAAGATGTTGGCTGTCTGCAATCCAAGAAGAGGGCCATCATCAAAACACAAATTTGCTGACACCTTGATCTTGGACTTGGACTTCTCAGCCTCCAGAACTGTGAGAAAAAAAATGTCTCGTTTAAGCCACCCAATCTATGGTATTATGTTATAGCAGCCAAAGCAGACTGACAGCTCGTACCATCAAAATAATAGTGAAAGCTATCTTAACTCTCTATGAAGAAACTGTTATTTTCCTGTACTGACTATATATTAAAAAGGAAGTTATAGTGCTAAGCAAATTTTGTTGTAGATGAAATAGGATTGTTTTGAAAGCAATAATGTCCTGTACGTTTATCCTTCAGAAGAAGAAAATTCATGATTACAAAGGCTTCTAGAGCTGGCTGTATCTATTTATCCAGGCATTTGTGCTAATAATATGTGAAACCCAAACTAGCCTAATATGTTCTGAAAAACATATTTACTCAAAAATATGTCCAAAGGAAAATGCAAGTTGTCTGGAAATCCTCAAAGCCTACTTAACAAAGTAGAATTTTTGAGAATTGCATACAATCTTATCTCTGACCCTTAATAAACAAAAATCTTGCCAAAAAAAGTTCTAAACATTTCTGACCCCTAACGTTCAGCCAAGAATCTAGAATATAGTGCTAACATCCAAGTGATTTTCTTCTGTTCAAATATTACACTACACGTGTAACCCATGGATCATGACTTTAATCCATAACATCGTGGCATTGACCTAGACTCGTTTTCAATTCCTTATGCAAAACCTGGTCCAGGATACAGATGTCAAACAAGAAGATTTACTAAAATATTTTTTTGAAATCTTTGACATAAAAAGGATGGCTTTAGAATTTACCAGACAGGCATGGTAAAAGATTTTTATACATCAACACAAGACATACAAGAAACCAACTTCACAACTGTGGTTTATTTATTTGAAAGGTTTTGCAAGGATGGTTAAAGAAGAATGAAAATTTATGTTCCTTTTTTTCCATTTAACTTTAGTTAATATACAGTGCAATATTGGTTTCAAAAGTAGAATTCAGTGATTCATCACTTACATACAAAACCCGGTGCTCATCACAACAAATGCTCTCCTTAATATCCATCACCCATCTAGCCATCTCCCACACACCTCCCTCAATCAGCCTTCAGTTTGTTCTCTATTGTTAAGAGTCTCTTGCAGTTTGTTTCCTTCTCTTCTTTCCCCTCCCTTCCCATATGTTCATCTGTTTTGTTTCTTAAATTCCACATGAGTGAAATCATACAGTATTTGTCTTTCTGTGATCAACTTATTTCACTTAGCATGATACATTCTAGCTTCATCCTCATTGTTGCAAATGGCAAGATTTCATTGTTTTGATGGCTGAGTAATATTTCATTGTGTGTTATATATATATATATATATATATATATATATATATACCACATCGTCTTTATCTATTCATTAGTCATTGGATATTTCGGTTCTTTCCATAGTTTGACTAGTGTTGATTGTGATTTTATAAACATTAGGGTGCATATATTCCCTTGAATCTATACTTTTGTAACCTTGGGTAAAAATTGATGTTCCTGAAGAAGGATATTAATTCTGATGAAGTTGATGAAAAAGATTCTGGAGAGCTCTTAAAATCGCATGCTGAAAAATTAAAAGCCATACTTGTTCAGAAGGATATGTAACTCTCGTTTGAAGAAAATAGGAATGGTGACAACTTTAAGAGGCACACCATCAATCCACAGGTGCCATATAGTTTTCAGAAATGTATAGGCCATGCAAATATAATGCTAAACATTATCTTTAAATGTGTCAGCTAAATGAAAATTCCTCTTTTGATTATTGATTAATGTCTCTTACTGTGATAGTTCAGATTCTCCAGAAGCACATACCAAGGCGGAAGTGAAAGGGCAACAGATTTCTTGAGAGAAATACTTAGGAAGATAAAGGAGTGAGGGATCAGAAGTAGGTGGGTATTATCTTTAGCCCACAGTGCAGGTCTGACTTCTTTGATGAAGAAGAGGAAAGGAAGAAATACTGTCTAGAAAGAGCCTCAGACTCTGAGAAAGTCTTGGGCAGCTGATAGGGAGACACAGGGCACAGATTTTCCATTGGAAGCATCATACATGGGACAGAAATGGCTAAATCTGGTAAGTACCCTTGCTGTGCTCGCTTATATGTGAAGAGCTGCCTGAAGCTTGCTGTCATGGACTGTCTACAGCAGTAACAAAATGATAGGAAAATTATGTCATTTCTTCTGGATATGACAGTTTGATGGAAGTTTCTTCCTCACCTAACTCCTCTGTATGCCACCCTGAACAATCATTCCATTTGATTGCTTCAAAAATCTTTGCCTCTTCCCAACTCAACTTTCTTCAATATCAATCTCAATGAATAATGACTCAATATAGGAATTTTATTTTTATTAAAATTTTTTCTATATCCTTTCAAAATAAATTTATTATTATATTTTATTTATGGTTCTTATTTCAAGTGTAGATTTTATCTTATAGCATCGATGTGTAAATTGTACTATTTTGAATGCAATTTTTGTGAACAAGTATATTAATTGTTCAGTCATCAAGAAGCAATGTTTTAAATGCTTTATGTCTTATGATAGTTTGCTATATATACAGATATTTTTAATATTTTAATTACATTTAATGTAATTCAAATTAGAAACTAATCTGAAATTTTGGATTTATGTAGGAAGTCAGACAGAAAATGGCATTATTTGCTTTAGTGTTTGTCAACTGGAGGATTTCTAAGTATAGGGACTTTTGGCCTCAGGGTATATTTCAAACTCGACATCTTATTCTGGGACCTCTATCCAGTTCTCCAACCAACCTCATCTCCACTACTTCACATCACACATTTTATTCTATCATAGTAATGAAGAGTTTGTAGTTACTTGAATGCTTTATTCTACTTCAGATTTGCATTCCCTTAGTTAATCTATTCTCCATGATTAGAATGTTCCCATTTACTTTCATCTTCCACAACCTAGTTAAAAAACACACACCCTTAAATCCTTGGCTTAATTGTCATTTCTCTAGTTGGCTGCACACTCTCTTCTGTTCACATTCCATAGATGCCTGCTGTGTATTTATCTTTTTATTTTTTGAGGTCAAGAATAAATTCTTATTTTTATGTTCTATTGAAACAAAGAGTAAATCAAACTGGTAGATGTTTCACATCTTTTGCTATTTGTCTGTCTGTCTCTATCTCAAGCCTTTTTTCTGCTTTAAAAAAACTAATTCCAGTATGCTTAACGTACAATATTATATTAGTTTCAGGTGCACAATACAGTGATTCAACAATTCTATACATTACCCAGTGCATATTGTGACAAGTGTACTCTTAATTCCTTTCACCTATTTCACCCATCCCCTCAGTTGCCTCCCCTCTGGTAATCATCATATCGAGCCATTTTTTAAAGAAAAAAGTATAATTATAACAAAAATTCCCTTCACAGGGGCTCCTGGGTGGCTCTGTTGGTTGAGTGTCTGACTTGATTTTGGCTCAAGCCATGATCTCACAATCATGGGATCAAGTCCCATGCTGGGCTATGCAGCAGGCATGGAGACTGCTTGGGATTCTCTCTCTCCCTCTTTGACTCTCTCCCACTCATGAGCACTCTCTCTCTCTCTCTCTCTCTCAAAATAAATAAATAGGCATTTAAAAATTCTGATCACAAAAATCACTATCTCTTATTGTGCTTGTTATAATTCTGAAAATCTCTTATGTAACTACAAAACTTGCTGCAGCTAGTGTTTTTTTCTTTCCAACCTAATGTGCTTATCATATGAATTAGAAAAATATGAATCAATGCATTTTCATGTCTTTCATGATAACATGAGCAGACATTACTTTATGATTTGTATCTAAAGTTAATTTTTCTCATGGGGTGCCTGAGTGGCTCAGTTGGTTAAGCATCCAATTCTTGGTTTCAGGTCAGGTCATGATCTCATGGTTTGTGGGTTTGAGCCTCACATTGGGCTCTGTGCTGACAGTGCAGAGCTTGGTTAGGTTTCTCTCTCTCTCCTGCTCTCTTGGCCTCTCCCCTCACTCTCTCTCTCTCTCAAAATAAATAGACAAAAAGATATAATCCTTTCTCTTAAAGGATTAATTGCATAATCTTTTCCCCTATAAATGATAAATAAGTTAATAATTTCAACTTCCACAGTAATACATCTAAATTAAAAGTTACTTGGGGATAACTGAAAACTTTTTCATTAATATTTAAGGATCATCATACCAAGTCATATGAAATCTCTACTGTCTATGAAAATTGTTGACAAAAAAAGAAAAAAAAATTAGTTTCCAAAATGGCTTATTTTAAAATTACTTATAAATTTTTCTACATATAGTGTACTTTTACATACAATTACAAAAGAAAGTACTCTTTTATTTTTCAAACTACCTCCTGTTATTTTATATGTTTAATCTGCTTATCTCAACTTTTGAATAACGTGGCAATGAATCTGACAAGGTGGATAGCAGGCTTAATTAATCAGGAAATATGGATGCCCTGAAACTGTTGTATACATGTCATGATTGGCAAAATATCCACTTTCTACAAGCAAGAAAAAGTCATATTTCACAGTTATGATGCAATTACATTGTTATTTCACAGCTGTCAAAAAGCATAGTCTTGAAATATGACTTTTTAAAGTATGTACTTAAAAACTTTTCAATGTTTTAACTAATAATATTTTAGAGACCCTATGAATATTGTAACTAGAAGCACCTTAAAGAAAGGATATTAGCCAATAAAATATTTTATGTAATTTTCAATAGAAAAAAAAACCCTCTATATTATAGATTCAGTGGGTATCATGTAGCCTTAAGCATATATATATATATATATATCAAACAGAACGGGTAAAGTGAGCTTACAAAATTATAGATACTTAGTCTAACAAAGACAAACTTAAGAGTCACTCAAAACAAGAAAAATATTTGAAACATAGTAAGGAATGTTTATTTTTTTTAACTTTCTTTTATAACTCTTACCCATAGTTTAGACATAAAGCGAAAGACATATAGAAATACAACATAAAAAGATACTTAAGGAGATTGGAATAAATGGATGTGAGTACAGTAATAAATAGATATCAAGCTGGTTTTAGCACACAAAATGTATACCATATCATTCCCTACAATTGCTAAAAGTCAACTAATATTAAGCTTTGAACTTCCTAATAGAAAACAGACAGAAGCATAATTAGATAAAATGTTTACAGTGCTCTTGGTGTAAAATATAGACCAGATTGTTAGAAGCCAGACAATATTTCCTGGTTCTGCAATCTGACAGAAATAATTCCAGCGGGTTATTTGACAGGCCACTCTGTAATATCACATCTTCCATGGCACACCTAAAATAATGCCATTGTAGTAAGCAGCTTCTAAAATGGAATTAAAGTAAAAAGGGAGTAATAAATTTTTTTAAAAAATGGAGTCTAAAATTATTACTGCTTTACCACCTTAAAATTAATCAATTTGTATCCACAGACATAGCATTTATAAAAAGCTGAAGCAGTGTACCTCACAACTAATTCCTTTTTTGCTAAGTCTAATACTCAACAAACATCATTGAAAACTGTGGTCTCACTTGCAATATTTCCTTGAAATGATAAAAAGAACTAATAGTACCAAAGCTCAATTATTTGTCTTCTGACATGTTTTACCATGAAGCCAAACTTTGCATTTTATCAAGAGGAAATTAGTGAAAATTTTGAGTGTTGGAACAGGGTTCCATAAACTAACACTATGACTTAGAAGAAATAAAGTTGACTGTATTTTAAACAGAGATGGAGCGGGGCGCCTAGGTGGCGCAGTCGGTTAAGCGTCCGACTTCAGCCAGGTCATGATCTCGCGGTCCGTGAGTTCGAGCCCCACGTCAGGCTCTGGCCTGATGGTTCGGAGCCTGGAGCCTGTTTCCGATTCTGTGTCTCCCTCTCTCTCTGCCCCTCCCCCGTTCATGCTCTGTCTCTCTCTGTCCCAAAAATAAATAAACGTTGAAAAAAAAATTAAAAAAAAAATAAACAGAGATGGAGCATCATGCATCAAAACATGTTTCAAACAACATTAATCCTGTGAGATATTATGCAATTTTGAGAAACGAAAAACTAAAGAATCACAAGTCACATTACCAAATCCATGGCTCAGTGAAATACCGGAAGAATTAGTTTAGCATTTTCCTGACTTTATATAATCTTCACATTTCTTTTTTTAATTTATGCAAAACACTGTAATCAAAAGTGGAACAGATCAGGCTTAGCCTGGGTAGACAGAAACACAGCTAGAAAATTAATAAACATAAAAAAAATCAGTGAATGCTGAAATCCACAACTGAGACAGATTCTTGAACAATTCAAGAAATATAAAATACCTCTGAAATGCTTACTGGACTCTTTAGGCCAGTGTCTAGTAAGAAAGTTATTAAATGTATACAGAACTCTGGTTAGTTGTGTTAAGTTCACAGTTCTTATTTACTTCACGAATAAAGATATGTACAGAATACCTTAAATGGTAATAATTTAGATCTGAAACTGCTCTCACAGAGAATTAGAGTAATGATTTGAATCAATTAGGATACAGTGTTAGTGTTTGTTACTGCCAGTTTGGGAAACTTCAGTGCCTGATTTATCATTTTTAAGTCTAGTCTTAAGCACCTCTACTGCACTGGAAACAGATTGCTTCCTTTCCTTTATACTTGGAATTGTTGAATTCTACCCTGCCCAAAATGAATGATTCTGAATTAGGAAAACTTATAATTTATTAAAACATTTCTTCTGGGGCGCCTGGGTGGCGCAGTCGGTTAAGCGTCCGACTTCAGCCAGGTCATGATCTCGCGGTCCGGGAGTTCGAGCCCCGCATCAGGCTCTGGGCTGATGGCTCAGAGCCTGGAGCCTGTTTCCGATTCTGTGTCTCCCTCTCTCTCTGCCCCTCCCCTGTTCATGCTTTGTCTCTCTCTGTCCCCCAAAAAAATAAACGTTGAAAAAAAAAATTAAAAAAAAAAAACAAAAAAAAAAAACAAAAACATTTCTTCTAATGAAACTTTTGTTAAAAGACAAACAACATATGGGGCGCCGGGGTGGCTAAGTCGGTTAAGCATCCAATGTTAAGTGCCTGATTTTGGTTCAAATCATGATCTCATGGTTTTGTGAGTATGAGCCTCAAATCCAGCTCTGCTCACTGAGCACTGACCCTACTTGTGTTCTCTCTGTCTCTCTCAAAATAAATAAATTTTAAAAAGTAAAAGCAACATAAATATAATTAAGCTTTAACAAACACAAGTAGTCATTGAATTAAAAAAACTTGTAGCAATGAGAACAAGAACGGGGAAGAGTGAATTTTGACATTTGTGTGGACATTTCAAAAAATTTAGTTCATGAGTTATAGTTTGATGACCAGAAAATTTATCATTTCAGTTTTTATTTTATTAGAATACTAAAAACAATAAAAACTTCTTTTAAAGAAGATTGCACGCACAGAACATGCAACTCATTTATTTCTGTTTGCTGTTCGTGTGAACTGACTTTTATTAGAGCTGACAGGACTTCCTTTGTCTCCCTTAAGTTCAACGAAAACATCTTTCTCTAAAAATATTTGTCACAACCTTTGGACATACAAAATCCCAGGGAGAGAAAAGTAAACATAGGTATACACACATCTATCAATATTTTGATATAACAAACCATTCAGGCAGGGGAATAAACATTTAGAAGACTAGCAGAGGGACATCAGTCTTTCACTCCTATGTCACCTGCATAAAACCTAATTATCCACAAATATAACTTGTGCTCAACTATCGGTGACATATTACCTGAAAAATCCAGCAAGAAGTAATAATTTTAGCAATTAACAAAATAAAATTCATTAACTAAACAACTATACTAATAGACCAAATTTTAAAATATTTAATAATCTCTCCATTTAGAGCACCTGCTTCCCCTTGTGGAATGAAACAGTTTGGTTTATTTGGTTAGCATCTGGTAATAAATTTGAGGTCCAAGCAAACTCTGAAAATGAGTTAGTATTAGCTTAGTATTAATATTTTTTTTATAATTGTCTGGATATGTTTAGCACTCACACAATTATTTTATCCACCTAACATAATCTTCTGAATAGTTGCATATTATCCCTATCTATATATGTATTGTTTTCATTGTAATTGAACTCTTGATTTTTCCCTTTTAAACTTTTTTCATGTCCTGATTCCTTTATTTATTAATAATGCCATTGCTACTACAGTAACTCCACAGTGATATCCTTAAGAAACCCTAATTTCATTGTTTCTCAGTTGTTCTATCATGGGAATACCCTATATTACACAAGTAAGACAAAGTATTTGCAACTAACTTTTATTCTGATGATCTCCCAATCTCCATGGTCCTCACTGTTGACAAATGCAGTCTCAACACTCAAGTGATATTCATATCTTCCCATATTATTTTACTCCTTTATAAAGACTTGTCTTTTTATATTTTCCTTTATGTGTTCTTTACAACCATGACAACAGGTTATTTTTCATACTGCCCCTCTCTACTTCCCATTCAAGTTCACAATCTTTCCCATCTTAACTTTTTTTGCACTACTTCTTTTTTTTTCTGTCAAAACTCTTCATATTTTTCATCTTTAAAAATCCTACCAGTCAGGGAAAGGGAAAATAAAATAGCATCTTTATAACATAGACCTACTCTGTCTCTGCTGGCAGAAGCAACCTAAAGACATTTGCTTGGATCCTTGTCTGATTTTGACCACTAGTCTGCAAACTAAATAAGGGAAAAAAAAAAAACAAACTTCTAAGAATCTTTTGGTAGATATTTAAGAATAAGCTTAAATTTGGAAAAATTATATATATTTATGAATTGATAAGCTAATTAAATACATAATTTTCTATAGTACCCAGTAATTTTCTACATGAAATAAATTATTAGATACATAGTAGATATTCAAAAATAGTTTTAAAGGAAAAGAAATTAGGTAAATATGTAACTGTAAGAAAGAGATGTTTGTTTCTGGTCAAACTGATATAACATAAACTAGATTTATCCTTCTACTTGAATAAATAATAATCTGGATAAATATTTGAAACAATGATTATCAGATATGGGGACAGTATGCTGCACAGAAAACTGATCTCTCAATAAGGAGAAATAAAAGAGGTAAACCCTGTGAATGCCCATAGCATACTACACTGAGAGTGTACCTACACCCTACTGCAGAGAAAAGGAAATGAGGCCAATCTGGGGACTGTCCTTAAGATGAGGATATCAAGGGGCGCCTGGGTGGCGCAGTCGGTTAAGCGTCCGACTTCAGCCAGGTCACGATCTCGCAGTCCGTGAGTTCAAGCCCCGCATCAGGCTCTGGGCTGATGGCTCAGAGCCTGGAGCCTGTTTCCGATTCTGTGTCTCCCTCTCTCTCTGCCCGTTCATGCTCTGTCTCTCTCTGTCCCAAAAATAAATAAACGTTGAAAAAAAAATTAAAAAAAAAAAAAAAAGATGAGGATATCAAGGTAGGAATCCAGAAAGTGAAAGTAGCAAGGGTTTTCTAGGAAGAGTAATGGAGGTAAGAAGTCTATACAGCCAGTGCTCTGGAGTTCTGCAGAGGGTTCCCTTGAGCCTCTCCTAATTTGTAATCAACACATCCATTTAAAAAACAAACAAACAAACAACAACAACAACAAAACTACATTAGGTCATGAAAAGAACCAACGTAAAGAATTAGAACAAAACTCAGAGTTCACACAAGGATGGAAATAATTCCTATCCTCCATAAAAACAATGAAAACATTGGTAAAAATGATGAAAACCAGGTTTTACAGAAATCTGAAAATAAACATCAGACTTGCTACAATCTGAGAGCACTTGTTCCAACAATATTAGATTAATCTTGGTAGGGAAAGGGCATTTGGTGTTTTAATTTAGCCTACCCTCAACCATCTCTCTTCAGTTCTATGAAACCTTGAAAACCAGCAGCCTTGCAATAATGGTAACTGAATGCAAGCAACCTAGCAGCTCATGGAGGCAACAAAATGGATTTAGATCTCTCCCCCATATAGTACCACCAAAGAATTTTAACTGACATTTTACTTCAGCAAAAGTATTCAAATATGGAAGTTGGAAGGTTGGAAGGGAGGTTGGAAGATGGTGGTAGAGTAGGTGGACCCTAGTCTTCCCACGTTCCACAAATACAACTAGATAATTATCAAATAATCGCAATATCTTACAAATTGACCTAAAGACTGGCAGAACAAACTCCACAACTAAAGGTAGACAATAGGCCACATCAAAGAAGGTAGGAAGTGCTGAGACATGGCTTACAAGAGAAAAAGATCATGGCCACTGTGGTGGGGAGAGAGTTACAGTCTCAGAGACAAATTAGTACACAGGGGAGCACAACGGGAAAACAAATTCTCTTGGCTAGCAGTTGGCTTGTAAAATGAGAGGGGCAAAATTTTGTGAATTCCTACAAGTGTGGCTTAAAGCTTGGTGTTTAAAAGTCTGTGGGCTTGACTGGGGTACAGTCTGGAAGGCACTGCACTGCTCCAGGAGAGAAGGCAGGCAAACAACCCAGGGGCAGACAGGGTGGAAACAGTGATCTGAAGAATTCCTGGGGCACACAATAGGGATATTATTTGCCCTTCTCAGAACTTCTCCCTGAAAGGCAGTAATCAGAGCAACACCTCATCAGAAACAAAGGAGTTGACCAACACCTTCTATATCCTCCACCCCTCAGCATAAACACAAACCCACCTGCAGGAAACATCCCAGTGCTCACACCCAGTACCTAACTTGCTTACACCAACCCCTGCCACCCTGCAGTCTGGCAGAAATTCCCCTCCAAGTCATGTTTGCCTTAGTCCCAGCACAGCAGGCTCCCTTGCACAGAAGGTTGCTCTAAAACCTGCTAACACCCTATGTCCTAACTTGATAGTTTTGTGAGGCTTTGGTTCCAGTAGTAGTGACAAGTCTCATTTCACAGACCAGAGCACACCTAGTTAAAACATGCCACATTCAGGCCTGGGACCAAACACTGCCTGCAACAGGCAAAGAGAGCCTCTGCCAATGACTGGCCTGTAGGCTAAAGTGGCCAGGACAAAACAGCAGAGAACACACAACACACATTGGAGCCACTCCCAGAAGAGCCATCCCTCAGGAACAGAGGACACCACATGGCAGAACACTACAGGATCTCTTCTTCATAAGGCGATTAACCTCAAGAATAGGAGACATAGTTGAATTTCCCAACATAGAGAACAGGCACAGAGACTTAGACAAAATGAAAAGACAGAGAAATGTATCCCAAATGTAAGAACAGGATAAGGCCACAGCCAGAGATCTAAGTGAAATGGATATAAGTAACATGTCTGATAGAAAATTTAAAATAATGATCATGAGGATACTCACTGAACTTAAGAGTGGAAGACAAGAATGAGACCCTAAACACAGAGATAAGGAATAACAGCAGAGATAAAGGCTCAATAAATGAAATGAGAAACATACTTGATGGGATGAACAACAAGGTGGAAGAAGCAGAGGCATGAATTTGTGACCTAGAAGACAGAGTAATAGAAAGTAATCAAGCTGAACAAAAGAGAAAAAATAATTATGTAAAATAAGAATATTTTTAGGGAACTCAGCGACTCCATCAAACATAATAACATTTGTATTATAGGAGTACCAGAAGAAGAAGATAAACAAGGGGGCAGAAAACCTATTTGAAGAAATAATAGCTGAAAACTTTCTTAGTCTGGGGAAGGAACAGATACCCAGATCCAGGAGGCACAGAGAGCCCCCATCAAAATCAACAAAAGCACATCCACACCTAGACAGATTGTGTTTAAATTGGTAAAATATAGTGATAAAAATTTTTATAAGCAGGAAGACAAAAGAAGACAGTAACTTCCAAGGGAAAACCCATAAGACTAGCAGGAAATTTCTCAAGAAACTTGGCAAGCAAGAATGGAGTGGCATGATATATTCAGTGCTGAATGGGAAAAATCTGCAGCCAAGAATTCAGCAAGGCTTTCATCCAGAATAGAAGGAGAGATAGTTTTTGACAAAAAAAAAAAAAAAAAAAAAAACAAAACTAAAAGAATTCATAACTACTAAACCAGCTCTACCAGAAATGTTAAGGGGAATCTTTGGGTGAAAAGGAGAGACCAAAAGTGACAGTATAAATTAAATCGTATTGCGTTATTTAGCTGCAATACTAGGTGTATATCTTAGAAGCTCTGGGATGAAAGGAAATTTTTAGATCATGAAGAGGCCCCTTCTAAATTCCATATATAATATGTGAATGATTTCATTTTGTCCAAGGTGCTTCTTATGGTACTAATGGGCAATAGGTACACACACATTTACTTTCCCATAGATGTCCCTAACTCACTAAGGTGTTTTAAGAACGGAGGAAGAAACATATTTTGTGGGTAACCTAATTAAAAGGAACTTATTGTAAATATGTACAGGGATATAAAAATAAGGAAATAGGCATGTTGAGAATTAGAAAATAACTCATAGTCCTTTCAGAGGATGCAACAGATTTGTAGTCTGCCAGAAGTTTTGGGTATTTAACAGTGAATTATCTTGTTTTTCATACACAAAGTTAAGATTATAGACATCCATTCTCCTCTTTGTACTACCTGTTTTCAAGATTCTAGTTCTGCCATTTACTAGCTGTGTAAACTGGAAGTTATTTAATCAATCCATACTTTAATTATCATTTTAGAAATAATAAACAAATAGTACTGAATTCATGGATTTTTATGTAATGTTGACATATATTACATTAGTGTCAGGTGTACAACATAGTGATTTGACAAATTTATACTTTATGTTATGTTCACCACAAGTCTAGTCTCCATCTGTCCTGATATATCACTATTTCAGTATCATTGAATATTCCTTATGCTGGGCCTTTTATTCCCATGACTTACTTATTCCATAACTGGAAGCCTGTATTTCCCACTTCCTTTTACCCATCTTCCCCTCTGGCAACCATCAGTGGGGTTGTTTTAAAAATGTATTAATTATCTATTTTTTGTAACAAATTATCACAGATTTAGCAGATGCAAACAACATACATTTAATGCCTTTAGGTTTCTGTGAGTTGAAAGTCTGGACATAGGCCCTCGGTTTAGGTTCCCATAAGGCTGCAATCAAGAATTTGGCCAGGCTGCATTCCTTTTAGAAATTTGACCTCCTCTTCAAAGTTACATTAGGCAAATTCAGTGCCTTGTGTTTATGAGACTAAAATTCTTGTTTTCCTGCTGGTTGTCAACCTGGAATGGCTCTCAGCTATAGGAGGCCTCCTGCAATCCATGCCAGGGAGAACTCTCCCAGGTTCTCTGATAATATTACAACTTACTTCTTAAAGGTAAGCTGGAGAAGCTCTTATTCCTGTCTGCTGAGATGGGATCTTATTTAAGCTAAAGTAATTACAGGAGTAATGATCTCATCACCTTTGCCATATTCTATTGGTTAGCAAAAAGGCACTGGTTCTGCTCACCATAAAGGAAATAAGATTATATAAGCATGTGACTTACTGAGACGTCACCTTTGTGTGTCTGACACGAGGATTAAATGAGCCAATATAGGCAAAATATTTATATTCTTGTTTGGCAATAACACATTATCAATAATTTAGGCTCTTAGCTGCTAATGTTGTTACCTAGTAAAAATTTCTACTTTCTATCATATGCTTCTGATTGCTTTATGAATTCAGTTGCTTCAACTGACAAGCTTAGCATGCCTGACAAGCTTCCTGAAGGTCTTCTCCCTAAGTGACTCTCTTTCTGGGCCACGAATCACTTGTTCTGTATGCATCTAAACTGTTAGCACAAAGATGATGAGGACCGATGAAAGACACCAACTGAGAGATAAATTAAACAAGTGTCTTTCATAAGAGTAAAAGGTAAACCAATTTGTTCTTATTTATCATCATGAATAGGAGACTGTAAAGCACAGTGGACACAATAGCATGCTACCAGGTAGTGATATCATTCTCTGGTTTTTGCATCTCCTGAAAGTCAAAAGGAGAGTTTACAAGTCCATGAAGGTGAAGGCCCAGTCAGTTCCTCTGACTGGTAGAATGGAAAGAGAGAGTTAAATGGTTGTGGCCACTCCCAAATAACTGAGAGCATAAGCAGTTCCAGCCAATGTCAGCCTGATCCAGTTAGTGCAGCCATGTGTCAATTATAATAGTATATCTTTCTCTAGGAATATTCACATCCCTCCTCCTCATAAGCAAGGCAACTTGTTTGTATGAATACTAGCACCATTCACAGCAGGTATTTTAGACTAGATTAGATTGTAGGTGGGTGCCTTGTAGGTTTTCCCTGAGGTTCCTTTATAAGTAGGTAAGATGTCTCTTGGTCTGTAACTTCTTATAGTCACCTTATTAACTCATCATGTTTCCTCTATAAACCTTCTACAATCATAAGATCCTTGATAGCATCTCAAATGTTTTTCTTATTACTATGTCAATATCTACATGAAATATCCAAAGAGAAAATTAGATGAAGAAAAACAGGTTTAGATAAATAACTCTAGTTTTCCATTTTCTTTGAGGGAGAGTTTCATATTATTTAATCAACAGACAAACTTATACTTCACCTTTTTGTATGAACATATCTGCTCTTAGCAGGTAGATTGAGTTGCTGATTTGTGACTCTATCTTCAATCATATATAACTTGGACAATTGTTTTCCATATTTTGGAGAGTTTGATAACTTTTTCAAGTTATCAATGTAAATCAGTTACACAATGTTATCAAAATATTTATTCCCCATACATTCATTATGTCCCATAATATATTCATAATTATACCCTTATAAGTATAATTTAATATATAAATACTTTGTTGATACCAAGTGTTGGTATTATTAAAGGTATTCCTTTTACAGAAGTATCCTCTTTTTTGACACCTTACCAGATAGCGGATTATACAAGTTTCAGTAATTACATTCCAAAATATTTCTGGGGTCATGACCACTGACTGGTTTATAAAAGGACAGTTCTGTAAAGAAATGAGTTGCAAAGTAGCATTCACTAATTACAGACCATTGATTGCCCCTGGGCATTAGCCTCTGATCTGGATCATCCCTGCTAATTGTATATTGAACATAAATATTTATTCAGGTTACTTAAACTGCTAGGAAACTGAACTGTAGGCTATACTTTCATTTTATATTTTCAAGTACTCTGAGTTCTATATACCCTTTTCATAATTTTTTTTCTTTTAGTTTGGTATTCTAGGATTTCAGACAATACAAGTCTGATTCCATTTCTGCTAACACACTAAAAATTTAGTCTACAGTGAACAACCAGAATTATTTTAATATTTGAGTTCTAGCTAAGTAGTCCTGAGTTTTGAGGTTACAAAAGGACAGATTTATATATCTTCCTCTCCTCATTGTGGAATTCCTATTTCCAACTTGATTTTGGGAACAGAAAATCTTCTGGAGCTTCTCTTTGCCTTATGACAATTTATCCTTCTCACTATTTTATTTTTAAATATATTAGATATAACTTGTTGAGGTTCCCCAGACCAATTAAAATGAGACTCAAATTTTATTCCCTATGATACCTGAACAATGATCTTTAAATCTTCATGATCGTATTGTATCTCCCCTAAATCATATTAATGCTGAACCTCCCAAAACTATTTCAGTCACTAACACTTCTTTCTTTAGGGGCACACAGATTTCATTCACATTGTCTATGTAACCATTGGTCTGACAGGACTATAAAAACTTTCACAATTATCATAGGACTTTAGATAATCCCTCTGTCTGTGCTCAGGTTTCCCCCCCACCCCGACCAAATGACTAAGGTGTTATATACAATTTGTGGAGTAATATTTTCAATGAATACAGCATACATAGCCAGAGAGCAGGTAGATTGACCCTTTTAAGCAGATGTGCTTTCTCCTTGTTTAAATTTTTTTCCTATTCCTTTATTTCATTAATCATTTTCTTACTTTCATTTATGAACTATTTACCTTTTGATTTGAATCTGACAATAAATAAAATGCTGGGAATCACTGTATCTACTAGGCAGGAATTAAATCTCAGAAGGATATTGAACTGTGCTCTTGGAGCATGTAGGAGCCTCTTGTTTCATGACCCAGTATCTTCCTGAAAATAAATCAGCTCAATTTAATTAGAGAGCTTTGTCGATCGCTGACTTCTTCATGAGAAAGCCTTTCTACTATAATCCAGGACATTTGCTCAGATCCTTCAAAGTAATAGCATGTCTAGAGTACCTGTTATACACTTAATGTTATGTTTCCTCATAATTCATATGTTAAGGCACTAACCCTTGATGTGATGATATTTAGACATGGGGTATCTAGGAGGAAATTGGGGTTAGATGAAGTCATGAGGGTGGAGATTAATTCCCTTATAAAAAAAGACACCAGAAACTTGTTCTTTTTCTCTCACAGTGAGGAAAGGCCATGCGAGAACACAGAGAGAAGTCAACCACCTGCAAGCAAGAAAGAGAGCACTCAGCAGGAAGCAAATTCGCCAGCACATTGATCTTGGACTTCCCAGCCTCTAGAACTGTGAGAAATAGCTTTCTGTTGTTTGACCTACCCAGTCTATGATATTTTTGTTATGGCAACCTGAGAGAACTAATAGAGTTCCTCCAAATTGTCATAAATATATGTAAGGATTCTCTAAAACCTAAACATACCCAGTTTAGATTTTCTCATTTTGAAGTAGTTCAGAAATAAAAATAAATTACTAGATAATACTTCTAACAACTCCAATCTAAGTAATCTTTTTTTTTCTTTTGTTATTTAAGTCCTTGAATCTGTAGATAATTATAAGCGAATTTACTCTTTTTTTTGAGCTATCATTGGATACATATACATTTTTTTCAAATTTAGGAGCTATGATATCATCAGAGTAGTTGAGCATATTGTGATAATATCACTGAATCCAAGTCTGCTGGCACTGATTGAATATAATAGGTATCCTTGAAGCAAGATTATGAAAAATTACTGCATGCCTAACCATGTAAAGGCAAGATGAGCTTTGATATTCTTTTGCAATACAACTCAAAAAGAAAATATGGTTTGTTTCTTTTTTTTTTCCAGATCAATGAGAGTCTAATATTGTACAGCAGCCTCCTTAATTTCCTGGATCCATAATTGTGCTTTCTACTAAACTATATAATCCTTATCATATAGAAAGAAGTTCTCAGTGAGGGGGTGATTTTGCCCCCAGGGGACATTTGGCAATGTCTGGGGATATCTTTGGTTGTCACAATTAGGGTGTATGTATATGAGGACGGTGCTACTGGTATTTAGTGTTTAGAGGCCCAGGATGTTGCTAAATGCCCTATATTGCCTGAGATAGCATCCTACAACAAACAATGATCCAGTCCAAAATGTCAATACTTCCAAGGTTTAGAACTCAGATTCTTAACCTGTTTGGACAAGTCAAAGGTGATCGTTGACCAAAAAAACTCATGTAATAAAATGCATCATAAAAGAAACAATGTTAACTAAAATATTAGTTTCCATAAAATAGTCAATTAAAGTATACATTTTTGTCATTGCCATGACTCCTACTCTTATTTATATTTTCCATAGTAGTTTTGGTATAATAGAACATTTCCCACTTAGTGTGCCTTATGATTCTATTTAAAAAAAAAGTTACCTTCTCCAGATTCATTCTTCTTTTGAAATTCAAATTTTTATTTAAATAATACATTAATAAAAATATCACCTCTTAGAAGATGGAAAATGACAATGTACACATGTATGGTGTGTCTTACTTCATAAGAAATGGAAATGGACTTTTCTTGGAATATCTCATCTGTATAATCTCTCAGATTAGCCACATGTCCTTTAATATGATATAATGGTGGGTTTTTATTTTTTTGTACCATTGTTTTTTTTCTATCGTTGCTATAACAAAATAACACAAATTTAACAGCTGAAAACAACACACATGTGTTATCTCACAGTGCATAGAATGGAACTCAACATGTATCTCACTGGGCAAAAATCAAGGTGCTGTCAGGGCTTCTTTCCTTTCTGGAAGCTGTATCAAAGGTAATCCAAGTTCTTGCCAGAATTTAGAATTGTAAAGAGGTTTCTATTTCCAGAAAATGTCCCTTAGCTTTGAGAGGCTGCCTGTATTCTTTGGCACTTGTCCCCTTACTGTCATTTTCAAAGAAAGAGCAGGTGGGTAGAATTCTTCCTATGCTTTGAATCTCTCTGACATCACCTTCTGCCTCATCTCTCCTCTCCTTTTGTCTTCTGCTTTTAAAAACTCTCACATGATTACATGAGGGCCACTTAGGTAATTCAGGATAATCTCCCTGTTTTAAGATTGGATGATTAGTTGGGGCACCTGAGTGGCTCATTCCGTTAAGCAACTGACTTCAGCTCAGATCATGATCTCACAGTTCGTGAGTTCTAGCCCAGCATAAGGCACTGTGCTGACAGCTCAGAGCCTGGAGCCTGCTTCAGATTCTGTATCTCCCTCTCTTTTTGCCCCTCCCTTGCTCACACTCTGTCCCTCTCAAAAAATAAATAAACATTAACAAATTAAAAAAAAAAAGATTGGCTGATTAGTGACCTTAATACAACTGCAAAATGCCCTTCATATCAGAACCTAAATTAGTGTTTGACTGCAAAATAAAGGATGGGAATCTTTGGGAATATCTTTAGAATTCTGTCTATCATAGCATGATTATTTGAATATTAAACATATTGTTTCCTGCAAAGAACCATATCACATAATGGCTTAGATTCTCAGTTAGGGGTGTTGAAAAAAATATCACGTTATTCCCAAAGACAGAGGGAACTCTAGAGTCTTAATCTTAACAGAATGCATTCATTTTGATCCTATCAGTTTAAAAAAGGAAGAGGTTATTTCAATTCTCTTCTCAACAGGGTTTTCTCACTCTCGTTTCTTTCCTCTGGATATTATTTATTGTCTTCTTTAATTCTTGTAATTCAAGATAATATCTTGCAAATTTACTTGAGTAGGACTACTGGGATTTCTGTGTTTTTATCTCTGTGTGCTTTTGTTCAGGTTTTACTTGTATTTGTTTGTGAGGCCTTAGAACAGTAATTGTCCATGGCAATTGTCTACAAATATACAAATGAAATACTGAATGAGCTTAAAATTTCATGTATTTTATAATTGAATTACATTTAGGAGACCCTCATTTTTTAAATCTGTCCAGAATGTATTCTTCCTTCCAAACTTCTAATAAGATTATTTCTACTCCCTTGCTGTCAGAAAGTAATTCCTTTACCTACTACAATCATAAATCTAGTAGGTAGTCACCAATTATAATACCTTCTCACCTTCTTCACAGTTAAATTTTTTCAAGTTTAACCATCATGTAAGACACTTTTGATCGACATATCCAATAATTTTCAGTTTCTTCTATGTTACCTGCCTCCACTTTACGAGTTGAAAAAGTTATATAACTCTTTTTAAATGTGAAACTCCTATGAAGGTTAAAATGTTTAGGTACATTTTTAACTATCAGGTAAAATTTTGGTAACTATTATGTTAGAGCCAGTTAGGATAGGTATAGCATATGAATGAAGTCTCTGAATTTGGTGGTTATAAGAGTCCCTGGGCAGATGTGGCCAGAGGCTGAGAGTGTCAGAATTTTTAAAGTGATTCTAAAATGGATGATTTGGTTTAATTAGAGTCAAATAATATTAAGCTTTCTCTACTTTAAAATTTTATTTTTTGCCATTCATTAATTTTATGTACTCTGTTAGCAGATATTAATTAAACATTACTTTATGAAAGATACTACTTTAAGAACTGGGAATACATAAGTAGGACAAATATCCAACATTTATCAAGTGCTTATTAGGTACTAGGCTATTCTGGGTGTTTATGTCAATAAAATCATCCCTCACACAATTCTATGAGTTAGATAAAATTTTTGTCCACATTTTACATATTAGGAAATTAATAAAGAGTTTAGCTATTTGCATCAAGTAACAGCTCTATAAGTGAAGGAACCATGATCAATGTCCAAGAAATCTGACCACAGAAACTAAACAGGAACATGAAAATGTTTTATAGGGGTAAGGGCAAAGATGGCAAAGCAGCATGGAATTTCTCTGCTTCTCTCTTCCTTGAAATGCAACTAGATCAGCACCAAACCATTTTTCAGACCTAAAAAACTGATCTGAGGATTAACTCAACAATCTGCATAACTTGGGCCACAGAACTTGGCAGGTACATGTTGTGGAAAGATGAACTGGGGGAGAGAGAAGCTGTGGCAGGTAGGGAGTTGTTTTTGCAAAAGGACATAGAAATGGGGGAAGAGTACAGGAAAAGCACTCCCCCCAAAAGTAGCTGCAGGGAAAGAGAAAGAGTGGAAACACCTACATGTGACTGAACAAGAAAGGGAGAAAAGAGAAAGGAAAAAGGAGAGGGTTTCAATACCATTATGACTCTATAAATAGAGGAGACCAGTTGGAAATTCCACAGCTCAATATCTTATGGTGCTCTGGTGGGAAGGGTGAATCCCCAGGAGCAGACAAGGTCCAAGGTTCATGGGGTCCGTGGGTCACATGGGGAGAAGTGGTTCCCCAGAGGGTCAGAACAGGTCCAAGCCACAGGGCCCTCAGAAGTGAGGGGTTTGGAAACACATGTGTGATAAAATTCAGGAGGGAAGTGCCACCTGGCAGGCTGATGGCTTGGACATGGACAGTATAGAGATGGCCAATGGACAGAAGCCAGAGACAAAGGAGGGGAGCTTGATAGCTGGTCACTGAGAGTGCAGTGTTCCTGTGCCAGAGACTGGGAAGGTGGGTGAAGCCATTTTCACCTCCCCTGTGCGTGCACATACACACGCACATGCATGCATGCCACACCTATTCACCCCAGTAAGCTAAGCAGCACCACTTAGTCAAGAAGGGAGCTGTTAAAACAAGCCTCATCAAACTGTACCAAGCAAGTTTTAGAGGATCACCACAAGTCTCTCTCTACCAGCTTACTATATGAATTATAAGGTACTTCATATTTTGACTTCTAGGGGAAGCTGAATGTAATTTCATTCATAATTCATTCTATTCACTGGTCCACCTATTCATTTATTTTTATTTTTCTTTTCTTAATCTTGGATACAAAAAGAAAAAAATATTTTTATTTTCTGTTTTATAAAAAAATGAAGTTTGTTAACATATTTTTTATTTTTTTTGTAATTTTTATTCTATTTTACTTTCTTCATTTTATTTTATTCTATATTATTGTGTGTATTTTTTCATACTTTTTTTCTTTCCTTATTTTTTATTCCTGTTTTTTCTCTGTTCATTCAAGCTTCTTTCAACAACCAGACCAAAACACACTTCGGATCTAGCTTCCTTTATTTGAGTTTTTGTGTTGTTCTTAATTTTTTTTTAATTTTTAGTCTTTACTTTATTAATCCTTTTTCTTCCTCCAAAATGACAAAACAAAGGAATTCACCCCACAAGTACGAACGGACAACCAGGGACTTCATCAACATAGATATAAGCAAGATGTCTGACCTAGAGTTTAAAATCACACTAATAAGACTACCAGCTGGGGTTAAAAAAATCATAGAATCCCTTTCTTCAGAGATAAAAGAAGTAACATCAAGTCAGGATGAAATTAGAAATACTATAACTGAGGTGCAATCTTGTATGGATGCCATGGCAGCAAGGATGAATGAAGCAGAACAGCAAATCAGTGATTTGGAAGAAAAAAAATTATGGAGAATAATGAAGCAGAAAAAAAGAGGGAAATTAAGGCAGAAGAACACAATATAAATATTAGAGAACCCAGTGACTCATTTAAAGGGAATAACATCAGAATCACACGAGTCCCAGAAGATGAATAGAGAGAAAAAGTGGTAGAAGTTTTATGTAAGCAAATCATAGAAGAAAACTTTCCTAACCTGGGGAAAGACACAGAAATCAAAATCCAGGAAGCACAGAGAACTCCCACTAGATTCAACAAATAACCCAAGTATATAAATCAATTAATCACAAACATAAAGAAACTCATTGATAATAATACCACAATATTGGGAACTCCAATATCCCACTGACAGCATGGACAGATCATCTAAGCAGAAAATCAATAAGGAAATAATGGCTTTGAATGACACACTGGACCGGATAGACATAACAGATATATTTAGAACATTTCATCCTAAAGCAGAAGAATACCACATTGTACTTGAGTGCACATGGGACATTCTCCAGAATAGAACATACTAGGACACAAATCAGCCCCCAAAAAGTACAAAAAATTGAGATCATACCACACATATTTTCAAACCATAATGCTATGAAACTGGAAATCAACCCACAAGAAAATCTTGGAAAGACAAGGAATACTTGGAGATTAAAGAACATAAAACTAAGAATGAATGGGTTAACCAAAAGTTAAAGAGGAAATTAAAAGGTGCATGGAAGCCAATGAAAATAATATCACTACAACCCCAAACCTCTGGGATGCAGAAAAGGCAGCCATAAGAGGGAAGTATATAGCAATTCAGGCCTTCCTAAAGAAGGAAGCAAGGTCTCAGATACACAACTTAAACTTACACCTAAAGAGCTTGAGGAAGAACAGCAAATAAAACACAAAAATATCGGAAGATGGGAAATAATAGATTAGAGAAGTCAATGCTATAAAAACAAACAAAAAAAAAACCCAAAACCAAAACAAAACAAAATAACAAACAAACAAAAAAAGCAGTAGGATAGATCAATGAAACCAGGAGCTGGGTCTTTAAAAGAATTAACAAAATTGATAAGCCCCTAGCCAGTTTGATCAAACAGAAAAAAGAAAGGACCCAAATAAATAAAATCAAGAATGAAAAAGGAGAGATCACAACCAACACTGCAAAAATACAAACAATAAGAGAATATTATGAACATTATACGCCACTAAATTGGGCAATCTGGCAGAAATGGACAAATTCCTAGAATCATATAAAGTACCAAAACTGAAACAAAAAGAAATAGAAAATTTGAACAGACCCATAACCAGTAAAGAAATCTAATTAGTAATCAAAAAACTCCCCAAAAACAAGAGTTCAGGGCTGGATGGCTTTTCAAGGGAATTCTACCAAACATTTAAAGAAGAGTTAACACCTATTCTTTTGAAGCTATTCCAAAACAGAGAAATGGAAGGAAAACTTCAAAACTCATTTTATGAGGCCAGAATTACCTTGATTCCAAAACCAAAGATCCCACTAAAAAGGCAAACTATACACCATTTCCCTGATGAATAAGGATGCAAAAATTCTCAAGAAGATACTAGCCAACAGTATCCAACAATACATTAAAAGAATTATTCACTACAATCAAGTGGGATTTATACCTGGAAATGCAGGCCTCATTCAATATCCACAAATCAATCAATGTGATACATCAAATTAATAAAAGAAAGGAGAAAAACCACATGATCTCAATAGATGCAGAAAAAGCATTTGACAAAACACAGCATCTTTTCTTGATATAAACCTTCAAGAGTGTAGGCAAGAAGGATCATACCTCAAAATCATAAAAGCCATATACAAAAAACCCACCGCTAATATCATCCTCAATGGAGAAAATATGAGAGCTTTCGCCCTAAGATCAGGAACACAAAAGGGATGTCCACTCTCACCACTGTTATTCAACATAGCATTGGAAGTCCTAGTTTCACCAATCAGACAACACAATGGAATAAAAGGCATCCAGACCAGCAAGGAGGAAGTCAAACTTTCACTCTTTGCAGATGGCATGATTCTTTACATGGAAAACCCAAAATATTCCACCAAAAACCTTCTAGAACTGATCCATGATTTCGGCAAAGTCACAAGACATAAAATCAATGCACAGAAATTGGTTGCATTTCTATACAGCAATAATGAAGAAACAGAAAGAGAAATCAAGGGATCAATCCCATTTACAATTGGATCAACATCTGTAAAATATTAAGATTAACCCTAACCAAAGAGATGAAAAATCTATATGCTGAAAACTGTAGCAAGCTTATGAAAGTAATTGAAGAAGAGAAAAAACATGGAAAAATATTCCATGCTCACGGATTGGAAGAACAAATATTGCTAAAATATTGATACTACCCAAAGCAATCTACATAGTCAATGGAATCCCTATCAAAATAACATCAGCATTCTTCACAGAGCTAGAACAAACAATCCTAATTTGTATGGAACCAGAAAATACCCCGAATAGCCAAAGCAATCCTGAAAAAGAAAACCAAAGCTGGAAGCATCACAATTCAAACTTCAAGATGTATTTCAAAGTTGTAATCATCAAGGCAGTATGGTACTGACACAAAAACAGGCACTTAGATCAATGGAATATAATAGAGAGCCCAGAAATGGACCCAGAAACGTATGGCCAGCTAATCTTTGATAAAGCAGGAAAGAATATCCAATGGAATAAAGACAGTCACTTCAGCACATGATGTTGGGAAAATTGGACAGCAACATGCAGAAGAATGAACACGGGGCACTTTCTTACACCATATACAAGAGTAAACTCAAAATGGATGAAAGACCTAAACATAAGACAAGACGCTTGACAAGACGCTTTGACAAGACATCAAAATCCTAGAGGAGAGAGCAGGCAGCACTTCTTTGACCTCAGCCATAGCAACTTCTTACTGAACATGTCTCCCGAGGCAAGGGAAATAAAAGCAAAAATGAACTATTGGGACCTTGTCAAGATAAAAAGTTTCTGCACGGCAAAGGAAACAATCAGCAGAACTAAAAGGCAACCAACATAATGAGAGAAGATATTTACAAATGACGTATCAGATAAAGGGTTAGTATCCAAAAATCTAGAAAGAGCTTAATAAACTCAACACCCAAAAAACAAATAATCCAGTGAAGAAATGAGCAAAAGACATGAATAGACACTTTTTCAAAAAAGACATCCAGATGGCTAATAGGCACATGAAAAGATGCTAAACATCACCAGCATCGGAGAAATATAAATCAAAACCACAATGAGATACCACCTCACACCCATCAGAATGGCTAAAATTAACAACTCAGGCAACGACAGATTTTGGCGAGGATATGGAGAAAGAGGAAAGCTTTTGCACTGCTGATGGGAATGCAAACTGGTGCAGCCACTCTGGAATTAGTGTGGATATCCCCCATAAAATCAAAACTCCCCTATGACCCAGCAATTGCACTACTAGGTATTTATCCAAAGGATCCAGGTGTGCTGTTTCAAAGGGGCACATGCACCCCCAACGTTTACAGCAGTGCTATCAACAAAAGCCAAAGTATGGAAAGAGCCAAATGTCCATCGACAGATGAATGGATAAAGAAGAGTGGTATAAACACACAATGAAGTATTACTTGGCAATCAAAAAGAATGAAATCTTGCCATTTGCAACTACATAGATGGAACTAGAGTGTATTACTCTAAGCAAAATTAGAGAAAGACAAATATCATTTGAGTTTACTTATATATGGAATCAAAATACAAAACAGATGAACATAAGGGAAAGGTGGCAAAAATAATATAAAAACAGGGCACGACACATAAGAAACTTTTAAATATAAAGAACAAACTGAGGGTTGCTGGAGGGGTGGGGAGTGGGGGGGGATGGGCTAAATGGGCAAGGGGAATTAAGCAAGACACTTGTTGGGATGAGCACTGTGTGTTATATATAGGGGATGAATCACTGGATTATAGTCCTAAAATCATATTGCACTCTATGCTAACTAACTTGGATGTAAACTAAATATGAATAAAAAAAAAACAAGACTAATTTAAAAATAAGGAAAATGTTTTATAATGAACACAATGACCATATTAAAGAACTTTTTCTTTGGGCATATTGTGTATAATGAAAATGTGTTTTTCTCTAGGACCTGAAGCCCATATTCAAATTTATTTCTGTGATAGAGCCAAACTTCTATTATAACATTCATCAGTGACATTCAATTATTGAGTCTCTTTTTCCAAATCTTCATGGTAAACTCTTTGAGAGCCATAAAAAATATCGTCCCATTATGTTGCAATATGATGTAAGAGAATGGAGAAGATTATTTGTTTGGAAGATAGAAATATTATTTTGAAAGATTAATTTGAGGGGCACCTGGGTGACTCAGTTGGTTAAGCACCGACTCTGGCTCATGTCATGATCTCGAGGTTCATGATTTTGAGCCCCATGTTGGGCTCTGTGCTGACAGCTCAGAGCCTGCAGCCTGCTTTGAGTATTGTGTCTCCCTCTCTCCCCGCCCCTCTCCTGTTCGCACTGTCTCTCTCCCTCATAAATAAAATAAACATTAAAAAAAAAGAGAGATGAATTTTAGAATCTTAAAATAATCACTTTGGCCCTTTTTGTCTTAGATTGAGTTCTAGTCTCTTCACCTTTTGGTTTACTATGTTCCCTTATTGCCTAATGTCACCCACCAAAATTATTTTGCATTACTCAATATACAATAATATTTTGGCTTCTTACAACAAATCATTGGATAATAACAGATAAATTTCAAAATAATTAAAGTAGATTTACTTTATTGTTTTTATGTATCAATTTACATATCTCTCCAAGCAATATATTATCTTTTATTATTATTATTATTATTATTATTCTCAAGTTAGTTAATATACAGTGTAGTCTTGGCGTAGGACCCCAGCGGTTCATCACTTACATATAACATCCAGTGCTCATCCTGACAAGTGCCCATCACTCATTTACCCCACCCCCATCAACCCTCAGTATGTTCTCTTGTTTAAGAATCTCTTATGGTTTGCCTTCCTCTCTGTTTTTATCTTATTTTTCCTTCCCTTCCCCTATAATCATCTGGTAAGTTTCTCAAATTCCACATGAGTGAAATCCTGTGATACCTCTCTTTCTCTGACTGAATTATTTTGCTTAGCATAATACCCTCCAGTTCCATCCACGTTGTTGTAAATGGTAAGATTTCATTCTTTTTGATATATCAATTATCTATTAATAATGCTGCAATAAACACTGGGATTCATGTAACCTTTCTAATTTATATATTTGTATCCTTTGGGTAAATACCTAGTAGTACAATTCCTGGATCTTAGGGTAGGTTTTATTCTTAGTTTCTTGACGAAACACCATACTAGTTCCTGGAATGACTGCACCGATTTGCATTCCCAAGAAAAGTACAATAGGGTTCCCATTTCTCCACATCCTTGCCAACTCCTGTTGTGTCCTGGTTTGTTAATTTCAGCCATTCTGACAGGTGTGAGGTGGTATCGCATTGTGATTTTAATTTGTATTTCCTTGATGATGGGCGATGTTGAGTATCTTTACATGTGTCTGTTAGCCATCTGGATGTCTTCTTTGGAAAAGTGTCTATTCATGTCTTTTGCCCATTTCTTACCTGGATTATTTGTTTTTTGAGTGTTTAGTTTGGTATGTTCATTATAGATTTTTTTTATCTTTACCTGATATGTCATTTGCAAATGTCTTCTCTCATTCCATCAGTTGCCTTTTAGATTTGCTGATTGTTTCCTATACTGCACAGAGGCTTTTTATCTTGATGAGGTCCCAATGGTTCATTTTTGCTTTTATTTCTCTTGCATCTGGAAACATAGTGAGTAAGGAGTTGCTGTGGTCAAGGTCAAAGAGGTTTCTGCCTGTTTTCTCCTCCAGGATTTTGATAGTTTCCTGCCTCATATTTAGGTCTTTCATACACAATGAATTCATTTTTGTGTATGGTGTGAGAAAGTGGTCCAGTTTTATTCTTCTGCATATTGCTGTGTTAGCACCATTCTCCCAACACTATTTGCTAAAAGGACTCTTTTTTCCATTAGATACTCTTTCTTACTTTGGTCAAAAATTAGTTGGTCATATATTTGTAGGTCCATTTCTGGTTTCGCTATTCTATTGCATTGATCTATGTGTCTTTGTGTGTGTGTGTGTGTGTGTGTGTGTGTGTGTGTGTGTGCCAGTACCATCCTGTCTTGATTACAGCTTCATAATACAGGTTAAAGTCTGAGATTGTGATGCCTCCAGCTTTGGTTTCCTTTTTTAACATTACTTTGGCTATTCGGGATCCTTTGTGGTTCAACACAAATTTTAGGATTGTTTGTTCTAGCTCTGTGAAGAATTCTGGTGCTGTTTTAATGGAGATTAAATTGAATGTGTAGATTGTTTTGGGTTGTATTGACATTTTAACAATATTTATTATTCCAATCCATGAGCATGGGATTTTTTTTTCCATTTCTTTGTGTCTTCTTCAGTTTCTTTCATAAACTTACTACAGTTTTCAGTGTACAGACCTTTTACCTTTGATAAGGTTTATACTTAGGTATTTTATGGTTTTTGATACAATTGTAAATGGAATCAATTCCCTGATATCTCTTTCTGTTGCTTAATTATTGATGTATAGAATTGCAGCTGATTTTTGTACATTGATTTTATATCCTGCGAATTTGCTGAATTCATGCGTTAACTCTAGCAGTTTTTTCATGTGGTCTTTTGGGTTTTCCACATAGAGTATCATGTCATCTGTGAAGAGTGAAAGTTTGACTTCCTGGTCAATTTGAATGCCTTTTATTTCGTTTTGTTATCTGATTGTTGAGGCTAGGAATTCCAGTACTATGTTGAACAGCAGTGGTGAGAATGGACATCTCTGTCATGTTCCTGATCTCAGGGGGAAAGCTCTCAGTTTTTCTCTATTCAGGATAACATTATCTGTGAGCCTTTCATATATGACTTTTATGATATTAAGATATATTCCTTCTATTTTGACTTTCTGAGGGTTTTTATTAAGAAAGGATGTTGTATTATGTCAAATGCTTTTTCTGCATCTATTGACAGGATCATATGGTTCTTATCATTTCTTCTATAAATGTGATGTATCATGTTGATTGATTTGAGAATACTGAACCAACCCTTCAGCCCAGGAATGAATTCCACTTGATCGTGGTGAATAATTCTTTTAATGTACAGCGAAACTTGATTTCCTAGTATCTTGTTGAGAATTTTTGCATCCAGGTTCATCAGAGATATGGTTCTCCTATTTTTGTGTATCCCTGTTAGGTTTTGTCTCATTTTTATTTTTATTTTCTTAATTTTTTTAACATTTACTTATTATTGAGAGACAGGGAAAGACAGAGCGTGAGCATGGGAGGAGCAGAGAGAGGAAGAGACACAGAATCCGAAGCAGGCTCCAGGCTAGGAACCGACAGCATGGAGCTCAACGCAGGGCTCAAACTCACAAACTATGAGATCATGACCTGAGCCTTAGTCGGATGCTAAACTGACTGAGCCACCTAGGTGCCCCTCATTTTTAATTATTCAAAAGACACCTTTACTTACCACATGCAAGTATTTTATATTCCTATAAGACTGGTTTGAATATTCATCATTAATTCTCAAATTAAACCCACTGAGTATAACTATGTAAATAAACACTGGAGTTATTTTGATTGAATAAAGATTAAATAGAAACATATAAAACTTTTTAAAAGTAAAAGTTCTAAAGTAAATGGAGAGTTATTTCAGACTGCCTATACCACTAAGTTTCAAGAATCCTAAGGTGAAGCTCTGATCTCTGATAGGAATACAGGAGGAGAGAGTGTGGCAGCACTGATTTTGATTGTTTTCCTCTAGCTAACTGAAGAAACAAAATGAAGTATTGCAAAAACTCTATAGGCAACCATGCTTAGTGGGAACAGGATTGCTAAGAGCAAGTCAGAAAGACAGGCAGGTAATTAGCAAATCAGCAAAGCATGTCTGGTGAAAGCAAATGGAAACACATAACACCCACAAAAAAAGAAAAGATAACTTGTAATTAAAAGATATCCCTGATTGGTGAGTGAGGGTAACATTTAAATAAGGAGAAATTATTAGGTTAAATAATATATGAGTAAAGAAACTTGCCAGTGGTTCTAAATATGGTCACATTTGTTTCATATTTCAGTGAAAAACAATTTTAATAAAATATATGTTAGTAAAAGATTCAACAAGAACTCATTTTGGTCAGGAAGAACATATTTTATAAGCTATTTAGAAATACAAGAATAAAATGGGAACAACAAACAAAGTAATTGTATACATCGTGATTATTGTGACTACAAAATAGGAAAAATTGATGTGAAGATAAGGAGAAATTCATGCTATAGACAAAGTACTGTGAGATTATGTGGATAAGAATTTGAGACATGGATTAAAAAAAAATGTGTCCAACCTAAAAGCTGAAGGACATCTTGGGCATATGTCTCTCATGCCATTTTTCTTGCTGGTATTTTATCCACAACTAACCAAGTGTACATGAATATACATGGCCTTTTCATCCCTGCCTACTGACAATACTGCATGGAAAGAAACTCTAAAGGGAGATAGTCAGAGAGCTGTGAACAAGTTAGGAGAATACCTGATTCATCAATAGTGAAATGCTTTGGGTTGGAGTATAGCATGATAAAATACTATTGTGGGTACTGATGAATTAAGGGTTGCAAGCTCTAGCATTTGCCTAAAGGCAGATAGGATTTTTACAATAAATTGTGATTAACAGAGTTGTTTTAGGACACCTGTAAAGGAGTCAGAAGACCTAATTACACCAGTAACTAAAAATTTGATATTAGGGATTTTACTCAACCTCATTAGACATTCAACTTCATGGTTTCATCTTTCTTTTCCTTTCCATCTTAGATTACATTGCTAATCACATCATTGTTCTCTTGGCAACACTTAGGTAGTCTTCAAAAAGTTAAGCATAGAGTTATTCTATACCCGAAAATTCTAGGTATATACTCAAGAAAATTGAAAACATATGTAAACACAAAACACAGAAATGTCCGTAGCTGTATTATTCATGACAGCTAAAAGCAGAAACAGCAATGTCCACTAATTGATGAATGGATAAACAACATGTGGTATGCCCATGCAATGGAATAATATTGAACCACAGTTGGAATGGACTATTAAGACATACCACAGCATGGATGAATTTTGAAGTTATGATACTAAATGGAAGAATTCAGATGCAAAATATGAATTATTATATGATTCTATTTATAAGAAATGTCCAGAATAGACAGATCTACAGAGACAAATAGTAATTTAGTGGTGCAAGGGGTTGTGATGGAGGAGAAAATGAGGAGTGACTGCTAATGGGTACCTGTTTTTGTTTTTGGTTGATGGAAATATTCTGGAATTACAATTTGCGAATATAGTAAAAGCCACTGAATTGTATACTTTCATAGATATTTTGTTAGGTGAAGTTTATCTCAATAAAAATAAAAGTCAATACATTCTATGTGGATTTTGAAGGTAAGTGTAAATGATAATTAAGATTGTAGATTCCTTTAAAAAGTCATGTTTATGTACTTGGATTAGTAAGAGGTGACTGGGGGGCTCAGTTGGTTGAGCGACTTACTCTTGAATTTGGCTCAGGTGATGATCTCATGGTTCATAGGATCGAGCCCCATGTCAGGCTCCAGACTGAGCATAAAGCCTGCTAAGGATTCTGTCTCTCTCTTTCCCTTCTCTCTCTCTCTCACTCTCTCTTTGTCCCTCTCCCCCACTCATGCTCTCTGTGCATAAAAGAAAAAAAAGAAAAAAATAACAAAAGGAAAACAACAATTACTTTGACTACATTAGAGTTATGATGTCTGCTTATCAAAAGAAATCATGTGTGAATGGACCATAATGCCCCAAATGGAAGAAGATATTCACAGCTAACAAAAAGTTCATATTCAGAATGCAAGAAAGTTTTCACAAGTCAATAATAATAAATAACCTGATTAAAATTGGAAAATAGGCAAAAACAGGAATTCAAAAAAGAATATACAGATGATCAATAAATATATTTAAAAACAATCTTATTTTAAAAATGCTCATTAGTTCTTCCTGTAAGCGGCCCCAGGTGGTTTCTGAAAATAGTTTGTTATTCACTTGACCCAGAAAACTCAACAAAATCATGCAAGTAGGAGTTTAAAATCTTCAATTTTCACTTCAAGAACACATGTGAAACTGCCCAGGTGCTCTGAAAAGCCACCAAGTATCTGAAAGATGTCGCTTTGCAGAAGCCATGTGTGCCATTCTGTTGCTACAATGGTAGAGTTGTAGGGATTTCCAGGCCAAACAGTGGGGCTGGATATGGGGTCAGTGGCCCAAAAAGAGTGCTGAATTTTACTTCACATGCTTATACATGCAGAGAGTAATGCTGGACTTAAGAGTTTAGATGTAGATTCTCTGCTCATTGAGCATATCCAGGTGAACAAACTCCCAGGATGCATTGTAGAATTTACATGGCTCATGTTTGGCCTAACCCCTACATGAGCTTTCCCTCCCACATTGAGATGATTCTTACTGAATAAGAGCAGATTGTTCCTGAACCAGAAGAGGAAGTTGTACAGCAGTAAAAGATATTCAGAAGAAACTGAAGAAACAAAAACTATGGCCTGGAGTAAATTCTAAATAAAATAAATGCAAATAAAAGTTTAAAAAAATGCTCATTATTCATTAGAAGAGTAAAATGAAAACTAAACTTATGTACTACTGTATAAGATCAGAATGAATAAAATTTTCAAAAATGACAACATCACATGCTGGCAACAATATAAATTAGCATATCTTCTTTGTTGCTGTTGGAAATTCAAATTGATACTACTGTTTTGGAAAACTCTTGGGCCTTAGCTACTAGAATGGACAAATGAATATGGTATGACCCAGTGATTCTACTCTTAAGTATCAGTCAACAAAGTGTCAGTCTGTGTGTACCAAAAAACATATACAAGAATGTTCATAGCATTGTTCTTTGAAACCAAATTTCAACAGTAAAGTGGATGATGTTATATTTTTATCGTCATTGAAAATTAATGAATGGTATATAAAAAATGAGATTTAACCTCACCTATATCATGGGTATGAATGCAACCACACATGAAGTTATCCATTTAATTAAAAATACATGCAAATCTAACCTATGTTATTAGAAGTCATGATCTTGATTTAAGAGTAAGGGCGCATGGATTCGCTGGAAGAAGGAATGTATAGCAATTTCCACACATGCTACTAATGTTCTATATCTTGAACTGGGTGGAAGCTATGCAATCACTGAGTAACCAATTATAATTTCTGCATTCTTCTGGGTGTTGTAACTTAAGATACATTATTAATGCAAGTTACTGAATAATATTATACATACAATCTTACATGTACTTCTGAACAAAACCATACCCATAAATTGATATATAACATTAAAATATCTAATGTATTCACAGTTTTTAAATGTATTCCATATATATTACATAGAAAATATAGATGTTTAATGTTTACAAATACAAATGAAAAGTCTAACTGGATAAAACATAATATTTAGCAGTGCTTACTTCTGAGTATTAGCCTAGGAAGGGGGTTACAAACAGGGACTCGCTATTTTCTTCCAAAATATTAAAATTTTATTTCACTGAGGTAATTCATGTGCAACTTACATAATGTTTAAATGCAAAATCACAAGCAACATTAAATAAATTTTTTCTCATTAATGTTTTCAGAGTTATCAGTTTTAAATCACTGCAATGCAGTATGGGATCATTATTGAGGAAATACTCTGTGGTAAAAATCATTCACTTGTGTCAAGGCATTTTCAGATAGTGAACAATATTCAGCAAGCAATAAAGTGAAATCTTGGTAATAATTTCTATTCCTCTCTTCTATACTTTCTTAAATCTGCAAACTTTAAAATCTTGGCAAGTTTTTCAGGTATTCAGGACTGTGGAATTACATGGAAGCATTTCTCTCATAAATCTGTTTTAAAATTTTACAATTCAATATTTTATGATCCTGCTTCAAATCTAGATGGCAGACACTTTCTACATTTCATTCTTCTTGACAGCAGTGGCCCTTTACACTTGTTTTCAAAAGAAAAATCTAACCACATGAGGAAGTTCAAAACAACATTGTCCATGAAATTCTAGTTATTTTTTTCTACTCAAAATAGATAATGCTTATACTTAACATGTTCCCTGACACTATTCTGCAATTATCAAATTTCCCAAAAGAAAAGGATTTCTGTTTTTCAATCTATTTATTTAGTGATGTCCCAATTAGTTTTATTTAAAACTACATGGATAACATATTTTTGGGGTCTCATGAGTTTAGAAGCACAATGGAAGAGAAAAAAATATATATTTCTTTTCATTCAGTACAGCACTATTTCTAAGGTTTCCATACAAAGGAATAAGGATGACAGAAAAATTCCATTAAGGCCATTAAAATCAATCAATGTGATACATCATATTAATAAAAGAAAAGAACCATACTATAATTTCATTGATGCAGGAAAAGCATTTGACAAAGCACAACACCCCTTCATGATAAAAGCCCTCAACAAAGTAGGTTCAGAGGCAACATAGCTCAACACAATAAAGACCACATATGAAAAACCCACAGCTAATATCATCCTCAATGGGGAAAAACTGAGAGCTTTTCCTCTATAGTCAGGAACACAACAGGGATGTCCACTCTCACCACTTTTATTCAACATAGTAGTGGACATCCTAGCCACAGCAATGAGACAACAAAAAGAAATAAAAGGCATCGAAATTGGCAAGGAAGAAATCAAACTTTTATTATTTGCAGATATGATACTGTATATAGAAAACCCAAAAGATTCTGTCAAAAAAATTGCTATAGCTAATTAAGGAATTCTGTAAAGTCACAGGATACAAAATCAATATACAGAAATCTGTTGCATTTCTATACAACAATAATGAGCAGCATAAAGAGAAATTAAGGAATGAATCCCATTTACAATTGCACCAAAAACAAGATACCTAGGAAAAAACCTAGCCAATGAGGTAAAAGGTCTGTTATCTGAAAACTATAAAACACTGATGAAAGAAATTGAAGATGACTAAGAAATGGAAATATATTCCATGCTCATAGTTTGTAAGAACAGATATTGCTAAAATGTCTATACCACCCAAGCAATCTAGAGATTTAATGCAATCCTTATCAAAATACCAACAGCATGTTTCACAGAGCTAGAACAAACAACCCTAAAATTTGTATCGAACCACAAAAGACCTCAAATAGCCAAAGCAACGTTGAAAAAGAAAAACAAAGATGGAGGTATTACAACTCCAGACTTCAAATTATATTACGAAGCTGTGGTAATCAAAACAGTATATTACTGGCACAAAAATAGACATATCGATCAAAAGAACAGAGTAGAAAACCCAGAAGTGAACTCACAATTATATGGCTAATTAAGTATCCAATAAGAAAAAGAAGGTCTCTTCAACAAATGGTGTTGGGAAAACTGGACAGCAATATGCAGAAGAATAAAACTGGACCACTTTCTTATACCATAGACAAAAATAAATCCAAAATGCATTAAACACCTAAATGTGAGACCCGAAGCCATAAAAATCCTAGAACAGAACACAAGCAGTAACTTCTTTGACATCAGCTGTAGCAGTTTTTTTTTTCTAGATATGCCTCCTGAGGCAAGGGAAACACAAGCAAAAATAAACTACTGGGATTACATCAAAATAAAAAGCTTCTGCACAGTGAAGGAAACAATAAAACTAAAAGGAACCTACTGAATGGGAGAAGATATTTACAAATGACATATCCAATAAAGGGTTAGTATCCAAAATATATAAAGAATCTATTGAAACCAACACTCCAAACATGAGTAATCTAGTTTTTAAATGGGCAGAAGACGTGAATAGACATTTCTCCAAAGAAGACATACAGATGGACAGCAGAAACATGAAAAGATGCTCTACATCACCCAGCATCAGGGAAAGGCAAATCAAAACTACAATGAGGTATCACCTCACACCAGTAAGAATGGCTAAAATAATAAAATAATAATAATAATAATAATAATAATAATAATAAAATAGCAACAACGACAACAACAAAGCACAGGAAACAAGTGTTGGCAAGGATAGATAGAAATAGGAACCCTCTTGCAGTGTTGGTGGGAATACAAATTAGTGCAGCCACTGTGGTAAACAGTATGGAGTTTCATCAAAAAGTTAAAAATAGGGGCGCTTGGGTGGCTCAGTCGCTAAGCTTCCGACTTCAGCTCAGGTCACGATCTCACTGTCCGTGGGTTTGAGCCCCGCGTCGGGCTCTGTGCTGACTGCTCAGAGCCTGGAGCCTGTTTCAGATTCTGTGTCTCCCTCTCTCTCTGACCCTCCCCCGTTCATGCTCTGTCTCTGTCTCAAAAATAAATAAATGTTAAAAAAAAATTTAAAAAAAAGTTAAAAATAGAACTACCCTACAATCTAACAATTGCACTAGTATGTATTTAACCAAAGAATACAAAAATAGAATTTAAAGGAATAAACCCAACCCAATGTTTATTGTAGCATTATCTACAATAGCTAAATTATGGAAATAGCTAAAGTGTACATGGATTGATTAATGGATAAAGATACGGTATATAATGAAATATTATTCAGCCACAGAAAGAATAAAATCCTGCCCTCTGCAGTGACATGGATGGAGCTAAGAGTATAATGTTAAGCAAAATAAGTCAGTCAGATATGTAGAATTTAAGAAAGAAAACAAATGAGCAAAGTAAAAAGAGAGAGAAAGAGGCAAACCAAGAAAAAGACTTAATTACTGAGAACAGTGCCGGTTACCAGAAGGGAGGTAGGTGGGGGAATGGGTTATTAATCGGTGATGGAGATTAAGGAGTGCACTTCTTGTGATGAGCACCAGTTGATGTATAGAAGTGTTGAATCACTGTATTGTATACCTGCACCTAATATGACACTGTATGTTAACTACCTAGAATTGAAATGAAAAATAAAAAAAAATTAAAAAAAAAAAAACATTGCTGCTAATTTAAAAAAGGAAGAGGTGAGAGTGGGCAATAGTTAACCAAGAAGCATTAGCCATGCAGCAATGGCAAACAAAATGGTAAATCGCTATGGTTAGACACTAAGTTAAGTGGGTTTTTATCTGCATAAACCACTATTTTGGTTTTCTTGCATATTGGCTGACATAAAATTTCACCTGGTTTATTCAATAAATATTCATTGGCATGCACTATATTCCATATGTATAATAGGTGGGTAATAGTCGATATCTACTTATACTATGAGGACATGGCTGTGAAAGCTACTTTCTAGGAGATTTCAAAAATCCAGAAACAACTATTATTATTCAATCTGATTATTGAGTCAATCATTCAAGGTAGTATAAATAGACCAAATACTCTTGAGAAAAAATGAAATATAAAATGCCAACAAAGTCATCTCATTTCTATTTAATTTTGTGAGTCTAGCAAATTAGACACTTCATGCAGCTCTGGCCAATGGCAAAAATGGTTACACATTTCTTCCATTCTTGCATGTACACTCTTCACAATATGACTTTGTAACACCTGCAGTCAAAAGGTGAGGTTTGTATTTTACATGACAAAAATTTATACTTAACCAGGTGAGTTCATTTAACCAGTGGGACTTAGCTAAGGTAACACAACAAAGGCTTTCAAAGCAATTGTTCATGGAGGCTTGCCCTCGCTTCCTGTTGACAACTGTGGGACTATATTGTGATGAAGCATGAACTGGCTTCATGAAAGATGAGACACCTGTTGGAAAACATGGGACTCAAGCATCCCAACTATTCCAGCTGATGCCATTCTCCTGCTGACCCACCAGCTGACTTCAGCCCTCTGAGTAAGCCCAGGGGAGAAGAAAGAATTGTTTGTTCACCCAAAGAACCATGGGGAATAACAACTTGTTCTCATTTTAAGTCACTAAATTTTGGAGTAATTTTGTACAGAAAAAATGATTTGATACAACTACTTTGATAATTCCATGTATACCAATTAGGATTTTTTAAAAAAAAATATTAAAACCATGTCAAACCTAAATCAAATAAGGAATTGATGAAGTTTTTTGCTTCACAAATTCATAAATCCAGAGACAAAAAATTCTATATAAATTAGTCAAGGTTTCAAGTGGTATTAATTAATAAAACCTGATTTTTCTTTTATTCTACACCATTTCATATATGTTCAATTTTCAATTAGGTCCATGCCTACCTTTAAGAGAGTATATTTTCTACAATTCCTAGAAAAATCTACTTGGGTTTAAGTGCAATATGGGATAACTGATTATGTTCAGTGTAGGGCACATGTCACAATATTAGCTGAGTTACTACCCTCACATTGTATATATAGTTATCCAGAATGATAAAATATATTTT
Organism: Lynx rufus; assembly: GCF_022079265.1. Classification (NCBI taxonomy): domain Eukaryota; kingdom Metazoa; phylum Chordata; class Mammalia; order Carnivora; family Felidae; genus Lynx; species Lynx rufus. Next base: position 109,088,867 of record NW_025814889.1, read on the forward strand.
TCTGAATGAAGGGCAAATAAATTCTAGGCTGCAAGAATGCCAGATATTCACTAAATGAAAAATTAGCTGACCCCTTAATGAACTTTTATCAGCAATATCTATTCTGATATTAATAGTGATGTAATGTGAATGAGATCTTGAAAATGTATGGTAGTCACCAACTGTTTTCTGTAATATTATATATATTATTACTTAGCTGTACAATGTGAATACTCTATATCCTTAAATTTTTACCTGCTTTAACTCCCTGTTATCTGGTGAATTTTTAAATTTTTATTGCAATAATGGATTTGTCAATTTCTCTTTTTTTCTATCAATTTTTACTTCTTTAAAATAACGTTAGCTGTGCATTAGAGATAAAAATGTCTCAGTCTTTCAGATGAAAATTTTATCTATATATAATGATATTTGTTCTAAAATCTATTTTATTCAAAATTATCTTTTTCTCCAATAGAAAGAGAATATACAATTTTCAGTAAGAGAAGAATCCATGGGTAGCAAGAGCAGGGGGAAATTGAGGGTTTAGCAATATGACCGGGACCTGTGAGATAGCACTGCCATGTAAAAGACATTATTTATTTGAGATATATTGAGTACTCACTGTTGGGAACTTTTTTGTGTGTGAATTGGTGATAATGAACCAAACAAAAGGATAAATGCACCCCCATATTTATAGTAGCATTACTTACAATAGCTAAATTGTGGTAACAACCTAAGTTTCCATGGATTGATGAATGGATAAAGATGTGGTATATAATGGAATATTATTCAGCCACAAAAAGAATAAAGTCTTACCATTTGCAATGACATGGATGGAGCCAATAGTAAGTATGAGGCTCAGCAAATAAGTCAATCAGATAAGACAAATACCATATTATTTCACTCATATGTGGAATTTAAGAAACAAAACAAATGAACACAGAAAAAAGAGAGAGAGAGAGGCAAACCAAGAAAAAGACTTACTTACTGAGAACAATAACTACCTGCCGGTTACCAGAAGGGAGGTAGTGTTTTAATTCAATTATGAATCTGTAGTGTTTTAATTCAATCATGAGTCCTATTGTGAAGTCAAATAAATTATTCTAATAATCTTTTACATTAATTTTGTAATTTTAATATTCCAACTCAAAAATTTGATGTAAATGCTACCAGTTCAAACCTCCATACTTCAAACTGCTTTAAGGGTCCTTCTTCTAAGTCTATAATTAAAAAAAAAAAAAAAAAAAAAAGCAAAAACTTTATGGTCGCCTGGGTGGCTGTAGGTTGAGCGACCTACTTCAGCTCAGGTCATGATCTCGTGGTCAGTTAGTTCCAACCCCTCATCAGGCTCTGTGCTGACAGCTCAGAGCCTAGAGCCTGCTTTGGATTCTGTGTTTCCCTCTCTCTGCCCCACCTCTGCTCATGCTCTGTCTCTCTCTGTCTCTCAAAAATGAATAAACGTTAAAAAATTTTTAATAAAAAATATCTTATTGTAATAGATCTATTTATAGATTCTTTTCACTAGTTGGCTCTAAGCTCCTTGATAGGAGAGGTAAAATACCTTTGGACATTTCATTTCTTATTATTAAGAGAACATCTTTTATGTAATGGGTGCTTACAAAACATTTTGAACTCAGTTTATTTGGATATTAGACAATGATTTCTGATTCATGTAATGTAGGACAGAAATTTAAAATCTCAATGAATGTGTGAGGGTGTGTGTGTGTTTAAACTTTTTCATCAGAAGAGAGCAAAGCAGTTGATGTTAGTGTAAGTCCACTTAACAAAATGCACTCTCTGCATAAATTTAGATTGGATATCTTTAAGCTTTTCCTTGACCAAGAATCAAATCAAAGGAAGTAGTAATATATAACTGAAGACCTGATCTCATTTAAATCTTTGGGCCACTATTTTATAGATTATTTTCCTTTTTGTAATGTTTATTTATTTATTTTTAGAGAGGGAGAAAGAGTGCATGCAAGCAGGGGAGGGGCAGAGAGAGAATCCCAAGCTGGCTCCCCCTTGTCCCAACCATGAGATCATGACCTCAGCGGAAATCAAGAGTCGAATGGTTAACCAACTGAGCCACCCAGGTGGCCCCTTTATGGATTCTTTTAAAACACTGAGTAAATGTCTTATAACATTAGAAAAAGTATTTGTAATACATATGTAGGTTGTTGATAATTTACACACATCAAAACTTTGGCCTAGTATATTTTGGATCAGATTTTAAATCCCTATACTATTTTTTTAATTGGGGATATTTAAAATATTTTAAAAATATTAACAATGCTATAGGAATTTCAAAGTCAGTAGGACAACCTTTGCCAGACTTTCCCTACTGCAATGCACCATCAGTCTGGAAAATTGAAAAAAGGCAAGGTTTGCTAAATAAGTGCTATAGACTACAATTCTTAATTAAGGCATGCTTTTGGGAGTTATAAACTTTAATATACTTTTCATGGCATCCTATATTTTACAGTTGCTGCTTGCCTTAGAATATATTTCTCTGACCATATTGGGTATATTTAGTCACTAACAAATGGTTTTGTGTTTAGAAAAAAAAAATTGAAGTAAATTATCCACTTACTCCACAACAAGGAATTACGTCAGGCAGTAGGTTAATACTCATACTAAGCTTATCCTTTTACCACGTATGTCCTTTCTGGGTGTCCAAATATAATTGTGCTTCTGCTTCAGTAAAATTCTATGCTAAAGACTCTGCTACAGATGTAAAAATCAACTTCCTTATTACAAAGGAGCTTTACTGATAAAGCAAAAAATATTACAGTATATCCCTTTCCACAACACAATAAATGTGTCTTGAGTGCTCTATTACGTGTACAGAAATGAAGCAGTGACACATTTAAATTACAAAATGCTGCAGAAAAAGCACCACTAGCATTTCTAAGGGACTGAAATTAGGTGGCTCAGATTTAAACTGTTTGTTTCACATGAATTATGATTCCCTTGCCCTCAAGTGGCTCCAGACATTGAAATGATGTCTGTATTATTATACATTTTCCAAGATTCTTCTGGAGCCTGAACTGAAGAAAAAAAAAAAGTCTTCAGTCTTCAGTCCCAGCAAAGCCCTCATTGACTTAAGAGAAATTTATCAATGTAAAGGGATTGGTTTATTACCACTTTAAACCCCTCATGCATCACAAAAGGATTTGCTAAATACTTTCATGGGGACTGCCCCTGCTGCCAAGAGGCTTCCAAAAGGCGCTGAACCTTTTGGTGATTGAAATGTACAGTCTCGCTGCAATGAATTAACATAATTGGAATCAGGGCTAGATGTTTTTATAGGAGCTGATTACGTGCAGTTCCAGTAGTATCATTACTTTAGCCTCTCTTCTCCTTGAGGGCATACGAAGACTTGGAAATGGGCTTTAAATATGATGGTTGCTCTGCAGGTGAGCAACTCTTTGGTGAGAAGTACATTAGCTGTAATTTATAAAGTGTAGTTGGTGGCATTTAACATTCTAATTATATGTAATATTAAAATGTGTTAAGAGGTAATATATCGTGTGTGCTCTCTACCTTAGAGAAAAGTTCTACCCCATCTATATTACTATGATCTATTAGAGAAGTACAAGATTCTTCATGGTATGTTAAGCAAAAGGAGTGCTAGAATAATGGAGACCAGAATCCATGTAATTGTAGATCTGTTTATCTAAAATATATACATCTATATATTTTTATGTATTTATATGTGTGTGTGTGTGTGTGTGTATATATATATATATATATATATATATAAAATTAGTACATCCACTTTCAACAAAGAGCAGGTACCTGCATATTTGGCAAGTCAGATAAAAGGATCCAACCATTTAAGCTTCTATATAGTATCATCGTTGAGTCAGTAATGTCCTCATGGAACTGTTTAATTTCAAAATTGTTTAATTCCAAAAATCCATATAATGCCTTACCCCATTACAATTTAAAATGCATTTTTTAAATAGACAACCTAAAATTCATCTCAAGTATGGGCTTGGTTATTACTTATAAGTAGATACAATAACTATGAAAAGAAAAAAAATCCTGATATTACATAATGATTTCTTTCCCTCCACACAGAATGCATACTAGTGTAAACACAGAACCACAAATATATCTCTCTAACCCAACTAGCAACTTTATTTTTTTTTAACAATCCCACTTTTTCTTAGGTGGTAAATAATGCAAAAAATAAATGAATTCACTGGATTTTATTAACAATCAAATTCATAGAAGAACTATATGAATTACAGAAAATATGTTAAGGCTATTTCTTTTTATAAAAGTAGATACAGTAAATCAAGGAAAAACTCTAAAAAATCGATTTGAGACTATGACTTGATTGGGTGAAATGGCTAAAGAAGGTTGATCAAAGAGGTCAAGTCAAGGTGGTCTGTTTGAAGACACACAGTATTGTTATGGAAATTTTTTAAATAATTGAAACTCCTAAGGAAATACTTTTCATGCAAATTAATTGCAGTATTCACCTTTATAGTAACCACTACTTCTTCCTCCAGACATTGTTTTGCAAACTTCAGTTGATCACCATTAGTACAATGGCCATCAATATAGAAGACACACAAACCTAATTTTCATTTTAAATAATGATTCTGTATATAAATAATTAACCCATGTATGTGCTCCTTTCCTCATAGACATGTTTTATGCTTTAGAGCACCTAAGACTTACCTAAAACATAATTCCCTCCAGCCTATATAATTTCTGTTTTTTAAAGTCTGTTGCTGGAGATCCCAGTTATTGTCTCTTCAGATAATGTACCCATACCCAACCTCCCTTTAGATAAAGGAGAGGACTGAGGAGCTTGGGAATGAATACCTGATCCTGTATGGGCAAATCATTTTGTTTTTCTTCTCAGAATTTGGAATGTTGATAGAAGTGTGAATTAGTTAGATGTAAATATTAGTGTTAAGAGTGTTCATATTATTGGCATTGTTGGTGCCGATGATGGCTAAAGCAATGAATGGTCAAGTCAAAATTAAGGAAAACAAAAATGAAACAACCTGCCTGAGAAGCTAGTCTTCAAGAGGAAAATTGAACAAATGTATATAAATAAATGATATGAAAAGATTCACAGCTACACAAAGCAATGGAGAAACTGCAAACTTACACTTATATTGTGGCCACATTGTATTTCTTGCAATTAATTTCTTCATATTTTCCATATTATAATACATTTCTATTTTACTTAAACTCATTTGAATGGGTATTCATTATTCTATAATAAAACTATCCATGATTATAATACTATGTTAACAAAGATAATCATATCTAAGTTTATTTCATTTTTGAGCACTCATAACTAATTACTCTTTTCCAGAGAGATAAAAGGTTATATGAACTTTTGAAATTTTGAATTAGAAGCTTGTTGATATTTTGGTTATAGAGTATACATGTACAGTGGAATTATTTTAGAGACAAAGAATATTGTAGTGCTTCACTTTTTGTTTTGCAATATAATCATATTCATCCATACTGCTGTGTTTGCAGTGGATGCAGCTTAAGTAATACAGACGATTATTTCTCTTTCGCACAATTTCCAGGTAGGCAACTTATTAAGAACAGCTTTACTTCATGTCTTCATATAGACACCCAGGTTAATAGTAACTTCTACTCTCCTCAAAAGGTGATTTCCCACTCCTGGTCTAAGGTGGCAGTGACGGGAGTCTCCAGCTTACAGCCAGTGGAAGAGAATGAAGGGTAAAATAAATGATGAGCAGTTTCCTTTTATGGAAATGACATGAGAGTTTCACACAACACATGTGCTTACATTCCCATAGCAGGGGTTTCTTTACACAGCCGTACCTAATGGTACGAAAAGTTTTTTATAGCTTTATCCATAGAACTTGATAGAGGTTGGGCATGGAAGGTTCCATTACTAACAGGGAGAAAGTGATAACAATTGGTGAGAAATTAAAATCTTTGCCAAGAAATAATCTTCCGTTGTAATTGTTTTGTACATATCTTTTCTATATAAAAACTACTTAGAAATCATAGATTGGCAGGAACAGTTATACCAGAAATTTTTATCAACTGCCAATTGAATATTTTTCACTCATTTAAGGATTTTATTCAGGATATAGGTATTAATGCACATAAGGCTTATTTAGAAATATATTTAAATATATTTTAATATGGTAAAATATGAAATGAAGTTTCATTAATTTTAAAGGCCAACCTAATTCATTACATATTTTTTTAATTGGAACACTATTGTAATTTGCTGTTTAAATAAGGAATGCAGGGTTTTTTTTAAATGAAAAATAAAATCAACCTAGTCTTACAAATTAGAGTGAGCTGCTCTTTTGCTATAATGTTCCAAGAAAAACTTTGATGTTACAGAGCATTAAACAGAAAAAAAAAGTCTATACTTTTAAAATCACAATGGTTCCAAAATTTTAATCACTGATGAACAAAGACTTATGGCTTAGGAGAAATTGGAGAAAGTAAAAATGAGATGGTGTTTCCTGGATTAGAAAGGTATTGACCTTTCGATTCTCCATTTCATTTACACTGATTGCATCAGACAAGGAGAGTAAAGTCTACAAATTGCGGCTGAGGTAAGGAAGATAGAAAAACTCCTAATGTAGAAGTTAGAAACTAATGAAAAATAAGTTAAGGTATTTTTTAAAGCAATAGAAATCAGATTTCTTTTCAACGTGATAGAGAACAGAATGATATAAAAATTATTAAAATAGGAAAATAAACATGATCTATGTACCAACAACCACATGTCTTATTTCAGTCCAAGAGAAGATTTTAGTTCTAAACTTCAGAGGTTTAAAAAAAAAAAATTCTCCATTTGGATTTTGGGCTCAATATCAAGCAGATTAGCTTTTCAAATAGTGTAGTTATATATGCTTCTAACCTGAACTTTTTGTGGGATCTTTATTTTATCTATAAGAACAAGGGTTTAGAATCCTGGATTCTCAACCAGAAATGTCATTATAAATACACAATTTTGGGCAAGGCCTTATTTCCCTGTATCTCTCTTTTTTTCTTTTTACCCTCAAAATGATATATTGATATGTTCTCTTTCTCTCTGGGATGTTTATTGAAGAAGCGACGTTGTATTGTAGATAAGTTTTGCAGCGAAGATAGGAAAACCTTCATGATAAACAGGGAACACCTTTTAGGATCATCAATTTTGAAGCTTTTTGTAAGAGCCAGGACCATTATTGATACATGAAAGCATACAAGTTATGGAGAGCAAACTTTTGCATTAAGTATTAGGAAAGATAATAAATATGTAGCTGTGCCTATTTTAGCAGATTTTGGTCTTGACCTGAACACAACTTACAACACTACTCTGTTTTTAACCACTTTTCTACCTTATCCCCCTCTAGCCCCATTCAACTCCAAAGTTCTGGTGAATATGGTACATTTCATGTGTAGACCAAAGACATTACATACTATAAATCCATTGCTATCTCTCTTTCCCTCCCACATCTTTAATATTTCCAACTATCTCCCTAGAACTCAGTACCTAGGCTTTCTTCTTGGTCCTGTCTTCATTCAGCTATTATGCACCACAATTTATCTGCATGCCTACAACCCCAATGCCACATTTTATGACACGAAACTTTATTCAACCAAACTTATTTTATCTAATATTCCTCAAGCATGTTTTGTAAAGATGTGGAAGGATGTGTATCTTAGTCCAATGTACCATAGGTAAAACATGAAATAACCTGCTTTCATTGGGAGGTGCATGCTCATATTCTCCCTCTGAATTTAAGAAGAATGCTTGGGAGAACAAATTCTAAAGCTATACTGCATGGTTTCAAATCCTATCTCTGCCCCTTAGTATTACACAGAGAAGTAATATAAATATCCTCTGTTATTACTGGTACTGCAGATAAAAAGTTTTAGAAGCAGAAAACAATGGAAACACTCAGGCAGAGCTGAGATTTAATTCTGGTTCTGATTCTCATTAGTCGCATGACTTAAAAAAAAAACCACTTGCATTCACTGATAGGTTCTTTATATAAAATTTTGGGGAAATATGAACCTAACAAACTTGTGTCCGTAATCTCTCTCTTTCTCTCTCTCTCTCTCTCTCTCTCTCACACACACACACACACAACCACTAAATAAATGTTATCTATTGCTAGCTTCAGTATTAACTGAGAATGAAAATAAGGGAATAAAAAGATGTAAAAAAGTTTTAAATAACATTTAATACAAAAGAACTACAAGGAGGTTTATAGTCAACATTCATTTAACAAATATATTTGTTTGCTTATTATGGCCCAGACATGGAGCTTAGCATCAGACGGTAGGCAACATCATACATTGCCTTTTATTCAGCTTATTCTGCATGTTCTCTGGAGCACTCTTAAAAGTAAAATAAAAAGCATGAAATTTCATCACTTACAGAAGCAATCTGGAAGAGAGATAAAGGGAGGTAGTACAGTCCCATCAATATGGATTCTAGATAAATCTATTAGACAAATCATTGGGACTCTATAATAGTTTAATAAAAGATAATAAGTGGCATGTCTATGGTCAATCATTAATATATTACTGATGAGTTTATTGGCATATAAAATAATGTACTTTTGAAAATAAGAAGAGAATTCCAACATGAAAAAAATAGTATATCTCATTATGAAAGCAACACACTAATACTTAATGTGCATATTGGGGGGGGAGGTTGGATCAATGTTAAAAAAAGGAAAATCAGCTGCCAACAAATGAGACATGAGATGCTAACAAATCTATGACTGTGTTTCTTCCTAAACACCTATGCTGTATTTCTGAATCAATATTAACTGACTCAAAAAAAGTATTAACACAAGCATCATCAGGATGATGTTCTTAAACTGGAATATTTCAGACACGTGTACTAAAACTTTTCAAATATTTTATCATTCCTAATTTAATATTCAAACTGAAATAACAGTTTCAAAAAACATTTTAGGATTACACTTGAGTGTGAAAAATGCTTCACAAATTGAAAATATTTTGAAACCGTGTATTTTTGTGGAGTAATTGAGCAGACACATCTTCTGATTTACTCAGGTAAATATGTTATTAGCCAAGGGTGTCTTTGCTTTTCAAATTCAATACGTGAGAGTTTAATTAACACCTTCCTAATGAACTGACTTCCACATAAATAGAGCTTTAATAAAGACTTAGGATAACATTTGAAATTATGTGGTTTTTCTCTTTAATTTCAGTATCTGAATATATTTTCAAGCATTTGTATTTTAACCAATTAGGAATAACATAACACTGGAATTCCCTAATGATCTTACTATCCTGAAATTATTATATATAACATAAAATGTAAACTGACTTCAAAGAAAAATGCCATTTACCAATTTTGAGGCATGGAAAGTGAGGAGAAGTAAACTAGAACACTTCCTTTATCTTCTAATATACACTCTTTTATGATTTTTTTTCACATTTTTTAAAGTTTATTTATTTATTTTGAGAGAGAGAGAGATAGGCAGAAAGAGAAGGAGAGAATCCCAAGCAGGCTCTGCACTGTCAGCATGGAGCCCAATGTGGGGCTCGATCACATGAACCATGTGAGATCATGACCTGAGCCGAAACCAAGAGTTGGATGCTTAACCAACTCAGTCGCCCAGGTGTCCCCAGTAGATTTTCACTTTAAGAATGTATGAACAAAAGCGGGGAGGCAAAGATTAAATAAAAGTGGAATCTGGGCATAAAAGTTAGTAAGTTGGAAAAGATTAGAAGGGATCTGTGTGAAACAAAGAGATAAAAGTTTGAATTAAAACAATACATCATGTGGGGTTCTTCATTGTAGCACTCTTGTATTGCTATCCTATGCTTAAATCCTTGGTAATGAAAAGGAATGTCTCCATGACCACATTGGGGGAGGGGGGTAAAATGGTGTCCTCAACAGGACATATACAAAGAGAGAAAATAGTGAAGGAAATGGAGAGGTAATGAAAAGGCCTTGGGAGCTTCTGGTGGCACTTCTGAGCCTTTAACTTGGGGATACAGAAAATAAATAAATGAAAGAAACAGAAAATTAGGAAAAATTCAAAGTGCTAAGAAAACTGGGTAACTATACAACTGATAGAGCTAAGGTTTAGTTCTTTAAATTATAGTATATTGACAAGGCTCTGACAACTCTAATCAAGAGAGGAAACAAAGTTACGGAGTCTGGAATAAAAGCAATTATAAATAGAATGGGAGCAACTAAAAAATATGAGAATGTTATGGACAATGCCATGCTAGTAAATTTACTGGATAATCTTATAGAAACATGTTGCTGAAAAGCATTAGTTTTAGAAGAGTTCTCATATTTAAGCCAACAAAGAATATTCAAACGTAGTGAAATATTTTCACTAAAAGAGCTCCATGCTCAAAATTTCATGAAGATAAGAGCCACACAGTAACCTATAAACAGTGGTTAGCCAGGCTTATATATCACTATGACTGCAATAGTTTATAAATTATTCATTACATTAAACATTAGAAATAAAACATTAAAAATAAGTTTTGCCATAGAAAAGCTCAGAAGTTAGCATATAATTAGTAAAAGCTCACATTTATTCATATAACCAAAGTGGAATATTAATATGGCAAATATGAGATAAAGTGGTTATGTTACGTATACATAGATTATAAATATAGATGAATGATTTTCATTAAATTTTTATACAATGTTAAATATTTGTATAAGATATCACATCAAATTCAATTTGTATTGATTCATAAATTCTGCCTCTATATAAACATAAAGACTCATTTTAGAAAAAGATCAGTTGACTAACAAAGGTTTTAATAAGAATTTCTCAGTGCAAAAGCTGAGGTATATCTGATAAACTGTTTTACAAAAACATACTTTTAGGATATTATGTTTAAAACACAAGACTTACATTAAGTTTCAAGGCAGATAAGCACTTAAGGAAGCTCCTATCCTCTTGTCTATTTGAATCACCATTCACCAGAATAATTATTATTAGGAAATGTGCCTGATTCATTTTCTTCACATGCTAACTATACATGACATGACATATCACAGCAATTACTGTCAAGAGAATTACTATTAAAAGAATCATTTTCTCTGCAGCTAAAGTGTTTTCACTTAAAACAAAAAGAATAAAAGTGGTCTTTTTGTGCCTATTACAGAGGGATCTGCCCCTGGATCTCCTCATAGCTCCTTATTTTCCTTCTTTCAGGTCTTGCTGATCCAATATAACATTTTCATAAAGTTTTTTTTTTAAGTTTACTTACTTATTTTGAAAGAGAGAGAGAGAGAGAGGGAGAGAGAGAGAGAGAGAGAGCGAGAACAGGGGCAGAGAGAGAATCCCAAGCAGGCTCTGCACTTGCAGTGCTGAGCTACAGGTGGGGCTCCACGCAGGGCTCAAACTCGAGAACTGTGAGATCATGACCTGGGCCAAAATCAAGAGTCACACACTTAACTGACTGAGCCACCCGGGCTCCCAAATTTCTCATAAAAGATTTTATCACCTATGTTAGATTGTATTCTTGTACACAATATATTCACAAGAATATATACAATACAATATATTCTTGTACACAATCCCCGCAGGAGATTTGACTTTACGTTTGGCCATATGACTTGTTTTGTCCAATAACGTGTGAAGATAAGTGACATGTGTTCTTCCAAGCAGAAGCTTTACAAACCTTTACAAACCTTTATATTGTTACCACTATCTCATTTCCCACTGCCCAGATCTGCATAGAAGCTATTCTGTCAACCTGAGCCCTTGGGCTAGAACAACATGGCTTGGAATGACATGTAATGTTGGTCATAGTAAATCTGAGATCTGGGGTCTGATTGTTATCACAGTATAACCAGCCTATTCTCAGGAATACAGTACCTCATACGAGCAACAGTCATACCTCCTCTAACTTGCAATATTTTTTTTCTCAAAGCACTTATTTTGCCCTTAAACATAGATACCTATATTTGTTTATTGTCGGTTTCCATACATAACAATATAGGCTCCATGAGGGCAGACACTATTATTTTCATTGCTGAGTCCCCAGTGCCTAGTTTAGTGATTGTGGTAATTATTAGCCAAATGGAAGGTGCAAGAGAGGAAGAAGGGCATTTCAAGCTGGGGTGGAAATCTCTCCAAAATCCCAGAGGAGAGATACAAGCTACTGAACTGTGTCCATTTCACTTTTTCTGGATCAAAGGAGAAAACGAATCAAAGTGTTGGAAAGATAGGAAATTGGAGGACTGGTATGATAGTTATCTATGAAGTCTGGACAAATCAAGAGAGAGAAACAACATAGCAATTTGAACAGGGGAAGTTTAATATACACAAGTATTAACTACAACAAAGGATGGACTAACAGGGAATAGGCTTTTAAAAGATAAAGAGAACTTTAAAAAATACATATAGGAATAGCAAATGGAAGGAGCAGACACAAATACCAAAGGGCGAAGTACATCTCTCTCTCTCTCTCTCTCTCTCTCTCTCTCTCTTTGTATACATACACACACACAGTAAAACCTTGGTTTGAGAGCATAATTCATTCCAGAAGCATGCTTGTAATAAAAAGCACTTGTACATCAAAGCGAATTTCCCCAGAAGAAATAATGGAAACTCAGATGATTTGTTCCACAGACCAAAAATATTCATATAAAAATGATTACAATACTGTAATATACTACAAAAAATAAAGAAAATACAAAATGAGAAGAAAAATAAACAAATTAACCTGCACTTACCTTAGGAAACCTTTGTGACTGGTGTGAGGGAGACAAGACAGAGGAGGGTTATTGTTTAGGATGACGTTCACTATCACTAACAGAATCACTGGTGTCTATTGGTTCAGTGGAATCTTTTTCTTTTCCTGTAACTTTAACAAGGAACCTATCCAATGGTGCTTGCTTTTGCTTCCTTTTGTGAATTTCGCGGAAATGGGACATTGCACTGTCATTAAACAGATTCATCACTTGCAATGTTACAACCTTATTCGGATGGTGTTTTCTCCAAATTTTGCACTGTTTCCCACATTTTAACACATCTCCCTAAACTCATTTGAAGTGAGGGATTCCTCCATCTTTTTCTCCTCCTCCTCTGCAGTTGAGATGCAGACATAGATTTCTTATAAAATCTTGCAATTTCGGCAACTCGCATATCTCATTCATACTTCTCAATGATTTCCTTTTTAACTTTCACTGTATTCATCTCCTTCTTCTTACTGCCTTTCTTTTCAGCCTTTTTCTTCATGGGGGCCATTTTATAGACTCACATGGATATTGACTATAGAACAGTATTAATAAACTCTTCTTATGTAACTGGCAATAAACAGAGGAAACAGAGGAAAGGGTCTATATCTGCAGGCAGCCTGACCTAGGGTGAAGCAAAGCATTCCTAAGCTTACTCTTGTATGGAAAAGCAAAGGACTGTCCACAGGTGCTTTGAAGTAGCAAACAATAAAGTAGTGCCAGTTGTTGGCACCTTCCAAGATTCTGAAAAATCATTGATTTCTGCCAAACACCACAGCCTGAGACTGAGCATCTGAGCATGGGAGGTGATCACCCACAATCCCACAGTGAGCGAGAGAGAAGAACCATTGGTTCAGTTGTGATCATGTGATGCTCGGAGCCATGTAATACTCATATTGCAAGACATCGCTCATTTATCAAGTTAAAATTTATTAGAAATGTTTGCTAGTCTTGTGGAACATTCACAGAACAAGTTACTTGCAATCCAAGGTTTTACTGTATACATTTATCACTAAGGCTGGGATAAAAGACCCAAGGAAGAGGTCCAGGTCCTTCTTCCACCCCTCAATTTTCCATCCAGAACTGACACAGACTATATTGGAGGGAGTGGTTCTGCATCATTGCATGTCAAAGAAGTTATGGTGTTGTACCTGTGGAACTTGCTGGAAATATGTCCTTTATGGTGCTGAGAAAGCTGTTGATTTGGAAATATCTTGCTGAAGCACTCTGCTACAAAACCACTTAAGGAAGTATGCCACAGAAAAAACCTGGTCACTATGAACTACAAGACTGGGTCATAAAGAAGCCACCTATGCTAACACACCAAAACAAGGAAGTAAAAACTTGTTCCTCTTACAATGTCTGCCCAAAATCTTCACTGGAAAAGCTTAAAATTGTTCCAACTGCCAAATAATAATAATAATAATAATAATAATAATAATAATTTAAAGATCCAAGATATATTTTTGCAGAGAAGGCAATGCAGAGTGAATTTGGAACTGAGAGACAATACATTGATAACTGATATTCCAGGTAAGACACTTTGGTGATCATTCCAACAAAATGGAAAGGGAGATGGACTAGTTTTGTGAGATGTAGAGCAATTAGCAAAGTAGACTTGATAGAATTGGAAAACAGATTGTGGGATGGAAGAAAGAGGAGGAGTCAAGAAACCTTGGATTCTCCCATGGAAAATTGATTCCCTGAGACATGAAATTCAAGAAGAAATGATTCTTGGGAAGACTGGTGGAAAACAAAGTTAGTAAGTAAAGTTGTAAACACACTGAATTAAAGATACATATTAAATATATAGGTGGATGTGTCCTCTGGACAATTGAATACAAAGATCTGTAGTTCAGGAGAGGGACACAAATTGGGACATGGGTTTTATACTATCCATATAAAATAATTATTAAATACTTGATACTAGTAGAGAGTTGCTAGATAATAGAAAGTGGATTATATCAATCAAAAATGAAGACAGTAAAAACAGAAAGCCACCAAAGACAAGTATCCTGATAAAACTAGTATTTAATGGTACACTTTTATTCCCTTTTTATCAGGATGTTCAGTACAAAGTATTCCCTTTCACAAGGTCAGGTCAGCACATGGAAGGTTTATCTGCATTGGAACACTCCACATGACATCTTTTTTCTGAATGATGGCAAACTATACCATGTGTGCCTCCTGCACCTACAATACAGTAGTTATTCACATTGTTGACAATGGTGTTTTAAAACAATCTCTCATGCTATGACTGAATGATATGAGCTATCAGGGAGCAATATCATCCTAATAAATCAAGAGTGACACCTGCATGGTGATTTATAGCCTGGGGTAGAATTAACTAGCTTTCCCAGGGTGAGTTTCTTGGGGAACCATTCTTTAATGAGTTAGCAGATCCCCTTGGTAAGTCAGAGGGTTCCATTAGGAAAGTCTGTGGGTAAGAATGCCCTAGCCTCCCCTTGATGGTTTGGACTTTTTCCATATTACCATCATTATAGTCATAATCCTGACAGCAATAATAAAAGCAAAAATTATGCAGTAAATGAAAACAGCAGAGGAAAAGGAGAAAATCCAGATGAAAATTAGAATAAGAAAAAAAAAGATAAGATAAAATTAAAATTTCAGAGTAAAATAACAAAAAATATTAAAATAAATAATTTTAAACAGGTAAACATAACTAGGAAAAAGATAAAATAAAAGTTAAAGGCTAAAGCAACAAGATTTAAAGGAAGGATTTTAATAAACAGATGTACATTTAAACATGTGAAAGAAATTAATAATCTTAAAACCTTCAGACAAAATATTCATATGAACCCATGAAATTAATGCAAACAACCATAATTTACAAAAAGCAATATTTCTTTAAATTAAAAAAATATATAAAACTTACTTTAAAGAAAGTATAAAAATGCTAGTTGATGCAGTAAATATTAAAGATACAGTGGATAGGCTGAGGTGAGTTTATGAAGTATATTTGAATAAGAGGGGACAGGGTAGAGATGAAGAAATCAAACATATGCAGAACAGAGATTAAGATTCTTCTTAATATCTTCTATGTATCTGATTTCTGTTGCACAGTCTACGACCTTGGACTGACCTGGCTGAATTGCCCTGAAGAATGGCCTGCCAGTGTACAATCATTTTTACTTTAGCTTTCATTTCAAGTCAGAGAAAAATGAAGATCCCCTGTGACCTACTAAGACCCCTACATTAATGTGCATCATGGTCTCAGAAACCCCAGCAGTCCCAGAAGAATCAGAGAAACAGATTTACTCATGCATACCAGAAGCCATTGGTGTATATTAAACATAATTATAAAATTATGTTTGTGGGAAAGAAACTAACAAAGAATAAAAAAATAAATAAAAACTTGGCAAACAGTCTTGATATAGCTTATGGTGCAGAATTTCAAATTTGTATATTATATGTTTATCTCAGAATGACTTCAAGAATAATTGCTCTATAAAAATTATAGGTGGAGAAGTTTAGGCAATGACCTATGCATAACTTCAATTTTTGCTCATCATTCTGCCATGACTTAATAAATTATAGAAGCATTTGTAATGTATAATAAAACATAAAGTTGTAGGTTTGAATCTTAAGTGTATTCCTTACTCTGTGAGTTTTTTCCCTAAAATCTCAGATTCCTCGGGCTTTTAATGGGTGTAACTTATAGAGCTATTTTCAAGATTAAAAATAATGCATACAAAACATCTGGTACAATGTATTCCAGAAAGTGATTAGTAACTCTCATTTTTGTTGTTACACTTACAGCTACTGAGTTGGCACTGCTCTGGGATTAGTATCAATCTTCAATCATAAACCAACTTGATTACTAGTAAGGTTTTAAAAAGCCACAAGCAACCCAATTAACTCCATTAATTGGTGTCAAAAAATGAGCCGCTGCTACTCTTTTCAGAAATTTCAGTGACTTTCCTTTCAGATTATGTTGCAGTCATTGTACAATAAAATACATTATCTGATAATTGCAGTTAAAATAATTTCCATGCTAATTCATTTATCCATGTGTCTTTCACATCAGTGTATTCTTATTCAGTAGCTAATGTTGTCAGGATTTATTGGTCAGACGATCATTCATATAAATATAAAAGGACATGAGAAGTCAGACATGACATGGTCACAGCACATGTAGAATTTTAGTTATTTACCACAATAGGATTTGCCTCTAAGGTAAGAAAAGTTGTTTTAAGTATTATTGATTTTTACTTGGAAAATGTGTCCTATTGATTTTTCCATCTAGACCTTTAACTGTGGTTTTTAATACACTATTCTTGCCTATAATGACAACCAATAGAAAATCAAGAACAGAAATGGGATGGCCACAGGTGGGGAAGGGGTAAAATCGGGCTTTAAGAAAATGATATATGCACCCATTCCCCCCCCCACCCCCCCGCAAAGTGCTACTCACTTCTGAAAAGGAAAACAAGCTGCTTAGCTTTTCGAGTGAAACCACGTGGCAAGTTGAAAAAGTAAGCAACTGAATTTGCTGTTTCAAGGCTTCTGTGCTTTTGGGCAAAGATTTCCCATGTTTCTGCCAAAAATGAAGTGCAAATTACATGAAGGGGTTGATTATTTGAGTTTCGGTATTTCTTTTAATCTGGCTTTGTTTTTCACAGCTGTCATTAGTTGGTTCTATTTTACTACCTTTTGGGACTTGGCATTCAAGCATTTGGAAATGTATTTATTCAGGCAAAGGAAAAAATTACAACACAACTGCTGGAATTCTGAAGAACTTTGTCTCTCATCTGTTACTGCACAGTCAATATTCCTTTTTCTTCAAAGAACCTCCTTCTACACAGTTATCCAGGAGCAGCTGCTCTGGCTAACACTTTTATTTTCCTCTTTATTTGTGCCTGCCTGCATCTTTCTACTTTCCTCTCTTCTCTCTCTCTCCCCCCTTTCTTTTCTTCCTTCTCCTGTTTCCTTTTCATTCTTCCTCTTTTCCAAGTTTCATCTTTTTTTCGTTTAAATTTGAAAGCCCGCAAGAAATAATATAACTTAAGATGACAATATTTGCGCAAAAAATATCCGTACAATTTTTTTTCAGGAAACAGACTTTATTATTTTAGTTGTACTGGATTCAGGGCAGAATAAAATGAAGTTGCAAAGAAGACAATTAGGTTGCCAAGCTAATAGATATTACCCTTTAACTCGACAGTTTATGATTTTAGCTTATGTGCCTTGGAGCAGTCAATTCTTAAGCATGTACACTTAAGTGGTCTGAGAATTTTCAAACTTACTTAGAATTTTGTAGTTAAGAGTGCTACCTTGATGATTTGTTTTGTTTTGTTTTGTTTGTTTGTTTGTTTCTGGCTCTATAGAGCAATTTGATTTCCGACATTAATTACTGCCTAAAGAAGAAAACATTAAAAGATCAATAACCGGACAAGTTATTATGCTTTAGATTACTATATTATCATTCAAAATATTAAAAGTCTTTAACTCTATAAGGGATCCCATAAAATAAACTCATATAGAAAAAAAATTCCAAGTTTCTACAAATTTTTTGTGGATAAAATCAGACACCTACTATTCCAATATTGTTGGTCACTTAATTAGTTGCATCCTATCATCTTTTATCAGGTTTTGTTACATCTTTTTTGTATATTAGTATCCCTCATTTTATGCTGGATGATCATTGAGACAATATAAGTTGCATGTGGTCACACAGAGTAGAATTATCTACAGTCTAGCTCCCTTGTTCTATCCAGTCCATGTTGCAGTTTTATTTATTTATTTTTTTTACTTAGATAAACTGCCTTCAAGATGATGGCATGGAGAATTGGTTTATTTTAATTAAGAGTCAAGTAGCTAAGTTAGGCAATGGGATCAACCCCCAGTACAGGCAGCAGTGGCTATGGAATACCCCCCATGGGAGGCCAGCCTCATGTGAGACAACTAAACTTTAATGGATTTACTTTTTATTTTAAATTTTTAATGTTTATTTATTTTTGAGAAAGAGAGAGACAGAGCATGAGCGGGGGAGGGGAAGAAAGAGAGGGAGACAGAATCTGAAGCAGGCTCCAGGCTCTGAGCTGTCAGCACATAGCTCTATGCAAGGCTCCAAACCAAGAACAGTGAGAACATGACCTGATGAGAAGTCAGACGCTTAAACTGAGCCACCCAGGCGCCCCTTTTAATGGACTTAAAAAGCAGTTCTCTGCTGCTTTATGGTTTTCTCTTACTAACTCTGGGGAAATGGTGAGATGACCTGAATCCCAGTATAGAGAAGTGATTATGTTAGAAACTTTTTACAAGTGTGATTTTTCTGTTTAGAACCATAGCAGGGAGAGGATAAGAGTGTAAAAAAAAATATGTTCAAGAAAGGGATCATTTTCCCCAGGCAAAACTGAACATAATTGATTATAATGCCTCGGGTTGAATTTATTTGTGCTTACATCTTTACTTAAAAACAAGCTATTGGAAATAGTCCCCATACCAAATAAAATAAGAAAGCAGTAATTCTTTATATCTCTGGTCATTTCCTTTGGCATTCTGCAGTCTTCCAATTCAAGGAAACAAATACATTTTTAAAGGCATGTTGTGTAAAGCTGCCTTCTGGTTTTTGGTTTTGTTTTTGTTTTTTGTTGTTGTTTTTGTTTCTTACTTAACTGATGAAACTGGAAAAGTGACATTCAAAACTGCAGCTCCTCAGACAAGCTTGAGGCAATTTTAGATTCAAGCATTAAGGAAAAAAAAAAGAAAAGAAAAACCCAGACTTTCTTCTTCACACTTGTGCTTCTGTTTTTGCTGACAATGCCACAAAGGTACTGCACATCAAAGAAGCCTTCTAAAGCAGACTGTTAGATCACAGCCAGTTACACACCTCTAATTTTCAGCTATTCTACTGAAGACCTGAACTCTGACACCATTACTCTAATTCTTTTTTACAGCTCGGAGATCAGCCTTGTCATTTAAATTAAAATAACACACTTAAATATAATATAATAGTATTTATTCTCACAAAACCTCATAACGAGAAATGGGCCTTTGTTAAATCCGCAAATCTTCAGCCATATAAATCCTTTTGGAAAGCAAACTGGTACTATTTAAGCAAGCCTTAAATATTGTTGATGTGGCATGTCATACTTACAAAAGCATTCTATTTTTCCACAATATTGTTTCCTTAACACATTCTGGCATTTCATTCCTTGCTCTTTTTTGGAAGAAAAATTGCAGAAATGCAGGGTCTAAGTTTACTGAGAATTAGTACTTTGTTAGCCTTCATTTTCCATTGACTCATCTTCTCTGACAGGAATCACAAACAAAATTGTTATTTTATGAAGAACTACAAGAATCATAAGAAGGAACCCCTTTGTTTCTCCACAAGTGTTTTGGTAATTAGAAACATGAAGACAGCACTGTGCTCTAATACCTCTGAGCAAAAAGTTTCAAGCATTTTCTCTGAGCTGTCATGAGTTTAGCACACCGACCAGTCTTTCTGACACACTTTGAATCAGATGTCCCTAAGCAATGAAACAGCAGTTTTCCCCCCCAAGAGACATTTGGTGAGCAATTATCAATCTAATAAACATTAACTAAATCATGTGAATTAAAACAAAACAAAACAAAACAAAACAAAACAAAACAAAACCAACAGCTCTTAAAAATATGTTATCTCCGTTCAAATTCACTTTTATAGAGCTGAAGCCCAGCAAAACTTCTGTCATCAGAATCAACAGTAGCTTGTAATGAGTGACTGGTTACCTAATGGTAGAGGGATATGTGATGTATGCATTTAGGAAGCCATTATGATCATGGAATATATGGAAATTGCTCTATGTTCCTGCATGATGTCTATTTCTTATATTTTATCAAATAAACTTCCATAGTACAAGAGAAATCAAGTCATTAATGTAGTCTATTAAATGCACATGGTGGAAATTTTGTTGCCAGATATCAAGTAGAATTTTAAGGGGAAAGGAGTGTATGAATTAAGAGTAAAATCATGAGTAAAAGCTAAGAGCAAAATCACTGTGAAGCCACAGGAGAGGCTTGTACCAGGAGAAGGGGATACTAGAATGCACCTGTCACAAAGCAGATGCATGCTACATTTGGCAGAATCAACACAGTAATCAAGGGAAAATCCAGGCTGATGTGTAAACCTTGAGTTTTAATTTTTTGATCCAGTAGGACAAATGGCCAGAAATACAAAGACCTAGATTGAAAAATCTGCAAATCACTAGAATTTGTTCCCTTATTCTCTCAACATGCAACAAATTGGATCACAACTTAACTGAAGAAAGATTTCAGTGTCTAAAGCAGTAGATATTTTCCATAAGGACTCAGATAATAAATATTTTAGGCTATGCAGGCCATTCAGTGTCTGTTATTACTATTCAAATGTATCCTTGCAGTGAGGATGCAATCACAGACAGTATATAAATAAATGAATGTGGCTATGTTCCAGTAAAATTTAATTTATAGGCACTACAATTCAAGTTTCCACCTGATACAAAATATTCTTCTTTTTATTGTTTTCCAACCATTTAAAATCATGTAAAAATATTTCTTAGGTATCGGGACACACACAAACAGGTGCTGGCCAGCTTTGACCTGTGGGTTATAGTTTGCTGGCTCATGATCTACAGAAATAAAACCTTTGTAATAAGTGAGTATGGTGGATGCCGAAAATATGCAAAATCTGACTTTTTTTTAGCAGGAATTTTCTAGTCTCAAATTCATTTTAAAAAATCAATAGCATCAGCAACTTGCAGTATTCTAATTCAGTTTCTCTGACATAAAAGCCTGTGGCTTAATTTAGTGACAAATATAAGAACTTAAATAGATTTGGCAGATTGTGCCTAGGACTATTTCTACTTCTTTGTATATTGCTCCAACTATTTTAAAGCCATCTTAGAGACTTGAAAGATATTTTAAAATAATTAGCCATATTTTTCTATGAAATACATATAGTTCTAATATATGACTAAATATATAGCAAAATGTGTACCTTATCATATGATAGTTAGCTGAATTTTAGGCTTTGGTGCTAAAATGAAAGTAGCATATCTAATTTTAAAAAGGACATTCACGTTTTCAAGGTTGTATGTACAGTGATTAAGGGAATGGTCTACAGAAACAGACTGTCTGGACACAAATCAGAGTTCAGTCACTTCTTACTGTAAGACTTTGGTCAGGTTACCTAAACTGCGTACCTCAGTTTATTCATCGGCAAAATGGAGATATTCTATATGGTTCTTTTGAGATAACCTACGTGAAATATTTACACTAGAGAATGACACTAAGTAATGACACAAAGTAAAATTGTTTGATTTGTTATCATTATCAGAAAGCATCTTATCACATATTATTTCCTCACTGTCAGAAACTCCCTTCAAAAAGGAAAATATCACACACACACACACACACACACACACACACACATGCACATGTACACACACCATTTTAGTTATCATGATAATTAGGTGATCCAGACGAATGTCCTTTGCATGAACTGTAACACAGGTATTGGTCAACTTTTAACATGACAGTAATTTCCTACTCATAATTCCTCATTTCAATATGAAAAAAACAGACCTTATTTTCAAATATAAAAGAATATTTAATCTTTAGAGGGTACAAGGAGAGATAAAAGTATATCTTACACTAAATGCATACTCAAATAGTTATTTCAAGTATATGGATTTGAGCAAAAAGAACATTATCAATTAGTTACTGTAATTACACTGAAAATTTTGCCTGAAAGGATTAGGGTAATTTATTCCATTGACAGGTTACTCTTCCTCTTAGTTAAATGACTCTGTATTCTAATTGAACATTACATGTACATTTCTACTTTGAACAAAATATTTGTATTCACTGGACATGGAAATTCAATGAGAGGTTAAGAACACAAGCAACTGTTCCCAAACTCCATATTTATGAATTAGGTTTATAGTAACATATTTCAAAAATCTGGTTGTAGTTTGAAATTAAAATATTTATATATGATAATGGACAGCGGGGCGCCTGGGTGGCGCAGTCGTTAAGTGTCCGACTTCAGCCAGGTCAAGATCTCGCGGTCCGTGAGTTCGAGCCCCGCGTCAGGCTCTGGGCTGATGGCTCAGAGCCTGGAGCCTGTTTCTGATTCTGTGTCTCCCTCTCTCTCTGCCCCTCCCCCCGTTCATGCTCTGTCTCTCTCTGTCTCAAAAATAAATAAACGTTAAAAAAAAAAAAATTTTTAAAAAATAAAAAAAAATGATAATGGACAGCATTGCCCATAAGGTATAAAACACTTTCACCTTGTCTTTCTGACCTTTGTAAAAATAAACTGTAAAATGAATGTTATAAGTTTAACATCATACAAAACCCAATTTTTGAGGTACAATTAACCACAAAAACAAAGTATAGTAAAAACTCCAGATGGATTATATATATAATATATATATTACATATATTATATATTATATAATATGTGTGTGTGTGTGTGTGTATATATATATATATATATATATACACACACACACATATTTTTTTTGCCACCTAATTCCATGCAAATATATATATGACACATTCTTTTATCCAGCCTCTTTATATCCTTTTCAGGATAGAACTGGTATAAATATTTACCAAGATACATTTAACCTCATTTTGACTTCATTGTAACCTATTAGGTATTTTGTTTGTTTGTTTCTCATTTTGACTTCATTGTAACCTATTAGGTATTTTGTTTGTTTGTTTGTTTGTTTACTTTTCTTGTCCTTAAGTGAGAGAACTTAAAAGAATTTAAAAGAAAACTTATGACATGTCTTCAGGATTATGCTGCAAATACAGGCCACAGTAAAAATCTGAATGCAGGTTTTGAACACTAGTCCAAGTCTCTTCCCACTACACGAAAGGTGACCTGAAATCAATTACACTGTGGCATAATCTGGTGATGTTATTTTAGTCGGGCACCACTGGGGAATACACCTACTGAATTTTCCAAAAGTGGAAATTACCTTTTAGGTCCTAAGGAAACATTTATTTTAAACCTTTTTTGATAGAAATCTTCTAGAAGACTATTAACACTTCCCTGTCTTCTTAAAAATAGATCACTGAAGGGAATTTACTTTTCTCTTGATGAGTCACAGCCTCCATCTTGAACATCCATTACCATACCCTGTGGTAATGCTATGCCTGTCAAGCTGTCAGCTGTCACGGTCTGTCATAGTTCTGCTTGCATCTAACAGCCTTCTGCTCTGATTCCTCCTAATGACTCTGGGTCAGGGAACCAGATGACCAAGGCTTTTAAACTTTATATGTAAAGATTCTCAGTTTTCTCAACCGTAAAATGAGGTTGCTATACCAGACCAGTGGTTCTAAACCCAGGCTGCATATTTAATCATTTGTGGACTTTTTTTCTTTTTTTACACAAATATCGGTGCTCAGGTTCCAGTATGGAAGATTCTGATTTAATTATTCTAAAATAGAGCTTCATCATTGGTATTTTTAAAATGAACCTAAAGGGTTTTGATTTGTTTTTCAGCCAGGTTTGCAAAATATAATATTTGATGATCTTTAAAGTATCTTTAAATCTGAAATATTGCTGTCACAAGTTGAAGAATCAGTAAATCTCTAAATGAAGAGTTTGCACCACACTCTATTCAGTTTCTAGCTTAGTAGTTTTTCTTCATCGTCATATATACACATGCCTCCTTATTTCACCATCCGAGGCTGGTGCACAGTTTTGCATAGTATACAAAGACTCCCTATTCGTCACCAAATCTACTCAATATCTCCTGTTTATTTTTGTTTCTCAATTCCCCTCTGTATTTCTCCAGCTAAATTCTTAGAATAGGTTGCAAAAACCTAAATAATGAATGTAACAACCTACCATTTTGAAAGTGTCCCGTGTATATATATGTTTATATCTTCAATATTGCAATAGATTTTTGTGGCTATTATGTTTCCTTACTTCCTCCTTCTGCAACATGTTTTTCTATTGCTGTGTTTAATATTTATAGAGATTTTAAAAACTCTACTCCAATGGAGTTCACAGGTGAATATGAGAAACCAACAAGTAAATAGACAGTTGTAATCAATGTGATAGAGATATTGTAGATTCTTATAACAGTGCAGATTGGATGAAACCAAATCAACCTGGAGGAGGAGGTTATATAAGAATTTCTAGAGAAAGCAAAGGTTGAGTTTAATCTTGAAAAACTCATTTAGATGACCAAGAAAAGGGTTCAGAAGAAAGATAGTCCTAATCAGGAGGAAAACATATGCAGAGTTAAAAAGATGTAACCATGTAGAATATTTGGAGGAAATTAAAGTCTGCAGTTCAATATGAGGGTTGGATAGAAAAAATGGAGTAAAGCATAGAGACATGAGTCTTCAATAGTCATCTTGCAGCTAGTTAACGAGGAACTTAAATGTCCTGCCAAAATGTGACATTTTTACCATGAAGACAACAGGAAAACATTGAAGAATCTTAATGTGCAAACTAAACACATAAATAATTCACATTTCATATGCATGACTGAAGTATTAGAACATGATTATTCTATAGAAATATTGCCATTTACAAATTTTAAAGAAATAATGATGATATATCCTGACTGGAGATTGACAGATGAAAAGTCATTGTAATAAGCAAGAATAAGCAATGATCTTTTATCTTTTTAAAGAATCTACGTGAATGGGTTTGCCATTTATAATCACTGAGGCATAGAATATAACAGTACAAGTTAAGAGGATGAAAAAGGTAACCCGTTTTATCTTGTCGATGCTGACTATGAGACAGTCAACTGAATACATTCCATATGTACTTGTAAAGGGCCTGAAGCCAAAAGAGAACAAGATAAAGCATATAAATATGGAGAAACAAGTCTGTAAGATATTTGAAACTATAGTTCCATAAAGTGATTGAGGTTAAAGAACAGAACTCTCAGAAGCATTAATACTTAATACACAGGTAGAGGAATAGGGCCTATAAGGAGATGAAGAAGAAATAACATGAAGGTTAAGAGAAAAACCAAGAGAAACTGATGTTAGGTAATCTCCAATAGCATATGTTTCCAGATTGTATGTAGTCAGGAATCGCAAATGCAGAGCAATGAAAAATGAAAACAAAACAAAACAAAACAAAACAAAAAACTGTTCACAGTGATGTGGCAGAGGTTACCTGCCAGGTTGCTGAAAGTTAAGGAATAAAAAGCATGTGAGGGAGTATTTTTCTTAAAAACAAAAACAAAAATAAACTCTACATATAACTCTACATATACTTAGTTACATGTTTTTTTTGTTTTGTTTTGTTTGTTTGTTTGTTTTTAGTTACACCTTTTACAACCCAGAGTTAATTATACAATTCCTTTTGTGAAAAAATTATGTGGTCACTCATAATGATCTTCCTGAATTAAATTAAAACAGCTTCTGTGTCTAACAACTTTTATATTAATTTAATCCCACCTATCTCCAGCTACATAAATGCCAATCATGCCCCCTGATCTATCACAAATCTCCTGTTGGGTATTGGATTGCAAATTCTTAAGTTGGGAGTTAGTACTAACTGCATCCTTCATTTTCTTTATAAATCCCAGATGATAGCTGTAGAGCTTTATACACAATGGCTACTCAAAAATATACTTGTTAGATTTACTCTTTGGTTTAGTTAAGGAATAAGGAGTATGGCCAAATCCTCCTAATTCCATGCCACCTGGAATAAGTTTTAAAAAATCATTGATAATAGGAGCACCTGGGCCGGTTAAGCGTCCGACTTTGGCTCAGGTCATGATCTCACAGTTCATGAGTTCAAGCCCCATGTTGGGCAGCTCAGAGCCTGGAATCTGCTTAGCATTCTCTCTCTCTCTCTCTCTCTCTCTCTCTCTCTGCTCCTCCCTGGCTTGTGCTCTGTCCCTCTGTCTCTCAAAAATAAATAAACATTAAAATAAACATTAAAAAATCATTGATAATATAAGTCTTTGAAAACATTGTGCAATTTCCTAAAGATATGAATATATTTTGTTTATAACAAAGATACTAAGGACTGCTAAAAGTTTCATATATTTTTTGCCAGGAATAAAAGGGATAAAAGAATAAGAATTCTTAAGTATTATTAATCTGCTATAAATATATTATAGTAGGACAAATTAATGGATTTCAAATAAATTTAATTTTCATGTTCTTAAGTAGCTGATGTATATGTTGGTCAATAGTCAAATAATACTAAATATGATAGGTACAACACCAATACAGCTATTAATTTATCCAGTTAACTTTCCTAAACCTTTTTTCCTGCTTTAGGAAATAAGTGGTTAGAACTGTTAAACAGAAGAATGTTAATCCTCTTTTCCTTAATGTCTAGATATTTAAGTTCTCCAGTGTTCACCTCTTCGACTTATTTCTTCTGTCTTTACACTCTCTTCCCCCAAAATGTAACCTTGTCCCAGGCTTTATTTACTGAATGTACAGTGATGACTCACAAATTTACATCACCAGTCCTGAGTTCACCCTGAGCTCCAGATTTGCTTATACTTCACCAACTTGATTCTTTCATTTAGATATCTGATGACAACCTCAAATATCCCTTGCTTTGCACTCCACACAAAAGGGATAACAAAGCCAAACAAACAACACATTCCTCCACTTAGTTTACCTGTTTCTGTAAATGGCACCACCATCCCCCCAAAGCTTGGCCAAAACCATTAGACTTATGCTTTATTCCTCAGCTTACCTCACTCCCAACCCCTCCTACACATGATCATTCAGTGGGCCTGTGGGCTCATCACTTCTATCACCACTGCCTAGTTCAGGAGGCATCATCTATTATCTACCTAATTCAACAACCTCCAAGCCACCCCATTTCCTCTTTTGTTCCCATAAGGCTTCTTTAAACTCAGTAGCCACCATGATCTTTATAATACAAAACATACTATGTTGTCTTCTTATTCAAAATTCTCCAATTGCTTCCTATAGCATTTAGCATAAAATCTAAACACTCTGATCTACAAGGCCCGGCTTTATGGCCTTTTCATGGTTCTTAAAATGTGCCAAATTATCCTCTCTTAAGGGCTTAGAGATTAATGTTCCTTTTGCATAGAATATACTCATCTCATTCAGGGCTTTGATACAATGTTATAGAATCAAACATATCTTCCTTCTTGCTATCTCTTATTATACCATGACTCTGACGTTATTTGGTTGTGTGTGCGTGAATGCGTGTGTGCTTTGTCTGTCTCCCTTCCTAAACAAAGCCCACAAAGGCAAATAATTTGACGAAATGCTTAGTGTGCTCAAGATTATTTGACACTCTGTAGGTGATGTATAAATACTGTTGGATGAATGAATACATGCAGGAACACTGAATTTGATGATTGCTAATCTACTTTTAATAACATCTAGGTGTTTGGGTTATAGTATTTAAAATTAACAACTGGCAATTTTACGTGTTGCATTTTACAAACTAAGTTCACAGGCTATCTCATATGAAAATCACAGTTTAAAGAGATTTAAGTATCCTCACTTTACAAATGAGAAGAATGGGGCTATGAAGTTAAAGATTAACTTTTCCTAGGACCTACACCTACTCAGTTGTTGAGACCAGGGAGGGACTTCTTGACTTTATACCACCTCCTATCTGACTGAGCTTCAGGACTAATGTGCAATTGTTTAGTGTTTAGTGCAATATAAAAGATACATGGAAGGTAATTCTTAGCCATATGGTTATATAGTTTCATAGGCAAGGCTGCAGTTTTTAAAAGCAAGCTCTTCAAATAACTTATCCTCTAAGTAAACAATGACTTCAAGACAAAATAACAATTAGTTTACCTAATTTTCCTGGTGTAGAAGTTATATTCATAGCTAGAATGCACTGGAGGTAAATTAATAACCTTTCACTTGAGCTAGAAGAAGATTATTACTGAATGTGATAGGAGAATCATTATGTCTAATTGATGGATTTTAAGATTCTATATTATGTTTCTTTTCATCTGTTCTTTCTGTTGCTATGAATTTAGAGATGTTTCATGCCAATATTTCAGGAAGAAACAGGAAAAGAAAGAAACCTTCTTTGTTATACATCCACAAGCACTGTTTTCCTGGTGTGTGATACATTATGCTCATGGGAGTATTTGTGCATTCCATTTCCAAATGGTGTTAATTTATTTCAAGACCTCCTTAGCACATTTATTTAAATACAAATTATGAGAAAGGGTCTATTTCTTCTCAGGAAGAAAATAGACGCTACTTAGAAAATCCTGTGATATGTGTGGTTCTATATACAGATACTGTACTTATTATCCATGCAATATTCCAGCAAATCTTTTAGAATTTAGATTTCATTGTGAATTTGGCAGTAATATCTTTTATGGCCACCATGTCAGGACTATCTAGATTGCAGTTGATGTGATTAAGGATATACACTATACGGGGCACCCAGGTGGCTCAGTCAGTTAAACATCTGACTTGTGGTCTCCCCTTAGGTCATGATCCCACAGTTCCTGAGACTGAGCCCTGCATCTGGCTCTATCTATGCTGACAGCAGGGAGCTTGCTTGGGATTCTCTCTCTCCTCTCTTTCTGTCTGTCCTCCACTCATTCGTGCTCTCTCTCTCTCTCAAACTCAAGAAAAAAGAATATACACTATATACACAAAGGTGCAAAATATAGAGCTTAATTCAAAGGAGAAGGTCTTTATGACAAGTACTTTGCAGGCTTATAATCTTGGTGTAATGTGAAATTTTCCTTTCTGCATACTATGTATACATTAAAAGCTTACATGAATTGTGCTCTGATAATTCTGTTTTCTTTTAAATGATGATTTAAGATAATATCATCTAAAGTCACTCATTCATCAAACACTTGTATGTTTACTGAGTACTATGCTTGTTACTGAGAGTAAAAAGTTGAATAGTAAATAATAAATGCCTAGTAGAACAAGCGAAGAAAACAATTATCACATGGCTTTCCAAACACCTAACGGCTGCTGAGAAAACAGGTAGATTTTGGTCTATTTAACAATTATAGATGTTATTATAAGTTAATACATTAGAATTCAAATGTATAAAATTTTTATGAGGTTAACATGTGCTCAAGCATGAAAGATTGATTCCCTCTTGGTTTGATGGTACAATTCAAGTTTTTGAGTTTTTACAGCTGAGTTCTAGAACCTGGAAAGTAGAAATTTGCTGAAGAAAGAGACATTTAATTAAAATCCAGGCAATTTTACCTAGTAATGCTGTTATTCTACCTCATCTTCTTTAAAACACAATGTATATGATATTGTTTGTAAGGTAAGAAGGCACAAATGACAGTGGGAACACCCCAAAATATTCCTCAATGGATTGGAAACACAGACTTTTGACTTTTAAATTTAAGTCTGAATGTAAGTATGTGCTTGCATACATCCAACAGCATCAAAAATATTAGTTGCTGGAAGTATGCTTCTAATGATTCACAAAAATCCTCTCATATGTACAAGTAATATACAAATTCAATTGTTAGTTCTAAATTTCACTGGGAGTAAAAACCGGTAACAGATAGGAACTAGCATTTATTAAATGGTATGAAATCTGATTTTTATTTTAAATGCACTGTTTCGTTTAATTTTTAAAAATCTTGGTTGAAGCTCAGAGTAAAGAGTTAACTTATTTAGGAATGAAGCTAAGAGATTCACCTCTTATTTACAGATATGATAAATTCAACAAGAGAAAGGCCTTGTTTATTTTTTGTAGCCTCCAAGTTATTAGAATATCTTGAATATAAATATTTGAATGATAAATTTCTGAGGTTACCAAGATCATTAACTCACAACAGTGAAATCTTTCCAATGTCAACATTTTTGCACAGATATTCACCATTCTCATATAGAAGTAGGAAGAGGAAGGCTTAAAGCACATTTATGAAAATTGTCACAACAAGACAAAACACCTTGCTCAATGCTTTCTATGAGTCAAAACCTTATATTTTAGGAAGATTTTCAAAAGTTTTCAGGGCAGTGCAAGAAAATGTATTTGTTTTAACCATAACATAAACCTTAGATAATTAATAGGTATTTTTGTTTATGTTTCTATAAAAATTATCATAGCCTGGATTGCTTATAAACCACAAAAGTTGATTTCTTACAGCTATGGAGGCTGAGAAGTCAAAGATCAAGACTGTGTTAAATTTGTGACTGGTGAGAACCAGTTTCCTGATTCATTTTTACCCTGTGTTTTCAGATGACTGAAGAGTCAAGAGAGCTCTCTAGAGTCTCTTTTATATGGCCACTAATCCCACTCATAAGTATTTCATATTCATGAACTGCTCATCATCCAAAGCTCCCACTTCCTAATACCATCTCATTGGGTGTTAGTACTTCAACATGTGAATTTTGGGTAAACACATTCAGGCCATAACAGTAACTAAGCTATAAAGCTATTTTTTTCTTCTTTGAACCATTAAATAAGATCTGTATTTAAAAGCAATTTTGAACCTTTTCACTGGTAGGTGGTATATTTGGGTTTAGTTATGTTTTTCATAATTAAGCATTTGTAATTTAAGCTCTTGTCATCAACAACTACTATGACAACTAGATGTGGAAAGCCAAACTTGAAAAAAAAAAAGTTGCTGGTCACATTACAATGTGAAGTGCTATACTTTCATTTCATGTCAACAAATTTAAAATCTCTGAGCTCCTTATGAAACACATTAGTATAAAATGTACTTACATCACAGAGAATGAGTATACTATGGTCCACAAATGATAAGGAGAAAGATTTAACAAATAATTTTTATTTTATTTTTTGATTATTTATTTTGAGAGAGAGCATGTGAGCACAGGCACAGGAGGGGCAGAGGGAGAGGGAGGGAGGGAGGGAGAGAGAGAGAGAGAGAGAGCAAATCCCAAGCAGCATCCACACAGACAGTGCAGAGCGCCATGTGGGGCTCAGCCTCAGTAACTGTGAAATCATGAACTGAGCTGAAAGCAAGAGTTGGATGCTTAACCCACTGAGCCACCAGGCACTTCTAGCAACTATATTTTAGTATTTCAATTAAAAAGTTGTACTTGGATCCACTTTTCTCTCAGTTACAGTTTTAGGAGGTATCAAGGAAAGTGAGCTCATCTGAACACTATTATCTTCCTCCAACTTCTACCCAATGCCCCTTATTATATAGGTTTGGTAACTTAAAGAATTTGCTCCGATTTCCCCCATTTTGCTGTGTTGGAAGAACAGTGTGACATTTAAGAAAGTAGGCTCCAGAATCTTGACAGTCTGAGACTTGACTCTGGAACTCCTGGCTGTGTGACTTAGGTTAATATCCTAATATCCTGGATAATATCCTTACGTCTCATTGTCTAAGAAATGGACATAAGAATACCTCATACGGTTATTATGAGTTTAAATGAATTAAAGATATGAAAAAAAAACAGAGCTTTATTCTAGCAAAGAGTAAAGATTCAATAAAAACAATTACTTATTTGCTTATCTCTCTTTCCTTCTTCTCCTTCCTTCCTTCCTCCCTTCTTTCCTTCCTTCCTTCTTTCCTTCCTTCCTTCCTTCCTTCCTTCCTTCCTCTTTCCTTCCTTCTTTCTTTCTTTCCTTATTTTCCCTACTTCCTTTCCTTTCCTCCCTCTCCTTCTCTCTCTTTCTCTGTCTCTCAAATTTTCCAAATCATAAAATGGGTCTCAGGAAATTTCTCAGGGAATATGAACTTTATATAATCAATCAGCATCCATGTCTTCAACTCTGTACTTTCTTTATTTAAATATCATTGTCTATCCTTTTAACTACATCTTCCCATCTCCACTAAATAGACCTGCTGTGCCTACTCTTCTTTCAAGAACTCAACACTTGCTAAATCCAAGATGAATTATGTACTTCAGGGAAGATGAATGGAGCTGAAGAAGTATTCAACATGAGGCTTACTTGTCTCGTGTTAGATCTATGATCACGGATGTGGAGTAAACCCCCAGCACTGACATGATTTTCTTATAACATTTCCCTAGTTACACCACTCTCCTATTCACTTGAGTGTTTTTTTCACACATTCTCTTTTCTTCAAAGTTGTAATCCTTCTACCTTTTTCTCATGCTCTGAAAACTTTGCTTCCTTGGTGATTAGGGAGAAAACAAACAGTAATAAACTTTTGTGTTTTTAAAATCTCCATAGCACCAGTAACTTCTTCATCTGCACCCACATGCTCCACTTCTTTCTGGTGCGGCTGGTGACCTATCCACTGTCTTATCTAATGCCAGTTTCCACTTGTACCCTGCACTTGATATTCTGATTTAATCATGGAAATTCCATCTTAAAAATGTTCCCTTTTCTTTTTTTTTTTAATTTTTAAAAATGTTTTTATTTATTTTTGAGACAGAGCATGAGCGGGGAAGGGGCAGAAAGAGGTAGACACAGAATCTGAAACAGGCTCCAGGCTCTGCGCTGTTAGCATAGAGCCCAACGTGGGGCTCGAACTCACAGACTGCGAGATCATGACCTGAGCTGAAGTCAGACGCTTAAGCGACTGAGCCACCCAGGCGCCCCAAAATGTTCCCTTTTCTTTATGACATCATCACATTTTCCCTCTGAGTGGAATTACTTCTAAAAAACTTTCCAACTTAATTAAAAGAACACTCTATAAAGAGTTCCAGCTACTCCCCAGGTGTTTGATCCATTATAGAAAACTGCTCAAAAATACTGTCTGCATGTGCTGTCTGCATTTCTTCTCTTCCCTTCTTTCTTGAAAATACTTTACTCATGGGGCGCCTGGGTGGCGCAGTCGGTTAAGTGTCCGACTTCAGCCAGGTCACGATCTCGCGGTCCGTGGGTTCGAGCCCCGCATCAGGCTCTGGGCTGATGGTTCAGAGCCTGGAGCCTGTTTCCGATTCTGTGTCTCCCTCTCTCTCTGCCCCTCCCTCGTTCATGCTCTGTCTCCCTCTGTCCCAAAAATAAATAAACGTTGAAAAAGAAAATACTTTACTCATGATATCCTTCCCATTCCTCATCTGGAAATACTTTTACAAGGTCTTCTATGATTGACACATTACGAAATCTAATAACATTTCTCAGTCTCTGTACTTTAGGACCTAAAACAGATCATTATATGATATGTCCACATTAATTCCACACATCTACTCATCCACTCACATTTCTGGAAACTGCTTGTCATTTTCTTTGCTTGTTCGTAATTTTGCTCCCAACCTCGAAGTATTGGAATTCCTAGAAGTCAATCTTTTAATCACATCATTTTTCTGTCTATAAAAGTCCTTAGTCTCATCTAATTTACTGGCTTTATATGACCAATTATAGTAATGATTATAAAATGTATATATGATATCTGAAAGGTATTTCAACCTATTGTCTCATAATTTCTAGACTTGTATATTAAACTACCTACATTGTGTTTGAAATTTAATGTTTGACTATAAACTTTGAACTTCATCAACTCCCAAACCTGATTTTTATTCAGTATTTTCACTGCAATAAATGGCAAAATTTCTTCCTCAGTTACTCAAGCCTTAAACTCTAAAGGCCTCCTAGATGTTTTTGTTTCTATTACACTCCATATTCAGTTCACTTATAGGCAATTACTAGTTCTTCTTACTGGTGAAAAGGTACAAAATATGCCACAACAAAATATGCTATTTTGGCTTACTGAGTATATTGAATTAAAATTACTTAAGAAACAAGTCAATGCAAGAAGGAAACTCTGACCCTCCTTCGTCTCCCTGAAAGCAGGAAATAAATCTCTCATTTGGAAGGTACCCTGCCTGTAAGAGCAGAGTAGAAGACATCCTTATCACCAGAAATAGGAAAGTTAGGGCTGAGAAGCTATGTAAATAAACCTTGTTACTTCTTTACCAATTTAGTACCCTAACCCCCATTTGTCTTGTCAATTCTTTACAAATTTTGTTTCCTTGTGTAAAAGGTACAAACGCTGCCTGCTTTTGTCATTTCTTTGAGTCTCATATTTTTTATGGGGCTCCCATACATAAGAGATTTTATTCTCTTGTTAATCTGTCTTATTTAAATTTAATTATTAGACTAACCAAAGAACCTAGAAGGGAAGAAGGAAAAGTTTTCTGCCCCTACGCTGGCAATAAAGGACTAGCATGTTTTGGAACAATCCTCTTGATGAGAGTAATTAGAGTAGTTGATAAAACAATTATGTTTTAAAGCATAGGGGAGCTACTGTGGCAGTAAGAATTAGCAGGGTCAAGATTAGGGAGAGGGAAAAAAAACAAAGGGAAGTAAGCCCAGAATTTAAAATGGATTTTGGTTTCCAAAATTAGTGCATAAGATGGTGATACACAGGAGCAGACTGCACAGACATTACTGCTGAAACATAAAAATTGTCAATGAGGTAGAAACAAGTAAGAGACAACCTAGTAAGCTTTGTATTGGAACACCAAGTGACTACACCCTAGAAATATGAGTAAACGGGACCAACCAACACGTAGTAGGACTGAAACCCAGTTACCAATGAGTTCAATATGTAATTGGATTAAGGGGATCTTTCTATATTAAAGCTGTCTTCTACGAGCAAAATAAATCAAAATGTAACATTACCTAAAGACTCAAATTATCGCCACAACTTTTCATATATTATCTCTGACATTTAGTTCAAAATTATTCAGCATAAGACACACAACATATCCAAAATTAAAAAAAAATACAAATTAAAAATAAAAAGATAAAATGCATACAATAGAAACATAATTTATAGCAAGTTGAGATAATAGTTATTATAAATGTAGGCTTTAAAATATTTACCTTAAGCAAAGACAAAACATTTTCAATAAGAGAATTCTATTTCTGCATAAATGTAATTAAATAACCACTGAAAATTTAATAATTTTAGATGTCAGTGGGTTGGCTTACTATGATATTGGTCATAACTGAGGTAAGAGTTTTTATATTAAAAGAGTGGTCAGAAAGAAAGATCCCAACAGAAGCATGAAGAGATTTTTTTTTAAATAGAAAATACATAAAAGAGTATAAAAGATATGTGGGCCACAGTGGAAAAGTCCAAAATACTCATAACTAAAGTCCTAGCAAAAAGGGAAAAAAAGAAATTGGGGCAGAAGTAATATTTAAGGAAAGGATGCTTGAAAGTTTTAAATATAAAAAATACACATGAAGTCATGATGCAAATAGTATAACTACAAAGGAAACCATATCAGGTACATTATTCAAAGTATATAAAGTATATTCAGTATATATAGTATATATTTAACTATGCATAATATATATAAATATAAAAAGCATATCAATTACTAAGAAATAAGCTTAATAAAAATGTGTAAGGCTGCTACAAAAATGAAATCATTGATACAAGATATTAAAGACATAAATAAATGGAAAGATACGTTATAGGTTGGAAGACAATATTGTAAATACTTTATTTCTTACCAATTTCTTTTTTTAATTTTTTTAATGTTTATTTATTTTTGAGAGAGAGAGACAGAGCATGAGTGCAGGAGGGGCAGAGAGAGAGGAGAAACAGAATTTGAAGCTGGAGCCAGGTTCTGAGCTCTCAGCACAGCTGACCTGGCAGAGCCCGACCTATGGTTTGAATTCACAAACCTCAATATCATGACCTGAGCCAAAGTTGGACACTTAACAGACTGAGTGAGACACGCAGGCACACCTCTTACCAATTTCTTTTCAACGTTTATTT
The DNA here is from genome assembly GCF_022079265.1 of Lynx rufus. Classification (NCBI taxonomy): domain Eukaryota; kingdom Metazoa; phylum Chordata; class Mammalia; order Carnivora; family Felidae; genus Lynx; species Lynx rufus. Next base: position 109,125,167 of record NW_025814889.1, read on the forward strand.
ATTTTTGGGACAGAGAGAGACAGAGCATGAACGGGGGAGGGGCAGAGAGAGAGGGAGACACAGAATCGGAAACAGGCTCCAGGCTCTGAGCCATCAGCCCAGAGCCCGACGCGGGGCTCGAACTCACGGACCGCGAGATCGTGACCTGGCTGAAGTCGGACGCTTAACCGACTGCGCCACCCAGGCGCCCCAGCCAATTTCTTTTAAATTTAATGAGCTCCTAATAAAATCCCAGCATGATTTGTGGGAAATTAAGTACTTACGGAAATGACACAAATAACTAAGACCAACTTGACCATACTTGGTCTAAAGATTATAAATAATGAGAAAAATTCTAGATTTTAGTTTATTTCAGTGACAAAATATATGTATTCCCATCTTCTCCATGAATCTTATGTCTGATAAGAAGCTCTGTCCATTTTGTTTTGAAAAGTCTTCAGTTTGTTTCTTTTGCTTGTTTGTTTTTCTTTTCTTTCTTTCCTTTTCTTTTTTCTTTTCTTTTTTTTTCTTTTTTTTTTTTTTTTGCCAACAAATGTAATGTCTGAGACATTTAGTCAGTAATGCATCCATTACTCTTTGGCTTCTTTTCTGGAACGTGGACTTTAAAAAGAAATGCTCTGCACAGAGAAGTTGAATCACTATGTTGTATACCTGAACTAACGTAACATTGGATGTCAACAATACTCAAATAAAATGTAAAAAAGGGCATGGATTTACATTGCAAAAGGTGTCCCCAGTATATTACTGACATTCTTTCATTGACAGCTGATATAAATTTATTTAGAGTGAAATATTTTAATCCAAAAAAATCTTTTATAAAAAAAAAAGGGTTTCAATATTGTTGGCATTCTTACCATTTCCTTAAAGCCTTGTCTATTCCCAGAGGTTTTCTTTTCTTTTCTTTTTTCCTTTTTTCTTTATTCTCATTTGAGTCTTAGCACCCATTTAAGTTATGATGCTTCCAACCTTGTATTATTTGTAAGCTGCTCCACAAATAAGACCTCTGTTGAATTATCACAAAAGTATAAATGAATATTTTAATGCCACAATCTTTCCTGTTGCCTGTGGAATCTTTGCTGAAATGAATCATGATTTGAGCTCTGGGATGAGACACAAAATGAAAGCATGTTGTTTGCCAGGGCACTGTGGGTTTAAATGATGTGTAATAAGTCGATATGGAATGCTGGAATTTCATCCTATTGTGGTGTTTTTGCTTTTTGTTTGTTTTGTTTTTGTAAAGGCAATTAACTAGTCCCGGAAGGATCCTTCAGTTACATAAAAGTTTGTTTTATGAAATGGCATTGCTCCATTCATAATTTTGTCTTGTTCTTCCCACTGATATATACAACTTTCAGAATTCTTTCATATTTGGAAGGCTGGAAGGACCCAGACATTGAAATAGTGTCATGTTGGAGAAGGGGCCAAGATGGTACAGAAGTATGGATGTTCTCTGCTTCTCTCATCCCTGAAATGGAGCTAGAGGATACCAAACCATTTTTCACACCTAGAAAATTGATCTGAGTATTAACACAACAATCTGCATAACTTGAGCCAGAGAACTCAGCAGGTACATGGCAGAGAGGTAAACTGGGGGAGGGAGAAGCCACGGAGGGTAGGGAGCTGTGCTTGCAGAGAGAAGACAGAAAAAGCGAGGAGAGTACAGGAAAAGCACTCCCCCTGAAAGTAGCTGGAGAGAAAGGGAAAGAGTGGAAACACCCACAAGTGACTGAACAAGAAAGGGAGAAAGGAGAGTGTTTCAATACCATAATGACTCTATAAACAGGGTGGATCAGAGTTGGAAATTCTGCAGCTCAATACCTGGTGGTGATCTTGTGGGAAAGGCAAATCCCCAGGAGCAGGCAGCGAGGTCCAAGGGGTCCACAGGCCACATGGGTAGAAGCAGTTCCCCTGCTATGAGGGCATTTGGTAGAGACCATACAGCCTCCCTACAGGCAAAGGTCCCAGCTGACCCTGGAGAACAGAGGATTGCTGGCAGTGGAACAAAGACTCCAGGGTGCAGTGAAACCTGGTGCCAATTGTTTGATTTACCATAATCCCTTACCCACTGCCACCATGCTAATGAACAGTCTTTCTGGGGCAAGCCAGCACCTGGCTCACAATCTCTGAGCCTCTGCAGCAGCTCCATCATAGGAATGTTCTGAGAAGCAAGCAGCATCTGGCCATTGCTCCACTAGACACTCCCCAGAGGGTCCAAATGAGTCGAAGCTGCAGGGCCCTCAGAAGTGAGGGGTTTGGATAAAATACAGAGGGAGATACAGCTTGGCAAGCTAAATGCTTGGACATGGATGGTGTAGAAGCAGGGGAGTGCATGGAAGCTGGAGACAAAGGAATGGTGCTTGATTGCCATCAGAAGACAGTGTTCCTGTAACAATAACTGGGAAGCTGTACGCCATTTTCACCTCTCTCATGCATGCCCATACACACACACACACACACACACACACACACACCAAACCAATCTACCCAAGTAAGCAAAGCAGTGCCAGCTAGTGGAGAATGGAGCCATTACACCAAGCTCCATCAAACTACACTAACCAAACCCTAGAAGACCACCAGAAGTCTCTCACCACCTGCTTAGTGTACGGACTATAAAATGCTTCATAATTTGATTTCTAGGGGAAACTGGATTTAATTTCATTCATATTTCATTCTGTTTGCTGGTCCATCTATTTTTTTTCTTTTTTTCTTATTCTTGGATACAGAAAGAAAACATTTATTCTTGTTTTCTATTTTTATAAAATATTTTTTTAAATGTTTTACAATTTTTCTTTTTTTGGAATTTATTTATTCTATTTTAATTTCTTCATTTCACTTTATTCTGTTTAATAGTATACATTTTTTAAAATATTTAAATGTTCTCTTTTTTTTCTTTCTCTTTTTTTTCACTATTCTATTGAGCTTCTTTCAACAACCACCAAAACACACCTAGGATATAGCTTCATTTATTTTAATTTTTGTGTTGTTTTTAATTTTTTGATAATTAATTTTTTTATTTTATTAATTCTTTTTCTTCCTCTCAAATGAAAAAAATAAAATAAAAAGGAATTCACAGCAAAAGAAAGAACAGAAAGAAATGACAGGGACTTAATCAACACAGATTTAGGCAAGATGTATGCACTGGAATTCAAAATCACACTAATAAGAATATTAGCCGGGGTTGTAAAAGTCATAGAATCTCTTTCTGCATAGATAAAAGAAGTAAAATCAATTTGGACAAAATTAAAAATGTTATAACTGAGCTGTAGTCTTGAAAGGATGTCATGGTGGCAAGGATGGATGAAGTAGAGCAGCAAATCAGTGATATAGAAGACAAAATAATGGAGAATAATGAAGCAGAAAAAAAGAGAGAATTAAAGGCAGAAGAGCACAATATAAGAATTAGAGAACCCAATGATTTATTAAAAAGGAATAACATCTGAATTATAGGGGGTCCCAGAAGATGAAGAAAAAGAAAAGGGGGTAGAAGCTTTATGTGAGCAAATCATAGTGGAAAACATTCCTAAACTGGAAAAGACACAGACATCAAAATCTAGGAAGCACAGAGAACTCCCATTAGATTGAACAAAAATTGGCCAGCAACAAGGCATATCATAGTCAAAATCACAAAATACATGGTCAAGGAAAGAATTATGAAAGCAGCTACAGAATTAAAGTCCTATCTTCCCTATCAGGGAAGAATGATCAGGTTCACAGCAGATCTGTCCACAGAAACTTGGCAGGACAGAAAGGAGTGGCAGGGTATTTCAACATGCTGAATCTAAAAAATATGCAGCAAAGAATCCTTTATCCAACAAGGCTGTCATTCACAATAGAAGGAGACATGAAGAGTTTCCCAGGCAAACAAAAACTAAAGGAGTTTGTGACCACTAAACCAGACCTGCAAGAAATTTTAAGGGGGACTCTCTGAGGGGAGAAAAGGCAAAACAAAAGAAAACAAAAACAAAAAAAAGACAAAAAGCAACAAAGACTAGAAAGGACCAGATAACACCACCAGAAACTCCAACTTCACAAGCAACACAGCAACATCAAATTCATACCTTTCAGTACTCACTCTAAATGTCAGTGGACTAAAATGATCCAATCAAAAGACCTAGGGTAACAGAATGGATAAGAAAACAAGATCCATCTATATGATGTTTACAAGAGACCCATTTTAGACCTAAAGGCACCTTCAGATTGAAAGAGGATGGAAAACCACATAGCATGCTAAAGGTCACCAAAAAAAAACCCACAAAAACTGGAGTAGCCACATTTGTAACAGACAAGCTAGATTTTAAATTAAAGACTCTAACAAGAGATGAAGAAGGGCCTTATATCATAATTAATGGTTCTATCCCCCAAGAAGATCTAACAAATGTAGATATTTCATTTATGCCCACAATGTGAGAGCACCCAAATATATAAATCAATTAATCACAAACATAAAGAAACTCACTGATAATAATACCACAATATTGGGGACTTCAACACCCCACTTACAACAATGGACAGATCATCTAAGCAGAAAATCAACAGGGAAACAATGGTTTGAATGACACATATGACTGGATGGATTTAACAGATATATTCAGAATATTTCACACTAAGGCAGTGGAATACACACTCTTCACGAGTGCCCATGGAACATTCTCCAGAATAGATCACGTACTGGGACACAAATTAGCCCTCAACAAGTACAAAAAGATCAAGATAATACTTTGCATATTTTCAGACCACAGTACTATGAAACTCAAAATCAACTACAAGAAAAAATTTGGAAATACAATGAATACTTGGAGTTTAAATATCATCCTACTAAAGAATGAATGGGTTCACCAAGAAGCTAAAGAAGAAAGTAAAAACTACATGGAGACCAATGAAAATGATAACATCCCAGCCCAAAACCTCTGGGCAGCATAAGAGGGAAGTATATAGCAATCCAGGCCTTCAAAAGAAGGAAGAAAGTTCTCAAATATACAACCTAACCTTACACCTTAAAGAGTTAGATAAAGAACAGCAAATAAAACCCAAAACCAGCAGAAGATAGGAAGAATAAAGATTAAAGCACAAATCAATGTTATCCAAAAAACAAAAACAAAAACAAAAAAAAATGGTAGAACAGATCAATGAAACCAGGAGCTGATTCTTTGAAAGAATTAACAAAATTGATAAACCTCTAGCCAGTTTGATCAAACAGAAAAAGGAAAGGACCCAAATAAATAAAATCAAGAATGAAAGAGGAGAGGTCACAACCAACACTGCAGAAATACAAACAATAATAAGAGAATATTATGAGCAGTTATATGCCAATAAATTGGGCAATTTGGGAAGAAATGGACAAATTCCTAGAAACATATACACTACCAAAACTGAAACAGGAAGAAATAGAACATTTGAACAGACCCATAATGAGTAAAGAAATTGAATTAGTAATCAAAAATCTCCCAAAAAACAAGAGTCCAGGGTCGGATAGCTTTCCAGAGGAATTCTATCAAATACTTAAAGAAGAGTTAACACCTATTCTTTTGAAGCTGTTCCAAAAAAAAACAGCATTGGAAGGAAAACTTCCAAACTCTTTCTATGAAGCCAGCATTACCTTGATCCCAAAACCAGACAAAGATCCCACTTAAAAGGAGAACTATAGGCCAATTTCCCTGATGAATAAAGATGCAAAAATTCTCAAGAAGATACTATCCAACCAGATCCAACAATATATTAAAATAATTCTCACCTCAATCAAGTGGGATTTATACCTGGGATGCAGGGCTGGTTCAATATCCACAAATCAATCAATGTGATACATCACATTAATAAAAGAAAGGACAAGAACCACATGATCCTGTCAATAAGCATTTTGTCAAAAAGCATTTGACAAAATATAGCATCCTTTCTTGATCAAAAAAACCTTCAAGAAAATAGGGATAGAAGGATCATACCTCAAGATCATATATGGCATATACGAAAGAAAAGTGGTGCAGCTAACAGCACCACTAGGAATTTATCCAATGGATACAGGAGTGCTGATTTGTAGGGGCATATGTACTCCAATGTTTATAGCAACGGTGTCAACAATAGCTGAAGTATGGAAAGAGCCAAAATTCCCATAGATAAATGAATAGATAAAGAAGATGTGATATATATATATAATGGAGTATTACTCGGCAATCAAAAGGAATGAAATCTTGCCATTTGCAATAACATGGATGGAACTAGAGTAAGCAAAATTCATCAGAGAAAGACAAATATCATATGACTTCACTCATGTGTGGAATTTAAGATACAAAACAGACGAATATAAAGGAAGGGAAGCAAAAATAATATAAAGACAGGGAGGGGAACAAATCATAAGAGACTTTTAAATATAGAGAATAAACTGAGGGTTGCTGGAGGGATGGGCTAAATGGGCAAGGGGAGTTAAGCAAGACGCTTGTTGGGATAAGTACTGGGTGTTATATGTAGGGGATGAATCACTGGATCCTACTCCTGAAATCATTACAGCACTATATGCTAACTTGGATGTCAATTAAAAAAATTAAAATAAAATAAAGTAATAGTGTCTTATTTTCACTGTTTTTGTTTTTGTCTTGTTTTGTTAACTAAAGTTATATAAAACTTGTGGATTTAACAGAATAAATACCTAAATTTAAAAAGAAATTAATTAAAATAAAGAAATTCCCTTTTATGCAGGTGCAAAACCATGAGGGACAGAACATTTGTAACATGTAGCTTCTAAATTCTCCTGCCATAGTATTTCTGAATTTCCGAACAAATTGACCAAAGATCTCCGTGTGTTATTTTTCCACCCTTTCTTTTGTTCCTTGGTGAATGTCAAATCAGATATTTTCAAACCTCCTTTATCCTTGATCTTAGGTACCACCTCGTCTTTAATTATTCTTAGCTAGTCTTTTATTCTTCTCCTATTGTACTTTTTATAAATGCTTTTTCCTATATGTTTGAAATAGAGTTTGAACACAACAAGACATGAAAGGCCATCATTAAAGCGTACATTCCTTCATATAGCTTGTTTTTAAATTTTCAAATAATTATGCTTGTCTTGACATGAAGCCATCAGAGCTACAAAAAATATTTAGAATTAGTTATTAGGAAATGGGAATTGCATCTTATTTTTGTAACACCTGCACAAATAGCACATTGCCAGTATTTGAATGGTTTGATGAGTTTTTCTCTTGATTGATGATAAATCAAATGAGTTACCTCTTTCAAAATTGTACACCAACTATGAAAATATGTAAAGGAAGGTTTACTGTCAGCAGTGATTGCAATGTTCCCATCCCAGGAGGATTTTAATTTTTAAGAGTATTTTTATCAAAAAGAAATTATTAATCACAATATGATTTAATCATAATTCTGTAATAATTTAGAATGATCAGGTAAAATCCAGAACAGTCCTCTCATGTGCACTCCTTCATAAATTAGCTTCAAGCAAACTCATTTGAGAAACATGGTCCTGGTGGCAAGTCTTTCCCCTTTTAGAAGTGGATACAAAAGATTCAGTGAAAATACTTTGCAAATGCCAGTGGCATTTATATGAGAATCCCATTTGCAACAAGGGAACACAACAGGATATTTTAGTTAATTCATTAAACTTATATTCATTTTCTATAGTCCAAAGCCGTGGTCTCTATACAACTTTTCAATTTTTATTTATATTCCCCCGTGGGTCTACTGCAATCAAAATAACACCAGCAATGTGATGTTCTGATTAACACCATTCGGATGAGTTTGGTTTATACGAGTCCACCATACAGAAATAAATCTGTTTTATTGTACAGAAGAAAAACAGATTTTTACACTACAGGGAGAAGACTATTTTCCAAAATGTGGTATATTCACCAAATAAATGTTAGGATACAACCCTGTGACTACCCTTTCTCTCAACCGTGACTCATTTGATTACCTCAGATTTTACATGAGTTGGTTGATAAATTTTTATTGTACTGAATTAAAATAGTACAGGGATTACTGTAGTAATTCCTATGTACAAGAGAGAATATCTCTCTTGTTTGGCAAATCATCCAGTCCTCTGGCAAATTCCATGTGCTCTACATTGCTGATTGGAAATATAAAGATCATGACCTGATGTGCAATATAGGTTAGAATTTCCCACATGTATTAACTAGAAATTATCTGCACCTTCTCCCTATTTAAAGCCTCATGAACTTTTCGTGCAGTTTGCCTTTGTAATCGTGGCATTTTACCATTCATGTACATTGAGTGTTTCTACAATTTCAACCATATAATGATATTAAAATATAACAGCCAGGGAATCATGCATAGTTGGAAAAAAATGGTAACTTAAGGAGTACCTGGGTGGCTCCATCGGTTAAGCATCTGACTTTGGCTTAGGTCATGATCTCATGGTTTGTGGGGTTTGAGCCCCATGTCGGGCTCTGTGCTGACAGCTCAGAACCTGGAGCCTGGAGCCTGCTTCGGATTCTGTGTCTCCCTCTCTCTTTGCCCCTCTCCTGCTTACTCTCTGTCTCTCTCAAAAATAAATAAACATTTAAAAAATGGTAACTTAAACTTTATTTTCTCCAAACTTCTGATTTTATAGCTGCAGTATGATTGGGAGGGACTCTTGGGAAAAGAAATCAAATATCCTGATTCTCATGGCATGAGACAAAATCACACCTAGCAAAATGAGAACTTATCCTCCAAGGAGCTGTGCAAATGAGAAGTCATTACCCAATGTCTCCCACTCATCCATTCTTTTCAGTACTTATGACCATTACTGATTTTCTCCTTTGAAAAAACAAAAAACACACCAACTAAAACCAGAAAGCAAACAGAAAAACTGGAAAATTCACAATAAATTTCATTTAAATATAAACTTGTTACGAAAAGCTAAACAAGAATGATTCTAAACTTGAACAATTATGATGATAATGGCAACTACAAAATCTGCAACATATGTTGCAAGAGTCTCTGTTCAATGGGAATGAGCTTTTACAAAGAAAAAAAAGGAAAAACAAACTGCTTGAACAATGTGAAACAACTTTAAATAGGTTAAAAAATTCATAAGTAAATAGCCAATAAACATGTGAAAATTATGTAACCTCACTCATCCTGAAATAGATGCAGATTTTCCAAAACAGGTTTTATTGTTGCGGTTGTTGTTTTACCTAACAGATTGGCAAAGACAAAAATATTTGTCACCACCGACCATTGGTGAAGGTGTGTGGCCACGGTAACTCTCTGATACTGTGGGAGGGCAGGAAATATCATGCAACCTCTTTGTAGTTCGATGTGACAATACCTATACATAATTACACTCACTACATTCAGGGTGAGCTTTATTGGGACTTTAAAAAATGTTCTCTGGAATACTAAAAAAAAACCCAAAATAAAACAAAAAGAACTTTAAAAACTTGCTAGAATATGAAGCACATGCCATAAATATGTACAGTTGGGATATGTGCTGGGGTAGTCTGTTGATTTATGTATGAGTGCCACCTAAGTTCATTTCAATCACATTTAGTTTATTCACTTGGTTTCATTCTGAAGGAATGAATTCATTCTGATCATTTTGTCTGTGGTTGAGAAAATTGAACTCTAACAGATTGCAGTCCCAGAAGAAATTGCCTAGTGTTAGAGCTGCAAGTAATTGCTAAACTCCCACGTGCCTCAGGGGAGAAAGTATGTCCTTGATTAGAAAAACATGCAAGGAAAAAGAGGCAGTAAGCTCGTAGTTAATGGGCAAGATAGCATTCTCTGTTAAGAGCAACAAGGCACATTCTTCTCCATTTTTACTAACTAGAGAATTAATTTATATCCCAAAAGAAATGTTAAAATTCTAATCATTCTTCATCATTAAGTAGGGATTCTGTATCTTCTCATTACCATACAGAAGGACAGTTTAATTCAAATGAGGTAGATAAATAAATCCAAGGGCCTTATTTAAATTTATTTAATATATAATTCCACATTATATACCTTTGACAATACTACCACAAATTAAATAGGATAGTTTAATGTTCAATTATGATGGATCCTACAGTCAGAAAATCAATATGCTGTTGTAATATAAGCACTTATATTGTTTCTAGTGTATAAGACGGTATCATTTCCATGACTTTCATGAGAGAAAAAAATATGTATTTTTCCATCTATTCACTTTATTTCTGATTATATTTCATCATAAATCTATATATAACTTATATATTGACTTGGGTCATCAGTGTGTGTGTGTGTGTGTGTGTGTGTGTGTAGATTTAAAGTCTTTTAATATATTGCCCAACACAGTTCATTTTAGAATGTACATTATATACATATATATATAATGTATATGTGCTGTTATTTATGATCAAAGCATTTTTAAATTCTACTAATGACTGCAAGGAAACATTGAAGAGAGCCAAATGGCAGGTAATAAACACAAAATGTAAAATTAAAGTGCATCTGCATAAATCTGTCTGTATTGGTACCAGATGAGTAGTAGCTGACAAGTATATAGTTAAATAAAGTCAATTTAATATTTAGAAAACTGCATCCACTAAGCATACATATGCGTATACATTTCATACACACGCTCACACACACATACACACACACACACACACACACACACATAGTGTATATATAAATAGTTAAAGTGTATCAAAAATTCGCTGAGGGAGGGCTCTGGCTGGCTCACTCAGATCAGTGTGCTATTCTTGATCTCAGGGTCATGAATTTGAATTTCATGTTGGGTATACAGATTACTTAAATAAATAAAAATTAAAAAACAACGAAAACAACAATTGTAACAACATCAACAAACAAACCTAAACGTAAAGAAGTTAAATTATTAACAAATATTATCATTTCCTTATTAGGCCACTAAAATGTAAAGTAAATACATTTGTTGACACTTCAGGAAAAATAGAATGAAACTTTTCAGAGACATGCCATTAATACCTAATACCTTAACCTAATACCTCTCAAAGCAAATAATGGACATCATTTAAATGAAATGGCATCCCAACTGTATTGTTTCTAGGTAAGGTCAAGAAAATGTGACATAGGGGCGCCTGGGTGGCGCAGTCGGTTAAGCGTCCGACTTCAGCCAGGTCACGATCTCGCGGTCCGTGAGTTCGAGCCCCGCGTCGGGCTCTGGGCTGATGGCTCAGAGCCTGGAGCCTGTTTCCCATTCTGTGTCTCCCTCTCTCTCTGGCCCTCCCCCGTTCATGCTCTGTCTCTCTCTCTGTCCCAAAAATAAATAAACGTTGAAAAAAAAATTAAAAAAAAAAAAAGAAAATGTGACATAAATACAGCATTATAATATGTTCATACGGACAGAGTTACAACTATATTCATTGAGACAGAAACGAAAGATGGGATGTTTTGATTAAACTAGAAACTATATGACTATAAATTTAGTTCAGCCTGATTCAATAAATAAAATAAAGCTAATATTTTCTTGTTATTATAAATACTGATATTGCAGCTTATTTTTCAAAAAAAAAAACTAACACTACTTAGTACATTGTTTATAGTATCCGAAAAACATTTTATTAAGAAAATAATATTATTTCCTCTTTTCACAAGTGAGAAAATCAAGCTTTATTGATATTAAGAAACTCCCTCAATAATATACAACTAGCAAAGGATCGAACTAAATTTATTAAAATATAACAGAAAGTCTTCTAGGCATGTCATATAATTTAAGTAAAATTTGAAACTGTAAACAGAGAGGTTAGGAAGATGGCAGTGTAGGAGGATCCTGAGCTTACCTCATGCCAAGGACACCCCAAGATAATAGCTATGTCCCTGTGTCCAATTCTGAAAATGACACACAGACTTTCCACAGTTAATAGTAGACAGAAGACCACATCAAAAAGGGTAAGAAGGCCAGAGACATGATTGAGAACCAAATCCCAGGTCAGACTAAGCACAAATGGGAAGGACACCACAAGCATGGAAGAAGTAAGATCAGACCACATATAAGGCAGCCCAGGCATGGAGTACCTGAACTGGGAAGATGAGTGCCCATCACATTTAGCTTTGAAAACCATTAAGGCTTAACTTCACACGTTTTTAAAATCAGCAAGGCTTAACTGTGGGTACTTTAAAAATCAGCAGGCTTAGCTATGGGAGAGCCAGAGGGCAATAGAACACTGAGTTCCTGTCCCCTTAAGAGCCAGCATAACAAAACAAATAACCCAGCTGAGACACAACATAGAAGCCAAAGTTTGAAAAGTGCCTGGGGTATATGTGAAGGAGATTTATTTACTAATCTCAGAATGTGCTCTGGAGGGGCAGGGAATTTAGGAGACTTTTCCAGGAACAAAAGAGCTGGCAGGTGCCATTTCTTTTCCCTTCCCCAACCTAGATAGCTGGACACTTGCAGAAATCAGCAGGAAAACTCTCCATGGGACACAACTTGCTAGCACTGAGTGTCCTGACCCATGTTCTCTGTGGACCTTCTCCATCCAACCTGCTTCACTGAGTGGGCTTACCTCCAAAGTGGCTCCTGTCCAGGCACACCCTGTAAGCAGCCCAGGCAGGGACTGGTGCCACTCCAAAATCACTCTTGCCCTGGAGACAGGGGAAGATGACCATATACCCCCATGTGCCTGAGTCTTTTAGCTGGTAGTCCAGGGAGAGCACCCTGCAGTTCAGTGTAACTGCAGCCTGGAAGATGGACTCAGGACAGATATCTAATCTGGCTGCTGGCCCCGGCCATCAAAGAAAATCTCTCAACGGGCAGCAATGAAGAGTGCCCTGCAGTTTGGTTGGCACAGAACTCCAACACACAGACTGTGTGCATGTGCAGACAGCTAGCCTGGCTGCTGATACCACCTAACTACAAGCCCATGATTACCTCAGACAACTGTCTCAATACAAACAGACCAAACCCTGCCTGATGGGCCCATAACAGGCAAAGTGGGCCATTGCAGCTGACTGGAGTGAAGGAAAACATGCCTCAACCACAACAGTAGCACACATGCAGCCCACACAGAAAATACCAGTGGAACACCTAGTTTTGGTGACCAGGGGGCATTATGCTTCAGGGCCTCTTCTTCGTAAGCCCACTACTTTCAAGATCAGGAGACATAACTCACCTTCCCAATACAAAGAAACAAACACAGAGAGTTACGCAAAATGAGGAGGCAGAGGAATGTGTCCCAAAGAAAAGAATAAGACAAAATCACAGCAAAAGAACTAAATGAAATGAAGACAAACAATATGGCTGATAAAGAATTCAAAGTAATGGCCATGAAGATACTCAATGGACTTGACAAAAGAATGCAGGATCTCAGTGAGACCTTCAATAAATGTATATACACATAAAGTCAGAGGTAAAGAACTCTATAATTTAAATAAAAAATACACTAGAGGGAATCAATAGTATATTAGAAAATGCAGAAAATGGCTCAATGATCTGGAAGACAGGGCAATGGAAAGAATCAAGATGAACAGCAAAAAGGGTAAAGAATGATAAAAAATGAGACTAGATTAAGGGAACTGATTGACATTATCAAGCATAAAAACACTCACATCACAGGGATCACAGAAAAAGAGCGAGAAAAATGTACTTGCAGAAATAATAGCTAAAAACTTCCCCCAATTTGGGGAAGGAACTAGACATCCAAATTAAGAAAGGACAGAGAGGCCCTCATAAAATTAAACCAATGAGGTCCTTCGAAGACACATAATAAGTAAAATGGCAAAAATATAGTGATAAAGAGAGGATTTTAAAGGTAGCAAGAGAAAAGAAAGCGGAGTCAAGGGAAACCTTATAAGGCTATTAGCTGATTTTCAGTAAAAATTTTGCAATGTCAAAAGGGAGTGGTATGATATAGTCAAAGTGCTAGAAGATAAAACAAAACAAACAAACAAAAAACCTTTAACCAAGAATATTCTATCCAGCAAAATGATCATTCAGAATAGAAGGAGAGATAGTTTCCAAGGCAAACAAAAGTTAAAGTTCATCACCACTAAACTAGCCTATAAGAAATGTTAAAGGAGATTCTTTAAGTGGTAAGAAAAGAAGTAAGAGAATTATAAAAGGGAAAAAAATTATACGTAAATGCAAACATACACTAAAGATAGTAGTTTAATCACTTATAAAGCCAGTACAGAAGTGAAAACACAAAAGCAATAAACTCAAATATGTCTACAAAACTCAAGGGATTCAAACAATAAAATGATATAAAATATGACATCATATACTTAAAATGTCTGGGTGGAGTAAAAATTTAGTGCCTTTCAAATGTACTCAAACTTAAGCAACCATCGACTTGATATAGACTGCTATAGTCTTAAGAGGTTATATATGAACCTAATGGTAACCACAAATTAAAAACCTATAGTAAACAAGTTTCAAGAAATTCAAGACTTAAATTATATCATACATCTTTTCTGAACACATTGGTATGAAACTAGAATAAATTATAAGAAAAAAATCTGGAAAGCCCTCAAATACATGTAGGCTAAATAAGATGCTACCAAACAATAAATGGGTCAACTAAGAAATTGAGGGGAAATTCAAAAAAACAAGTGTATGGAGACAAATGAACATAAAAACACAACAGTCCAGTCTGTGGGATGTGGCAAAAGCAGTTCTAAGAGGGAAGTTTACAGCAACATGGGTTTACCTCAAGGAAAAAGAAAAGTCTCAAATAAACTACCTAAACTTACATATAAAGGAGCTAGAAAAAAAAAATGAAACCCAAAGCCAGTTGAAAACTGGAAATAATAAAAATTAGGGGAGAAAAGGACCCCCTCCCGAAAAAAAGAAAAAAGAATAGTGAAACTAGAGGCTGGTTCTTTGAAAAGATTAACAAAATTGATAAACTGTTAGCCAGACTCATCAAGGAAAAAAGAGGACCCAAATAAATAAAATCAGAAATGAAAGAGAAATAACAACCAGCACCACAGAAATACAAATGATTATAAGAGAATATTATTAAAAAAATAAAAAAATCAAATGTCAACAAATTGTATAACCTTGTAGAAATGGATAAAGTCCTAGAAATATATAACCTTCAAAACTAAATCAGGCAGTAATTAAAACAAAATTGAACAGATGGATTACTTGCAATGAAACTGAATCAGTAATCCAAAAGTTCCCAGCAAATCAAGTCCCAAAGAAAATGAAAACACTAATTTGAAAAGATACATGCACTCCTATGTTTATTACAGGATTATTTACCATAACCAAGATATAGAAGCAACCCAGGTGTCCAACAACAAAAAAACAGACTCTTAAATATAGAGAACTGACAGGTGGTTGCCAGAGGGGAGATAGTTGGGTGGATGGGTGAAATAGATAAGGGGTATTAACAGGTACATATTTCCGGTTTCAAATTAAGTAAATCATAGAGACTGAAAGTAACATAGGGAATATTGTCAATAACACGGTTAACATTATTTCATGATAGATGGTGACTACACTTATGGTGAGCACTGAATAATATGCAGAATTGTTGAATTACATTGTATACCTGAAACTAATATAACACTATGCTAATTATATTTCAATAATAAGAAATTATTTTTTTAATGTTTTTTAATGTTTATTTATTTTTGAGACAGAGAGAGACAGAACATGAACAGGGGAGGGGCAGAGAGAGAGGGAGACACAGAATCTGAAACAGGCTCCAGGCTCTGAGATGTCAGCACAGAGCTCGACGCGGGGCTCGAACTCACTGACTGTGAGATCATGACCTGAGCAGAAGTCGGACGCTTAACCGACCAAGCCACCCAGGTGACCCAATAATAAGAAATTATTAACAGGACATATGAACATCTACTGTTTCAGTCTTTTAAATAGAAGTCAAATTCTGCTATTGTATGTTTTGGTCATAGACAGATTAACTGTTTACAAATACACAATCCATATAATTCAACTAATGACTAATTAAACAAACCAAGGCTCTCTACTACTAAAATTACAAAGGAAAAATTCTTTGGTATATTTATCAGTTATGGTTCTTTGTTTGTAAGCAACAGAATCTAAATCTAACTTAAGACAAAGGATAAGTATTGTAAAGATGCCAAGTTCTCAAAATTTATGGCAGACTTAGAAAACAAAAAAGCAAACAAAAAAACAAAAACAAGTACCAAGGAAGTCCCAGAAGCAAGTGTTGTAGAAAACAGTTTGGTCAAAGAACCTTAAGTAAATATGACTTTTACAGTTAATATGAACTTCCATAATAATAACATTTAAGTAAAGACAATATCATGAATTATATTTTATTGATGTATAATTGTATTCAAGGATCTGCTAAAAGTGTTCTGCTTAGATTACTATTTTCTTTTTTTAAAGGAAACTTAAAAAAGTTATTAGTATTCTCTCATTGAATAACATCTTTGTGATATTGGAGAACAAGTGTCATTCTGTTGAGAAAGAACATCTTTCCCAACAAGTTATTGGTCAGGACTCTGGCTACACCAGGTTAAAATGGTAGGAAAGGCCCTGATTTATTATTATGTAGGACAGATCTACCATAACACAAAATAGGAAGACTGAATACTATTAGAAATGAGTTTTTGTATCATGGACAGTAAAACATATTTCTACTACAACTAATTTCCAAATTCTTCTATAAGTTTTATTAATGATTCTATACAGCAGAAAATAGAGCAATAGAAAAACTTTACACACTCATTATTATATTAATAAATATTTATAGAAAATACATAAGGGAGAGAGAAAGACAAGAAACCCAGGTTGCAAGGTACCTAATAGTTGTACTGTGTACTTAGGCTATTTCCTTTAGTTCTAACGATCACCTTATAAGACAGATTTTATTACCTAACATTTGCTGATAAGCAAACTTGATTAGTGATAGGGAAATTACTTTTCTTGCCCAAAGTCACACAAATGGAACAGAGTTTTGAATACAGATGAATAGGACTTTAGGTCTGTATGAGAAAGCATAGCACACGATTTATTATATCTCAAACTTAAATGCTTTTAGGATAAAAGACCATTATATAACAACCATATTCCTGGAGACATTTTTTTCTTGTTTTGTGTACACTCATTTACACTGAGCAGGCTCCTGTTTCCTGTATTTTCACCCCACCTTCTCAAATTATAAGCAGTATTAGTATTTAAAACTTTTCCTGTAGAAAGGCATAGGCATGTCCTCCAGACCCACCAATTCAATTCAAACACAAGCGATCTTTTTTTCCAGTTTGAAACTATACTTTATTTTTGACATAGCTAGAAACCCAATAACTATATATTTTTAAGCAGACAAAACACTCCATTACTTTTCCTTCTTATAGCATAAGAAAAAAATTTCTGGTTTAGAAATGATATAGAGTTTCTATGAAAATGAATGTACTTTGTATTTGTGGAATTTAAGGCACAGGACACATTTTCACAAACCAAATTTACTTTTACCCATTTATGGTAATAATAGAATGTATTTAAGTAATGTCTAATTAAGTAAATCAAACAAGGAATCCAGAAGGAGGTCTTCTCTTTTCTGTTTTTTTTTTTTTTTTTTTTTGGCTTTTGAACTGGTTTACTTAAGTTATTCATGGTGCACATTGGAAATTTTGAGATAGAACACACAGTAACAAAATGAACACCAGAAACCTCACACACAGGTTTATAGGCTGAGTATTTTTATATTTATTTATTTATTTATTTTTTAAATTTTTTTTTATTTTTTAATTTTTTAATGTTTATTTATTTTTGACAGAGAGAGACAGAGCATGAGCGGGGGAGGGGCAGAGAGAGAGGGAGACACAGAATCCCAAGCAGGCTCTGGGCTCTGAGCTGTCAGCACAGAGCCCAACGTGGGGCTCCAACTCGCAGACTGCGAGATCATGACCTGAGCCAGTCGGACACTCAACTGGCTGAGCCACCCAGGCGCCCCAATGCTGAGTATTTTTAAAGGGTTTAAAAAACCTTCTCAATTAGCATACAATTCTTTCTCACTTATATAACAAATGAATTTCTATCTGCTTGTATACAGCAAAGGTTTAGAACCTGAATCAACTTACTTGTAACTTGAGAAATGTGCAATTTCAGTAATGTATTTCATGAAATTTTCTTCACTGCTCCTACCACTGATTCTTTAAATACACAAAATATCGAGCATCTCACCCCTTGAAGCTGCTTTTAAAACAGTAACACTTTAAATTGAAAGACAGGTAGAAACCTAGCATTTCTTGTACAGTGCCTGGACGAAGTCTATCTTAATATGAGAGTTAAATGTAGAACACAAAATTTTATCATTTCTTTATCATTTCCTATCCTTGGAGGAGATGGAAGCAGAGAAAGAAGAGGAGCGGATATGATGCAATATCTAAGAGCTGAATAAGAGAATAATGACTCTTCCATAATGCCAACAACTCCAATTGAAGAACAACCATGGATCTCACCAATTTTATAATTCATTCTGAATCAAGAAGCCCAATTCCCCTCTATGTATACCAATTAATTCTAACCTTAAAATTACCTTTTCTGGTCAGAAAATACCCAACTCTTTGATAAGAATCAGGTCACTTTGTACCCACACAGGAAGAGTTATTAAAAAAAAAAAAAAACAACCTCAATGTTTATAAACACTAAGAAATGCTTCTTTTATCACAAGCAGCTATTGAAGATTTATGAATAACTATGCTATGAACATTTTTAAGAAATGTTCAAAATTGTAGGTGCTGAATCTATAAAGGGACTTGAGAGTTTCGTAGATGTACTTACAATCACGGTCAACAGACAAGTATATGTATATATGTGTATGTGTGTGTATATATAGTATATAGTATATATATATATATACTATATACTATATATACACACACATACACATATATAGTGTGTATATATATATAGTATACACACACATACACATATATAGTGTATATATATATAGTATATAGCATATACTATATATACACACACATACACATATATAGTGTATATATATATATAGTATATAGCATATACTATATATATACATATATATATATAGTATATACTATATATACACACACACACATATAGTATCAATATATATTTATGTATAAAATATATACATATCAGCAGAGAAGGACATGTCAGAATTTATCTTTCCTGTTTCTGTCTTACTACTCCTGTTTGGTATAAAGCTCTTATATGTGCACATACACAAAAGTACTAGATCTACCAGTTGAGTCCAATTATTTTTTTATGATCATAGTGACAACTTAGAAGTACTAATCAGTGACCTTGGTAAGACTTTTCTTCAAATAAGGGTGGTTATGAGATTATTATTTTTATAGGATAAACAATACTAATTCCTACTTATAATAGAAACAGCAAAAAAATATAAGAATGGCCAAAAGATATAATAAAAATCTTTCAGCTTCATGAATCATTAAAGTAAGTAAAAATTAGTTTTCGTTTTACACAAATTGGACAACCCTGATAAGATCTCCTTTTTCACATTAACACACGTCACTTTTGTGCTGATATAGTTCAGAAGGAAGGAAGAAACTATGGAAACTAGGTAGGTTTTTGCCTCACAGACTCAGTAGTTTAAGTTAGTATTTTTATATTGAAATTGCTAGCATATCAAATCATACAAATATCTCTTGAACATCTAATATAGACATCTAATGTGGACAGTATGTCATTTTGTAATCTTTCTAGATAGCACTTTTTCAAAACTTATTCATAATCATTATCTATTTAGTTCCATTTCCAGGAATCCATTCTTTCCTAAATTAGCTTCCTTAAGACTTTAACTGTTTTAAGTTCACTTCTGACTTAAATCAGAAGTCAGTCCTGAGAAGGGATTTAGGCACAAGTAATTTGTTGACTCTCAAGGCAGGAAGTGAAGCAGGTAAAGAAGGAGACGGAGTCAAGAACAGGTAAAGATGTGTCTAAGGTAAAGTCTATCCCTGGATCTTCCTATAGAGTTGCCTTCCTACCAGTTGGCTGTGGGTGGACTAAGCTTGAATGTTAGCATTCAACCCTTATAGAAACTGAGAGATGGGAATATTGGCTTAATACAGAGCTTATGCAAAGGGTAACAAAGCAGGTCTACCACATAGTTTGGAAACAGTCACAAATGTGAACTCAAAATTTTGTGAGCAGATGGTCATTGCACTGTTCCATTCAATAAGTTTTGATTCTTATTAGTTTTCATTTTATTCATGCATGCTTTTTGTTCAATAGTAGAAGAGCTCTACTAATCTGGGAAAAAAGGACAGAAGAAACAAAGAAACTGTGGAAACGAGGTAGGTTTTCACCTCACAGTCTCAGTTGTTTTAGTATTTTTATATTAAAATTGCTAACATATCAAATCATACAAACTCATATAGTTTGATATTTTCCATATTTTTATACTTTGTATCTTTATGCCAGATACACACCTGGAATGTCCTGGTGCAAAATGCAAAATTAAAATGTGGTGCTCATTATTAAAAATTATTAAGAATTTCAAGACAGACAATGCAGAGTTATAAACTAAAAAGGGTCCTGTTTGACCCTATAGGTCACATGTCCATGAAAGCTGTCCTGCCCTGGGAATAGACACTATAGTTTTAAGTGGAGAAGTTTTCTAGCTTGATACATTGTCATATGCTAGAGATAGGTACTTATACAATATGAGAAACAATTTATGTGATAAAGTCCTTTAGATTGCAAATTTGTGGTAGTTCCCTATTTCATCCATTTATAAAATGAGAAAATAAATCATATTTAAGATTGTAGTTGAAGAGGGGTGCCCGGGTGGCTCAGCCATAAGTGTCTGACTCTTGGTTTTGGTAATGATCTAGTGATTCCTGACTTCCAGCCCTGCATTGGGCTCTGCACTATTACCATGAGGCCTGCTTGGGATTCTCTCTTTCTCCCTCTCTCTGCCTCTCTCTGGCTCAGTCACTCTCTCTCTCTCTCTCTCTCTCTCTCTCTCTCTCTCTCCCTCTCCAAATAAATAAATTAATAAAAAAAAAGATTTTAGTTGAAAAGACACTTAGAGGATTAAAAGATAACCTAAAAATGCATGATATGTTGAAAACATATCCAAGTTTTTTAGTATTTAAATATTTTTGATATGTATTAAATATAAAACTGATTCTACTTCACTTGAATCAATAAAATAGCCTATGTCAAGGAAAAATAAAATGATGGTATAGGAAATTAAAAAAAAAAGTGTTTCTCAAAATTAAGATGTTTACCAGGTCTCGATCCATGAAAGAAAACAATCAATACCTGACCATTTAAAAAAGAAAAAGAAAGAAAGAAAGAAAGAAAGAAAGAAAGAAAGAAAGAAAGAAAGAAAGAAAGAAAGAAAAAGTAAACTTTAGAATGCATCTAAGTCAAAAGTCAAAACTCTGGGGCGCCTGGGTGGCGCAGTCGGTTAAGCGTCCGACTTCAGCCAGGTCACGATCTCGCGGTCCGTGAGTTCGAGCCCCGCGTCAGGCTCTGGGCTGATGGCTCGGAGCCTGGAGCCTGTTTCCGATTCTGTGTCTCCCTCTCTCTCTGCCCCTCCCCCGTTCATGCTCTGTCTCTCTCTGTCCCAAAAATAAATGAACGTTGAAAAAAAAAAAAAAAAAAAAAAAAAAAAAGTCAAAACTCATTAAACCTGAGTGATTTCAATACTCTAGGCTATATACTATTATTACAGGATAAATGAGTCATTTGGCGGTATGCAGGAATCACCTGAGTTATGTCCAACATTTCATGAGTTAAATGCCCACTTGACAAAATTTATTGTGTCATCTGATGTCACTGTGAGTCATGACAAAATTTTTGTTTTTGAAAATTGGATTTTTTTCTTGAGCATTAAAACTGGGCATAGAGTCTGTTTTTTTTAATTTTTATTTATTTTTAATCAGATTTTCACCTTCTAGTCACAATATAAACAAAAATAATTTTGAAGAAAAAAAAAAAGAGAATGGAGTGTCCAGATTCTTTTATCCAGGTATCAAGAAGGAAAAACTCCATTAAGTTTAAACAGAAAAATTATATGCCAAGTGTAGACAATATTTTCTTCCTTTGATTCCCTTCCCTAATAGAATCTGCATTTTTCTACAACCCAATACCTATTGACCTACTGCCATAAGTCAGAAAGTGAAAAGGTACCATCTTACCATCAGAGTAATAATGAGCACTGATAAAATTGTTTTGAGGAAAGAGATTTTGTCAAAAGGTTAGCAGTGCCACAGTTTAGTCATTCTGTAATTGCCAACTCTTCATTTTGAAAATCTCTGTAAACCAGCTTTTTATTTAATTAATATGAAATTGTTCTGCTCAAATACATACATCTACAGAACACAAACACAGACAACTGCATCCATGGTGTTATGTTCAGCAGTTCTGCTTCTGTTGACAATAAGTGTTGCTATTAACTAGTGTCTTCTTATGTACAACAGATGGTTTAAATGATGGGTTTTTTAAACTGGATTTACTATAAAGGTAGCTAGGAGACTGTACAATTCCCTCTGTGAGTATTGTTGATTTTGATGAATTGGTCCTTTTTTCACTTCCAAATGACAGTATGTTCAAACAGCTGTTGAACATTTCCACCAACAAGTATTAGGTTAACCCCATCCTCTGAGTATCATCTTATTCTGAAAATTTTAATTCATCTTCTTGGGTTATCACATCATAATAAATGCACTGGTTATAGCCAAAAGCTTATAACGTCTATTAAATCTATTCATATTTATGGGATTGTAAGGGCTTGTATCTCCATTTGTAAAGGTGGGATTGTAAAGGTGTATGTCTATACACAAACACACATATACACACACACTGTATGTATGAATTTTTGGAAGACTCTACACTTTAGGAAAGAATAATTTCATCAAAACATTGATTACAGATATGCAATAAATAATTCTAAAAAAACAAAAACTAACATGGAAACATATATATTACAGTATTTTTCTTTAATTTTCTTTCTTCACATATTATGGATTCTTTTTAGTCTGTACATACGAATCTAGTTCATTCTTTTTATAGGCACAGGTATTAAATGTGTGTACACACACACACACACACACACACAGGTAAATATATATATATCCCCCTTCTAAAATTTGGTAATATAATCAATATTTTCTACCATTTGATTTTATAAGTAGAATATTGTTCCATATACATGGCTCATCTTTAAATGACTATGTATTATTCCATTAAATCAATATGACTGAATCAGTATCCTATTGTCTTATTCATGTACATTTAGATTTCTAATTTTGTGTTACAGAATATATCTAATGATCAGCTATATAAAAACAGATTTATCAAATTACGTCACTTTCTTATTGACTGTTGTTAAAATTATTTTTCTCAAATTATGCATGATTTTTTTAAAAGATGAAATATGGTGGTATCTTTGTTCAGGTTTCATTTCAGTGGTGATGCCTTTAGTTTTCAGCATTAAATAATAATGCTTGTTTTTTAGAGATTTTCCTTATAAATTTAAGAAAATACATTTCTCCTACTAATGTATTCAGATGTTTTTATTTGAAAATGTGCATTAAATTTGATAAATATCTTTTGGCATCTATAAAAGTGATTTTTAATCCTTTAATTGGTCAATGTATAAATTAATAAATAATAAAAGAATAAATAAATAAATATGCCTGATGTACATTCTACTTGGAAATTATACATTATTTTTATAATTTTCTGAACATGTAGTAACCTGAGAAGGCATAGAAATGATACATATAAAACACTGTCATAAAGTATGTCAAAAATATTTCATTGAAGAATGTTTATCATGAAGAATAACTATTAGGATAATGATATCAAATGAATTTACCAAGGAAGAATAAAATGGAAAGCTGAAACCTGGAAAACATACATAGATAATGAATGAAGGGGAAAAGATTTTCTGACCAGAGAGAACACCAGGAAAAAAGTGTTATATGGTACTCATTCACTCACCAATCATTCAGTTCACCCGTCATCTTTTCTGCATTAATTTTTTCATTTATGGATTCATTCACTAAGTTACTGAGTCCTACTTTGCAAAAACTGCTGTGATCTACTGTGTTCTATGATAGGAGGAGAGAATAAAAGGTAATCCCAACAAAAATACATAAAAATAAATATCTTTTTGGCATACCAAATAATTTTAGTTATGGTAGAAGCAAACTATAGAAAGTACACATAGTGAGTACACATAGTGAACAAAATAATAATTAGAATTAAGACTGTCTCATCTTTTGATATATTTGAGGAATGACTATAAAGTTGTAAGAACTCAACTATAAGTCACAGGACAGTTAAACGCATTATATTGGTGTCAAATCTTGTATAATTATACCTAACAATTTTTAGTTGATTTTTAACATTTATTCATCTTTGAGAGACAGAGAGACAGAGCATGAGCAGGAAGGGGAGAAGGAGACACAGAATCTGAAGCAGGCTCCAGGCTCTGAGCTGTCAGCACAGAGCCCGACACGGGGCTCAAACTCACAAACTGCGAGATCATGACCTGAGCCAACGTCGGACACTCAACTGACTGAGCCACCCAGGTGCCCCTATACATAATAATTTCTAAGTAGCTCCTCAAATTAAAGAAAATACAAAAATAGTACTAAAATAATATGTTTTAATTGATTTAGAGATGTATCACTCACATATAAAATATTTTACAGAATTGACCTTATTCCTTTTTGGTATGTGTGTCAATATAAAGGCATGAGAGAAGTAGTCAGTATCACAGAACCACATTTCAAAATTTAGGCTCTTAGGTATTATTTCTGTGTTTATTTATTTTCCTCAATATTTACTCCACATATATCCACAAACATCTCTTCCCTTTACTTTACTTCCCTTTACTTCCCTTTAACATGAAAATAACATGATGAGGCACTAGGTTACCTAGACTTCCAGTAGAAACACCATTATGTTAGCATAACTTTGCCCACAAACTTTGGTAATACTTTAGATTTATCTGATGTCATAAGTCAATATCGGCTTAAGGCTATTATTCTGGTTTATGAATGCTTAAAGTTTACTAGTAATGACACCTGAATTTCAAGAGAGAAAATACTGACCTTTATAAAAAACATACTTTCAAATCACATGGTTTTAATGTGTTTCTGATAGAGAAACAGTGAATAAAACTGGATTCTGTATTTTTATTTCTTTGTTTCAATGTATCCAACTGAAGGTAATTGATTCATGTATAACCTAACAACTATCGTTTTGGGCAGATAACAACATAACATGTTAGTATGCTGAATTCTGTTTGTTGCCATTATAAAAAAAAATTCTAGTGATTTTCTAAACATATGACATAAACTGCCTCCTAATTACCAATAACATTTGTAAACCAACATTAATCTGGTAGAGGAGGTACTCATAGACATAAAACAGGACAACATGTGCCAAATTAAATTAAATAAATGTGAAAATTGAGAAACTATTTTGATAAACAGGATGCAGTCTAATTTTGTTTTTAGAGAGTAACTTACTCTCTGCTTCAAAGTTGGCTCTGCCTGATATTATTATCTTTTTGATTCTTCTTGTTGGTATACATTAATCCTTCAAAGCAAATGTGACAAAATATAAATTATCTCATCTTGTTTGGCAACTTGCCCTTGCAAAAAAGCGAGTAACGTTAAAATAAAAATCAATTATAGAAGGGCAAATATACCAGCATGCCAGATCTATCCAGCTTTAACAATTCCTCTACTTCCTGAAAAAATGAAAGAGGTAAACTCATCTAGAAGTTATGAATAGCTTACAAATCAATTTATATGTCATTGTACTATGTAAAGTTTGTAAAAAAAAAAAAGAAAAAGAAAAGAAAGAAAAATGGATTTAATCTACTTGAATGCTATGTGCAATGGATGTCCTATTCCTCTGATAAGTGGTAGCTGTCACTGATGACAGATATATGCCTTGTAATAGTGACATACCAATTACCATGAAAAAGATAATGTCTGGTATATTTGAAAGTTAAGTCCAGAATATGATGAGGCACTCGGTTACCTAGACTTCCAGTAGAAACGCCATTATGTCACCATTGGGAATGTGGACAAATCTCTTGTCCATTAAATGTGCAGATAATGCGTCTCATTTCTTAGCAGTATATAGTATATTCTGAGCTGTTTTCATTGTTATGGTGATAGAATTATATTGTCCAATACCTAAGACGAATTTGCACTAATCATTTCATGGTTTTTCACCATTTGTGACAAACAGCATTTGCATCAGAATTGTTAGGAAATAATAGCACTATCATTGGCTCCAAGATGTAAACAAAATCAACTCATTTGCTCTCTTTTTGGTCAACCAACCTCCTCTAGAGGATTAAACAATTTACAAAAGTAAACAAACTAGTAATTATAATTTTCACAATAATCCTTGCTCAGAAAGAAAAGTTTGAAACAAATCTAATAAATTACAATGAAGCACCCAGAGCCCATCCTTAAATGGCCTATATAAGAGTATTAAAAGTGAAAATTCAGGACTATAATGCCAGTAGTTTAAAATATTCACACTGGAGAAAAAAACAAGGATTCTTATTAAAATCTAATGTCCCCTCACTCTAAACCCTAACCCTTTTGTTCCTTTTCCATGACTAAAAATTCTGATAATGTTCTGAATTATAAGTTGCCAGGCAATTATTATCATCAAAATTTGAAGAGGTAGATTATACTGTCAGAAATGTACAGCATATCCCATTAGTCCCAATTAATAAATGTGTCCTGATAAGCATTTTTAAAAGCCCCAAATGCTAAATTATGGGGTTATCTGAGGGACAAAACTCATCTCTTGGAAAGCCATTCATTTATAAAAATGTTTTTAATGAAATGATACAAAATAACATGAAAAATCAGCTGAAGCATGAAATAAGAGAAACAAAAGTACCAGAAATTAAAAAAAAGTCGTGAAGGTGAACCTCAGTAACTGTACAACTTAATGGAGCTCTAATCCTATGGATTTACAAAAGTATGAATAGCATGAACATTCTGATGATTTTGCAAACACTACATCAAATTCTGGAATATGCTTGTTTCAGTAATGTCTTTACTTCCTGGCTTACTATTAGGGGGCTTGATATAAATTCTTGCTATTTACATTATAACATTTTATATTCTTTTCTCTCACAACATTTTTTTCTCCTTCCATTCTTTCTTAAGTTTATCTAAACCAGTGGTTCTCGACCAGGAGTGATTTAATTCCAGAGAAAAATTTGGAAATGTCCAGAAACAGTTTTGGTAGTCACAAGTGGGCGGATTATGTACCATTGACATCTGGTAGAACAGGGCAGGGATGCCGGTAAACTATTAACAATACACAGAGAAACTCCCCACAACAAAAATTATCTGGCCCCAAATGTCAGTAGGGCTGCTCTGAGGAATCTTGGCCTAAACCATAATGGTAAAACAAACTCTGTAACCAGTTCATTTTTCATCCATTTTCTCAAGGAAAAAATGTTCTCAATATTTCATACTTCTTGTTCTGGTTATCTACTACTGTGTAGCAGTTTAAAATCATGACCTAAAATAATGGCATCACTTATTTTGTTCATGAATCCAACTTTGAATGCGCTCAGCTAGTTGGTCTCACCTGACTTAATATTTTCTCTAAATTTGACTTAAAGTTAAATATTTCCTTTTTTAACTCTCTTGCTTTGTCTCTCTACACGGTATACTTAAGATAGCTAGATAGCAACAACATGGATAAATATGGAGGTTATATATACACTGCTAAGATAAATAAATCGGTCAGGGAAAGACATATACCATATGATTTCACTCATGTGTGAAATTTAAGAAATAAAACAAAGAAAAAAAAGAGACAAACTAAAACACAGATTCTTCACTATAGAAACCACCTGATAGTTACCACAGGGAAGGTGGGTAGGGAGAAGGGTGAATTAGATGATGGAGATTAACAGTACACTTATCATGATGAACACTGAGTAATGTATAGAATTGTTGAACCACTATATTGTACACCTGAAACTAATATAACACTGTGTGTTAACTATACTGAAATTAAAAATCAAAGATAGTTAGATTTCTTGCTTGCTGAAGTCTCCCAAAGCAAATGTCCCTAGAAAGATTTACAAAAGCCACATGAACTTTTTAAATCTAGCCTTAGACAGAGCAATGCAATATCACTTCTTCTGAAGTTTATTCATTGAGGCAGTCACAAAGGCCACCAAGGTCCAAGGAGAGTGAACACAGACTTGACCTGATAGAAGTGTCAAAGAAATCTGTGACATGTTTTAAACTACAGAGTGCTTTATATGTTATATTTCCTTTGAAGTACTACTCTAATTAGGTCCTATTAATATCAACATTTATATTTTCTAAGATTTAGTTTTTTCCTGTCATGATCTAGCTCCCCACTCTCTTTTGTCTCATTTCAAAGTATGACTCAATCATCTGTCCAAAAAGAATTCATGATGACTTTTCTGTATCAGGAGCAAAAGGAAAAACAAAAGGAATAAAAGACATGGCTCATGACCTTAAAGCACTCATTAGTTAGTGAAGGAAATTCTAAACTATGAAACACAATTCTGTTTTTGCTTAGTCACCAATACAAAATAAATGAATCATTTATAAAGAAATTCAACTTGACAATTAAAATGAATCCCCTCAGTCACATCAAGGACACAGATGGTTGGGAGTTGGAAAATAAAGCCAGAATATTTAAAGACTTCTTTGGAGAAAGTTGAACAGTAAGTTGTATGCTTTGTCCACCCCCATAATCCCTCCTACATTCACACTTCAAAAAGTAGAGGGTAAAACTAATACAAAGTCAGGAAAAGAAGTTTTAACAGGCCAATAAAGGGATCGGGTATATTTCACTGAAGCGGGAGTGACGTTGACATGGTTCTTGATTCATGCTTGAAAAAGCTAAAATGGAATAGTGCAAAGTTGCAGGGGCACAATCACACCACTTGCCCTAAAAATAGGTTAAAGAATGCAAGAACCTAAAGTACCAGGGATGCGTCTAGCAATAGGAGCACTGGCCTGTCATTTAAAATGGCATCTTGTCCAAAACGATGACCTTCCAAGCCTTAGC
The DNA here is from genome assembly GCF_022079265.1 of Lynx rufus. Classification (NCBI taxonomy): domain Eukaryota; kingdom Metazoa; phylum Chordata; class Mammalia; order Carnivora; family Felidae; genus Lynx; species Lynx rufus. Next base: position 109,154,127 of record NW_025814889.1, read on the forward strand.
CAAGGCTGCTGGTATGCGCTACATTGGTGTGTGAGGGTTACCTTAACAAAGCATAATGGAGGGAGACCTTGCTCATACCCAGGAAGGGAGCTAGCAACAGAAGAGCCACAGGAATGATCCATAAGAACAAAAAAAAAAAAAATTTGACAGAATCAATGCATCTGGCCCAGAAGGCATGAATTCATTTTTAAAATGTTCTTATCTGCTTTCTTCTCCTCCCTCTTTTTTGATCATGGAGACTTAAGAGTCCTTAGCTAAATAGCTGAGTTGGTTGAGGAAATGCTAGCCAGGAAAGAATGAAGAATCATTGCTCTGTTTTATATTACAGGGTCCCTAAGGAGAAAGGGAAAATATCTGACTTTAAATTAGGTTCAGCATTTGATTATTATGTGGGGTTAGTCAATTCAATTTTACGTAATTGGAACTGTGTTTTTGTCTTAAAGTGACCACAAGGTATTTGATAACATAAGACTGATCAAAAATTTTTTTTTAATATTTTTTTCAACGTTTTTTATTTATTTTTGGGACAGAGAGAGACAGAGCATGAACGGGGGAGGGGCAGAGAGAGAGGGAGACACAGAATCAGAAACAGGCTCCAGGCTCCGAGCCATCAGCCCAGAGCCTGACGCGGGGCGTGAACCCACGGACCGCGAGATCGTGACCTGGCTGAAGTCGGACGCTTAACCGACTGTGCCACCCAGGCTCCCCAAGACTGATCAAAATTTTAATAGTAAAAATAAAAGCAAAACAAACAGAAACCATGGGGCCTGCCAGAGGATTCTAAATACATTCTCTCAATTGTGCAAGTCCATTCTGCTGAAAACATACAGCATGCCATGCTTTATTGGCATCTTCCATTGTGTATTTTAAAAGAGTAGATATAAAGATGTTATGACGTTTAGTGTGGGTAGAATCATTAGCATAGATATTATTAATCTAATATAATTCAGTGAAAGAAAGAACCATGGATAATATTTATTTCCATGGTCTTTCTAAATCACCCCATATATTAACTGCATCTTAAATTAAGCAAATATCAACATAAATAACAAGGACAGTAAATAGAAGAATCTTATGGATGGGTGAGCACGTTAGCACATTGCAGTCATTGTTTAGTAATAGTTCTCTTCTCCCACCAGCTATCTCAAGAGCTAGAGAAATAAGGACAACAGTGGGAGGGAGGGTGATGTGAACTGTGCATACCAGGAAACAAGCAGGGTGTAAACTGAAAGAGAGGGAACACTAGCACTGCTGTAGATCATAAAAGATTCTCTGCAAGCAGCTTCTCCGAAGATCCTAACAGACACTGAAGAACAGAGCCAGTGTCCTTAGAACAGTTAAACATCTGACACTGAGGTCAAATCTTTAGATGACAACAAAAGACTGAATACTTGTAATTCTGCTATTGGATCTTTTCTTGTAATTAACTTACTTCCTGAAAATTAAACACACGTGCACACATGCACACACACATTCACATTGTAAAAAATATGTATCTAAATGCTTCATTTTCCCATCTTTGACAAATACTGTGCAAAGTCCAGATCTTGGTCACACACAAAAAAATGGATTCAGTTAACATACTATTATTAAGACCACCTCAAAGAATGATCTGCAAGTCCCAAAGTATCATATACCACCAAGTCAATATGTTTAGGGGATTAATCGAGAATCAATCTCAAAACAATGTATTTTTTAAAGAGTGGATATATTAACAAATGTTATTGAAGAAAATCTAAGTCTCAAACCATGACATAGGGATTCTGTTTCCTATTCCTGTCTCAGTTTGCTTTATTCTGTTCTCTTAGCATAGCAAATAAGGACAAAAGCAGTAACCTAACTTGGATTACTCACACAGCCCTATATCAATCTGTCTGACTAATCATATAAGGGACTCAGATTTTATAGACCTGAGTCATATGTCTGTCACTCTTTCTGGTATTGGGGGTTATGAAGGGATGGGAGCTGGGTCCCCACTGATTGATATACATGTAATGAATTGAGTTATTTTAGTGAGAGAAAAATGGCATGCATATGAAAAACATGGGTCCACCATATTCCTGTATATGCTAAACTCAGGGGTCCTCCTGCTTATTATTCCTCCTTCTTGAGGAGAATATGAAGACCATAGGTACTACACTGAGGTTGAAGTAATGATGTACACTGATACCCCAACATAGTGTTCATTCAGTAATTTATATAACAATTGGCCAAGAGAGTTGATTCTTACTACTCTTTGAATTTTGTGAATACAAAAATATTAATGTTGCCAGGTTCATCACTGCTCCTTTTATATTCATAATTACATATTTATCAAATAATTATTTTAATTTTTTTAATTCTTGGAATTTGATAAAAATAAAATGTAACAACTACAGTAAAGTTCACTGGTAAATATGCAAGAAACATGTCATTAAAGTTCTTGCCTCTGAAAATATTTCTGAAATTGCATGTTTGCAAGTTCAGTATGTGTATGTCTTAACTTACTTTGGTAACAATTAAAAGAGGAAAGCAAAAGAGAGTCAAGGCAGTTTCTTTGGGTTTTTAGAGAAATAAGGCTTCTGTATAAGCACGTGTAAGTTTTTCCTTTATCCGGATATGTTCTACAGAATACCCACGAATTGTAAACTGTACTTTTTAAGATGTGAAAAATCCAAACCTGAATAAAAATGCATTTTCATAGATTTTTACTACATGTAATTTTTTAACAATAGGAAATACTTTCATTGTCATTAATAATGATTCAAATGTTAATGGGAAATTAGCTCCCAAACAATTAATCATTCTTTGTAAATCTTTATTTTGTGATATGTAAAGTGCAAGATGCAAGATGCAACAATCTTTAATGACCTCTTTGACACTATTGCTCCTACCCAAATTGTGAAGTTTCATGTAGCTAAATATTGACAGAATTATAGCATCCTAATAACTTTCTTTAAAATGAATCTTTATTCATTAATAAGTGTTTCAAAAACTGGATTTAATGCGCTAAATTCATTACTATCACTTCCATAACTATCTTATGGAGCATCCACTTTCTCTGATCTAAAACTTTACAAGGAATATTTAAGCATTAGTTGTATACATGCACTGATTATAATACATATGTCTTACATATATCATAATCAATGTATTTATATGTATATAAAACAATGTAAGATATTACAATGTAATAAACATATGTATATATGGCATATATATGTGTGTGTGTATGTGTGTGTGTGTGTATATATATATATATATATATATATATATATATATATCCATAATGGCTCAAAATTCCCCACCATATATGTAATATCAACAATCACAAATTAATTTTTTTATGTGACTTCAGAAAGAAAATAAGTTGTGCTAATTTTGGGAAATAGAGTTTGCTTAGGTGAAATGTCATCTTAACAATATTAACATAAGTTATTTGTCAAATTATTAAAAGTTTAAAAATCAACACTGACTTTTAAAAGATCTTGATAGCATTATTGTGTTAATGAAGACAAGTGACTTAAAATTCAAGTTTTATGGGGCACCTGAGTGGCTCAGTGAGTTGAGCATCTGACTTTGGCTGGGGCATTATCTCACAGCTGGTGAGTTTGAGCCCCATATCAGGCTCGCTGCTGTCAGCTCAAAGCCCTCTTTGGCTTTTCTGCCCCTGTCTCTGCTGCTTCGACACTTGTATTCTCTCTCTCAAAAATAAATAAATCTTAAAAAAAATGAAAATAATTCAAGTTTTCTGGATGTTGTGACCATTATCTCCTACTCTATAGTATTATATACTATAAAAGATGAGATTGAGGGTATGCAAGATTTTCTTTTTTCCCCCCATTTTCTAAGAAATAAGAAGCTATCTGAAAATTGATAATTACTTAATTGATTTTCCATTGGTTGTTTACTAGTTCTCAGGGAACTTAAATTGGGTATAAGTAGTAACGATTTTGAGTTAGACTAGATCAGACAAAAGACTTCACAAGAAATTGGATAGACACAGAGACTAAAATCCTCAACACTCCATTCTTATTCTGTGTACTCACTTGCAAACAGCTGTGTTTAAAATACTTTAGAAAATAGTATGGCTTTCTTTTTAACTAATTAATTATTTTTTTGAGAGACAGGGAGAGAGCAGGATAAGGGCAGAGAGAGGGACAGAGAGAATCCCAAGCAGGCTCTGCACTGTCAGCACAGAGCCTGATGTGGGGCTAGAACTCACAAATCACAAGATCATGACCCAAGCTGAAATCCAGAGTTGAACGCTTAACTGACTGAGCCACCCAGGTACCCCTGACTTTCTAATACAATGACGAAGAACTCTGGAATCTGAAAACAAGCTATCTACCAAAGTTAAAACAGATGCTAAGTTGCATCATGGTTGTATTTTTTCCTACATGTTTATGAATTAACCATTTGTTTTATTTCTATGAAGAAATATGATAGAAAACATCTGAATAGTTGAGAAAACACAATCACACTCCAAAACTTTCACAGATGAATGTTAATGACTAAAGATTACAGATCTTTTTCTAATCAACACTAGAGAATATACTCCTATAGATGTTCATCTCAAAATTCCATGACAAAAACATAATTTATCACTGGACAATATCCAGTTTAAAGCACCTGAATTTTGAGTGAGATCATCTCATGATAAACTATACCTTCCTCTCACAATTTTAAACTAAATGTACCAAATTAGATCATAAGGAAGTAACATGAACACACATTATCTTCATTTTCCATAGCAAAACTTTCACTAACTTAAGACATGACACTATAAAGGATCTCAATATCCAGACAGCAGATGAGATAGAAATCCAAAACTATAAGTTACTCATCTAAAAAGATGTCTGTGTAAATTTATAGTTGACAATATGATAGTTCATAATATATTTTATATGTCTGAATTGCTTCTGGATTCACCAGCCTGAAAAAAAATGTGTCAGTCTACATTAAACAAAAATACTTCATTTCTTTTGTTAGACAAAGGGAACTATGGAATTATATCTTTTCTTTTTTTGGCTATAAATTCTAGCAAAACAATCATTTTTAGAGCTTAGCTTAGTAAATCATTGGTGTGTGTGTGTGTGTGTGTGCATATACAATATATAAATAAGAAGTAAATATATACATATTTTATATATATATATACATATATATGTATATATGTATATATATATACACATATTTTTCTTAGAAAGGAAATTAAGATTGCCTGTAATTCTATCTCCTGGAGTTTGTCATTGTTTCCCCATATCTTATTACAAAAAACAAACCAAAACCAACTGTGTGTGTGTGCACACTCTCCCTTCCAATAGCTTTCTAAATTGCATTGATATGTATGATATCTAACAATCAATCTAATTTTATTATAATTAAATGAAACATAATGGATAAGTAAGTACCATCTTGAATTGGTAGTTATAGCTAATTACTGGTGATTTTAAATTAACTTGAAAATGTAAAAGTACGGTAAAAGGTATAAAATTCTAAATAATTCTGACAAAAGGTAATCCTGAGTCAAAATATTTTAATATTCATAAAAGATTGCCAAGGTCACAAAGTATATTTTTTATTTGGAGTAAAATGCTGTGGCCTACCTGTAAAAACTATAATATAAGTTATATTTTAACCTACTCTTAATTAAAATTATTGAAAGGTTCCATTGCAATTACATCTCCAAATTTATATTTCTTTATTTTTATGTCTCTCAAATGCTTGAACCCTGTTTTCATCTTTGATGGCATTAAATTCAAGTTCTTCCACTTTAGCAGCCTAAGTGCCTAAAACAAATGAAGTCTCAACACATAAAATTTGACTCACAGTTTCAAAATAGTATGTAGAACTTACCCATCCAAGAAGGATGCAACAGCAGCTGAGAAGCTGTCAAGGAGAAAAATGCCAGAAGGATTAATAAATCATATTGCTATAACATGACGATGAGAATTATAAACAGCTATGTAAAAATTAGGTTGCTAGCAGTCAGATGGCTTGGCTTCTTTTAGCCTTGCTAGTAGAGTGGCATACATTTATCTTCTGCTATGCACTGGTAAGTAGTTGGCAAGCTTGGGATATATAAACATTACTTAAAGACATTATGATTGGCTTGCATCCAGAAATGTCCTCTGACATTACCATTAGCTATCAAAAATCTCAAATGTTACTGGAGATGTTTGAAGAGGCAAAGGAAAGCCAGAAGTCAAAGAAAGACAAAAATAGTAAGAAAAATAGAGTGGATAACTAGGAATAAAACAGGTACATTTACTGATATAAGGTAAACAAATTTATAAATGATATATTCAAAACAAATGTATTTAAATGATATATTTAAGACGAATTAATGACACCCAAATGTGTATACTGTTGGTAAGAAAGAGTGATTTAGTACATTAAAACAGAAGAGAAAGAAATATATAAAACCAAGGCTTACTGAGTACTCTTTTTATTTTTTATTGTTTTAATGTTTCTTACAAATAGAAACTAATCTTCCTGATGTGTTTTCCCTGTTATACATGAAAGAAGGTATGGAGTTATTCTACTGTCATTATCTGTGACCCTATTAAAAAAGCCAACGAACAAAAACTGACACAACCACCAGGAAAAAAAAAAAAGAAAGAAATAAAATAAAACTAAGAAAGAATAAAGTTAAAAAAAAACCCACTTAATTGTCAATCCACTCACAATTAACTAAAGCTTAAGACAAAGTCAAACAGTAACTTAGCTATGATGTATCACATTTGGTTTGCTGATTTAACAATGCTCACAAAATTAAGGTAGTTTATTGATAAATACATTTCATCAAAACAAGAGTTAACCATATTAATAAAATATTTCCAAAAAAAGTGTATGAGAAATGAGATGTTTTTACAAGTGTCATAAATGAGGGAGTTTTGGATTTTAGTCCATTAACATGATTCTACCTTGCATTCCTAAATTGATAATTCTTTTACATGAACACATATTTTAAATATAGTCACGAAGCAAGGAAATTAAGATTGCATATAATTCTACCTCCTGGAATTAGTCATTATTAATATGTGGTTCTACATGCTTCTGGTCTTTTCCCCGTGTTTTATTACCAAAACCAAAACCAAAACAAACCAAATTCTCTTTCCACACTAAATTTTCAGTTATGGTAAAATAAATGTAACATTTTAATTTTTAAACCAAGCCAAACCAAAACAAAACCTCTCTTGCCAAATATAACACATAAGGATATAAGGAATGAATGTTCAGTATAATCTCAATAAATTAGCTGCATGTTATACCAGATTTTTATGCACGTACCAATGTGTTTTAACATTGTTATCTAATAAACAAATATATTTGTACAGATGGCTGTAGTTATAAAGCACACTATATTCAAACTCACTTTTTTTTGTCTTAACACTATATCTTAGATACTTCAATATCCATTCAAACACATCAAATTATGTACTGTTTACATACTTGTAATAAAAGGACAAGGATGATTAAATGTAATTTTTGGCAATAGAACAATTGGTAATAGAATAATGCACTTTAGCAAGAATTTTCAATTATTAGTTTTTATAGTTAAAACAAGACTAAATTGGTTTTGCAAGAAAACAAGGAGAAAGACCTTAAGGAGAATTTATGTCAGGAGCAATTTGCAATGATAGATGTTATCATTAAGAAAATAAAATTGTATAAGTAAGGAAGCCAAGCACTTACTCAGCAGAAGGCAGGTCTATCAGGTTTGATCCTGAATAGAATACAGCTGAAAGTGAATATTAGGAGATTAATTCTAAAGTAGATTTTCCTAAGTTGATGTTAAGAAGTACAAGAAGTCATTTGCCAAAATCAAGAGTCACAGCATTTGAAACATAGGAGCTATTCCAGTGTTTCCGTTGTTGAATTTTCATCTCAAACAATTTATTTTTGTCAATTTTATTAACCAAAATTTGTATTAAAATTACCATGTTAGAAGGATTCAAGAGGATAACATACACTTGAAAAATAAAAGTTTAACCTCATATGAAAAGCCCTGAAAAGATGCTACACATCACTTCAGCTATCCAGTATCCATGAAAGAATTCCCCAAAATGACAGTGGAGTTTCTGTATTAGTTTTTCCTCAGGTGTTGCCTTTGGTTTTCTTTGTAATTTAAAATATTCGGGCTATACATACTTCAATAGCTGGCATGCTATTGTTGTTCCTAATAGCACCTTTAGAAATGACATGCTTTTGCTGTTCAACCAGAATTTGTAAAAATAAATTACCTCTCAATTTTTTGAGATTAATCATGATATAGTTTCTTTGTTAAATCTTAGGTGATTGAAAAATAAATCACATGTGCCATAAATATCCTTTGAACCACAAGGATTGCAAATTGACATTACAGTGTGGATTTTTCATCTTGACAGATTATCGTAGGGGCCAACTTGCCCCAGATTTTCTTTAGAGAAGAACAAGATAAATCTGATCAAACACAAAGAATAAAACAAGTACTTGTTTATTATTGCAAGGAAACCCACTGTGAATCAGTTTCTTATGAGGTATATTCCAATTCTACTGGATGGGTTGAAAATTTCAACCATAAAAATTAGTAAGAATTTTGCTCTTTTCAAAGGGTCAGAATGAAGGGACTTGACTTAATGAAACAATTGTAACTAATCTGTTCTAAGAGTAGGATAACAAATAAACCAAGAAGAAAATTATACGTAACCTTTTCCAGGGCACAGATTTAAAAAAACATATTTTTCAATGTTAATTTGATTAATAGTGAATGCTTCTGCTAGTAAAAATCTCAATGCTATATAATCTACGCTTGTTTTGTCAGGATAGTAGCAAGAGAAAACAAATCACTCTATTCTCAAATGTTTAGCCCAAGAAATAGTATCACTGTTCAAATATGTGATATGCTGCCACAACAAAGGTAAGATGGGCAATTTCAATCTCTGTAAAAGTACAGAAAAAGTCAGAGAAAAAGTCCTGTTGAGTTTGCAGAATATCTATATCCCAATAAAGGTAAACTTCAGCAAAATACTATTTTGCTTTTGGAGTAGGAATTAGGTTTCTGCATTTGCTATGGTCAGAAAATGTCTTAGGGACAGGGAATTAAAATAGCATATCAAAGGAAACATAGAAAAGGTGAAACAGATGGTAAGTTAGGAATTATGGTTATGATCCTCCTCTCCCTTTTTAAAAGTACTTTTATTGTACCAGATAATATTTAATAAGCTATTATTGTATAGTATTATGCTTATTCTTCAGTTATGTTCCTGTCCTCCACAGCAGTCCCACAAAGTTGTTTTTATCCATTTCACTTTAGATATGGGAAAACTGAGGAAAAGAGAAATATAGTAATTTGCTTTCAGTCCAGTAACTAGTGAGTATTAGAGTCAGAAGTGAATTGATATTATCTGACTCTAGTGAGGCTGTTCTTTTGATTTCTGGGTAGGTAATCATGATAACTATGTGCATAGAACTTTTCAAGTTCCTAAGAAATTTTCATACCTGTGATCTCATTTTCCCCTTATAACCTTATATTCTATCTGTTGGATGGCTGCTATTCTGTATAATAGAGACACTAAAAATGTGTCTGGCTTTGAGTAGTAATTTTAGGAGTAGGTCCAGGGTTCATGGTAAGATCATCTGAAGCTCCTGTTGCAATTGTATCACCTAATCAGGCTTCTCCTACTGCCCTGTGGAATTTTTTTTCCCCCAAGAACACACTCAAATTTCCTGCATGGAAATGTGTATCTCAGAGTCTGTTTTCGGGTACCCTAGCCTAAAACAAGAGTTACAATATTGAACCAATCTTTTGAGTCTTTAGCTAAATCTTTCCAATTTCTAATATTCTCTATTTTCTTTTTCTCAGTACTTTTTTTCATTTATTTATGCAACCCATGAAGCATATTTATTTTATATATTCAGTTTTGATATTCTGTCACATTTCTGGAGACTCTAGCTTGTGTGGCACCTTATTTCTTTGGAAGTTTTGTGATATTTTATTATAAATTTGCATTTCTTAAATTTTTACTTGTCGGAATTATTTGCGGCTTGGACTAAAGACAGCGTTTTGTTTTGTTTTGTTTTGTTTTGTTTTGTTTTCAGAGAAGATTTGCACTTATTTCTGCCTGGCGATTGGGGGCTATTCCAGTGTAGGACCATTTTAAAGTATAGTGTTGCATTAAAGTCTTTCACATCACATAATTAGGTAAATTCAGGCTATAATCCAATGTAAGGGTTGGTTTTTTAGCTAGAAGGATTTTCTGTCCCTCTTATTCATCACTAGGATTTAAGATAGGAATGTCTTCTTGTAAAACCCTCAGCGAATGTACATTTATATATTTTTTGCACTTACATCAAGGAACTGGCCAATTTGGTGGACCCAGCTTCATGATGAGATTATAATCTTTTAGCCTTCCTAATTTAAGAAAGTACTTGACTGGGGCGCCTGGGTGGTGCAGTCGGTTGAGCGTCTGACTTCAGCTCAGGTCACGATCTCGCGGTCCGTGAGTTCGAGCCCCGCGTCAGGCTCTGGGCTGATGGCTCAGAGCCTGGAGCCTGTTTCCAATTCTGTGTCTCCCTCTCTCTCTGCCCCTCCCCCGTTCATGCTCTGTCTCTCTCTGTCCCAAAAATAAATAAACGTTGAAAAAAAAAATTAAAAAAAAATAAATAAATAAAAGAAAGTACTTGACTTATCTATTTTCTATGCTCTGTAAATCTACGAAAACTGAAACCCAAGTTCACTGGGATCTGCAACTGCTTTCAACATGGAAGCTAGTACCAGCTATTACTTACTACTTCCCGTTTTCTCCTTTCATTTGGTTTTGCCTCAGAGTATTCCTTACTTTCTATCCAGCCCCTCAATATACATTTAAATATGTTAATCTATTCAGCATTTATAATTTTCCCCCAAAGAGAGGGGCATAAAACCCATTCTGCCATAAGCAGAAATGTAAATCTTTCCCTCTAATCTTCATCAAGTATTTTAACCTTTAACATGTGGTCCTTTTTTTTCCCCGAGGCCAGCCAGCTGAGATAAGTGAAAACAGAGACCTAAAAGCAGAGATCGTAAATCTTTGGTTTTTATTTTAATAAGAGCTAGGTTACTGATGTAACAGACAAGGCATTGGAAGAATAGAAACATTAAATCACTCTTCGCTCTCATTAGAATAATAAGAATAATTACTCCCTTTGGTAGAGAAAAATGTTGAACAATGTGTTGGAGAGAATCCTTTAGACCTTGGTAGGACCTAAGGAGAAGTTTTATGCACTGTCTTTTCTACTCTTAAATCACTAAAAATTAAAGGGGGTATTTACAGAAACTGCTAAAAAGTTTGGAGATCCACGAATAAAGGATTTATTTACCCTAATCCTTTCCAGGACAATGGAAAATATCCTTTTAGGATTCCCTAGTAAGCCAGGTAAAACTGGAGCAAAAGGGCTGAGATGTCTCTTTGCTGTTGAAGAGGGAGAAGATTCAAGAAAGCCACAGCAAGTCTCATGTGGTCCCTGGGTAACAGGAGAAAGCACAACATGAATTCCTTTTTGCCTCTGATAACAAGACACTTGGCTGAGAGAGAGAAAGCGAGCAGATGTTGAAGGGATCCGTGGTCATGATGAGAGGAAATTATAACAAAGAGCAGCGTAAGGATGTGTGTCAAGAAACCAGGTGGGAATACAAAAACTTCAGCAGATGCCAACGTGGTGGGGACATGGGGCATGATTGTACATTGCAACAGATGTCAGTCTAGGACAAAGGAAGGATGAAATCCAGATGCCTTACCATCTGATATTATTGAATTGTATAAACATTTCAGAAATTAAACCAATCCAGGAAGAACAGAAGGAGGAGGGGGAAAGGCAATTTTGATTTCCCTGAATTAAAACCTAAGCCTGAAAATACATTCAAGCAAATGAATTTACTTAGAATTGATTCAGTTACTTTTTTTTTTTTTTTTTTTTTTGGCTACAAAGCAGAATGGGAACTCAAAATCTAACTGTGGTTATAAGCAAAAAATAATAATAAAAGTTAAAATAATTACATACTGTCATCACTTGAATTTTAGAGCCTGAGAATATATAACCATAAAACATTCTCTTGATCTCCACAGGAAGAAAGTAGTGCTCAGTTGTGTAAAATATTTGACAACTAAATTAGGACAGAAACATGTTACGAATTGATAACCCTGCAAGTGCAGCCCAAGAGTGGCAAGAATGGAAAATCAAATGGAAGGTGAGAAAGTTGAAATAGTATAAATGAAAGAAACAAAAACATACACACAAAAATTCCTTGAAAAGCTGGTTATGAAAGGATAGCAGGAAACAAAAGACAGTTAAAAGTCATAGCTAAAGTGATACATGAGGTCAGGTCAAGGCTTTCTTGCTTTATTTAAGTTTATAGGCACTAAAACATGTTTGACCGATCACAGTGGTATGTGGTAGAAATGAAGATGCTGAGATGCAGGAGACAGAGAGCTGGAAATACACTGGGGACAAAGAAGCACACATGGAAGAGGTTGGATTTGGATTGGAGTAGCACTTTCTTCATGGTCATGAGAAGGCTGGCGGACAGCAGGTTAACTTTTAGATCTGGTAGCCAATGATTAAGTAGTTACTGTATGATGTATTCTCTCTGGTAGGAAGTGAGGCCATGCACTGAGATTAGTAGAGAGGAGAAAGAAGTAATAAAATATTTAAGTAGAGCGGCTAAAATGTCATTTTATCGTGGGAATAAGCAGAGTTAACTTTCTGGGGAAACAGTTTCTTGAATGCATTATGGAAAGCCCACTTGAGTTTGGTGAATGTGAAACTATAATACCTCCAATTTACTGTTTGATGCTTATTTGTTGGAATACAGGCATAGAGAGAGATTCGTCCATAGTTGCAGTCTTGACAGGTGTGTATGAGATTAGAACAAGGGAGTCAAGAATAGTTTTTAAAAGAGTTAGAGTAAATATGACATGACCAAAAAGAAGCTGGATGTGGAGGAAAAATGTGAAAGTAGAAGGCAACTTATCAGCAGTAAGACAACTGGAACTCACTGAAGTTGCTTGACATGACAGTAGCTGTTAGGATGGTCAGCTGATGAAATTAAGTAATTTGAAACAAGTAACTAGGAGATGTACAACTGTCCAGCCTCAGAAACTGAAGAGGGAAGACAGCAAGCAAACCACAGAGTTTGAATCAAACGATCAAAAGAGGGAGTAGAGACAGGAAGCAAGGGAGAGTTCTAATTATAAGGAACCTGTGTCGGATAGATTTTATTTAATTTTCAGGCAAATGGAAGTATCTTTGAACATAGAAAAATATCTCTTTTTTGAAATGGGCTTCTCTGTACAAAACCAATCACAGGAAATAGTCAAATAGAGACTCGATAAGTATTAGTTATATTGTGAAGAGACTTCAAGTTATAAAAGATTAGATTATATCATCTTTGATCTCTTCCTAGTCCAAGATATCTTCTGAATCTTCATTATCCATCCCCTATCCATATTTTTTTTCTCTCAAGCTTGACCATTAGAAAAATTGACCTCAACCTCTTCCTTGAATGTCTCTCCCACTGTCTTGTTCTCACTTAAATCTGGCTCTTTCCTGAAGATACTGCTTCTTCTGCAGACTTAATAAGCCTGGGACTCAAAGTAGGATAAGTGCCTTTTCTGTATTCATTATCCTATTCCAGATGATTGAGTCTCCTTTCTCTATAAAACACCCCCTTGGGGCGCCTGGGTGCCTCAATTGGTTGAGCATTCGACTTTTGATTTTGGTTCAGGTCAGGATCCCAGAGTTATGGGATTGAACCCCACGTTGGCTCCATGCTAATCATAGAGCCTGCTTAAAATTCTCTCTCTCTCTCCCTCCACCCCTCTCTCTCTCTCATGCTCTCTCTCTGTAAAATAAAAAACAAACAAATATGCCTCTGGCTGCTCTCCCTGCCCCCCCTCCCCAGTCATCTCCCTTTGTTTTTTGAATGTTAGCTCTTGGCTCACTGCAACTCTCTCCAACACTACTTTTTCAGCAGTGAATTCAAAGTCCAAAGTCTAAGACCTAGACCTTTCCATTCTTCTTCTCAACCATCTTTTTGATGGTTAACTTCAGAATTCACTTCAGTGATCATACCCATGACTTTGTTACTAATCACTATTACTCTCCCCAAACCTCAATTTCAAGCATGCCATACTACAGTGTTCTATCCTTCCAGCTCAATCCTTCTGAAAGCCCAACTCCAACGATGGCTTGAAACCAGTGAGATCTTACCATTTTTCCTTATCTCTCACCCCTCATCCAACACTCACACTTCTCTTACTATCAAGCTTAAATTTAATTGCTGTTACAAAATCTCTCACTTAAATGCAACATCAACTCCTTTGTTTTCTGTCATATTTGCTTTCTCTCTTAGCTAACCCATAATTATGGCTAAATTCAAATCTCCAAGAGCTGTACATCTAAGCCTGCACTGCTGTACCAGCCTGGAGGGAACTCCCAACCATCTGGACTAGCTATAAACTCAAGAGCACTAACTCATACTGTATTTCTATAGTCCATTCACTCTTTTACTGTTCTATTAGATGTTGTTGTACTAGGTCCTTTTTTGCCTCAAACTTCTCAGTTCCCACTGTCAGCTTGTGACCATTCTTCCTATTTCATTAAAGAAAATAAAGCAATCAGAAGAGAAATTCCACCCACCATCTTCCCCTGACATCTATTTTCCTGCATTTGTATTTGAATACTCTAACTTCTCTTCCATCATCAGGATGGACTGCATTCCAACTAAATACAGGTTTTCCATTGTGTACACCCTCTTATCTCCATTTTCTTTCTCAAGGATATTGCTGCAGCAATTCCTTTTTTATTCCTTTAATTATCAAATATTCCCCATCAAGTGGAACATAACCCATCAGCATCAAAATAACATGAAGTTATGTTGTTCATCTTATAAAGAGAAATGATACTGATACCACTTCTTATAGCTATCACCTCATTCTTCTGTTACTTTAATTATAAAGCAAAACTCCTTGAAATAGCTGTTTTATTTTTTATTCTTTGAATGTCTTTCTTCCTATTTTCTCTGAAGCCCACTATCATCAAATATTTATTGCCACAACTCCAACAAAACTGCTCATTTTGTGATCACTATTAATTGCCACACTGCTAAGTCCAATGCTAAATTCAGTCCTTACATTTTTTGCTGTATCAGAACCAGGTGGCATTATAGACTATTCTCTCTAACTTAAAATACTTCCTTCACTTGGCCTCTTTTCTTAAAAAACAAGCAAACAAAACAACAAAAAACAAAAACAAAACACAAGCCTGGTTTTCCTTACACTTTGCTGGATATCTTTCCTCAGTTGGTTTTTTGTTTGTTTGTTTCTTTTGTTTTGCTTTTAAAATTATCTAACACCTAAATATTAAGGAACCCTGAGGTTCAATCTTTGAACCATATGCTTGTATTGATTCCCCTAAGTGACTTTACTGAAAAGTCAACTGATACTTATTTTCTTTCTCAACATGAATGTTAATATCTTCAACTCGATCTGTAAAACCATTTATAATCTGATTTCCTGTTCCATCAAGAGCTCATCTACCTCAACACTTCCTATTCCTCCTCCATAATTTTCAAACCTGCCAGCTACACACCCACATTAAAGTCTCTGCCCTTTCTGTTCCCTTTGCCTTGGATGCTCTTCCCACACACATCTGCATTTCCTTCAGATCTTTATTTTTAAAAATCACATTTTCAGGGAGACATTGTGGCCTACCATAACTAGAATTTTTTCCCCTCTCCTGAACTTAATATCTCCCTACCTTGTCACTTTTTTTTTCTTTAGCACTTACCACTGCTTAATATAAGGGATACTTTTCACTGATTCTTTATTTTTTCTTTCCCCACTAGAATAAATGTCTTCATGAAGGCAGGTGTTCATTGTCTGTTTTGTTTACTAATGGATCACAGAGACTGTACACTTAGCAGATGCTCAATAAATATTTGTTGAATAAATAAATGAATAATATCACTCATTCTATTTTATAATCAGCGTCAAGTATGAATTTCAATATATATTAATCAAACTTTTACAAGGAGTGTGTTATATTTTTAAATTCTGTTACTGCTTTTAGAAGTCAGGTTCTATAGCCATAAAATTTCAGGCTTGATTACTAATAGAATTAGTGTTAAGAATATGATACCTACCTTTGTGGATCTCAAATGTAAAAAAAAATAATAATAAGATGAAACTTATTCATTAGGACTTTCAAGCAGATGGCAGGTGACTTCCAATGTGCCACAAAACTAGTTGATCTTTAGAGTTCTTACCTCCAAAAATGAAGAGGTTAAGATAAAGGATTGTGGAAGCTCTTTCATTATAAAATTTTATCAAATGTCTATCCAATCTAACACAGAAGGGGAGAAGATAAAATTAAGAAATTATGCTCAATTTCGTATTAAACAAAGGTTTCTATGTATAAGGTAGCAAGAGAGATACTTGGTGTCTAGTAAACATTCAACAAGTGTCAGTTATTATTGTCATCATGGTAGCTCTATTAATCTCCTTCAGATGGATTGGGGGAAAAAAGCAACAAACACTTTTAATTCAGCTATGCTCCCTGTATAAGCATACACAAAATAAATCTTATGTTTGAGGCAAAAATCTTTTGGAAAATAAATAACCTATGAAAGGTATAAACCTAAGTACAAAGCAAACATTTGCAAATGATTGTACTCTTTTTCAATATGCTAGTATAATCACAAGTCTATACTTTATCATGGTTAGAGAGTAAACTTCCAAATTTAAATACATATTTTTTAATCCAACTTTAAATTTAGTCAGTAGTATTATAATAGCATTGTATGGTGATCATGATAGTAGCTACACTTGTGATGAGCAGAGAGCATAACATACACACTTGATAAAGCACTATGCTGTACAGCTAAGACCAAGGTAATACTGTGTGTCAACTATTCTTCAATATAAATAAATAAAAGTAAAAATACAATCAATAAAAGTATGTATTTTCAGATACAAAAATTTAAAACATTTATTCTTTTAATAACATTCAAATTTATAGTCTATATTCTGATTTTTCCATAAACTTAAATATAGATATTTCTCTAAATTGAAGGAGTCCATTCATGATATAATATTCCTTATGAATTATCCATAGCTAAAAAGCTCTAAGGACAATTATAAGCACCGATTTTCCTTCCTTTTTTTTTTTAATGTTTATTACTTTTTGAGAGAGGGTGAATGTGAGTAGGGGAGGGGCAGAAAGAGAGGGAGACAGAGTACCTGAAGCTGGCTACACACTAACTTGAGAGAGTCTGATGTGGGGCTTGAACTCACAAACCATAAGATCATGACCTGAGCTGAAGTACAACCCATAACCAACTGAGCCACTCAGGTACCCCAAGAAGCACCAATTTTTACCTCAAATTCCAAAATTGTTAACTGATACACAGTAATTATTTTTGAAGGTATTTGAAGCAAAATGTTCAATCTCATTTTAGTAAGAGCCCTTTATTATTTCAATCCCTTTCCAAATTATTTCAGATAATTTTGAAAACTGTGTTCCAACTCATATAAAGGTCCAACTCATAGAAACAGAGAATGGCTGGTTACCAGGGGCCGGGGAGCAGGAAAATGGGATTGGTAAAAGGGTACAGACTTCTAGTACAAAATTTTAAAGTAAAATTAAAGAAAAGGTTTCTGCAAAAATGAATTTTTATCTGAAAAAAACTGAAAGACCAAATATAAGCTTCTATTAACCAGAAATAAAATAGATGATGTATTTATTACAATAGAATTAAATTTAAAAAATGCGTATTTTGAAATTTTAATACTCCCCCCACCTGGTTTCCTAGTTTATGTGCATGAGTATATCTGCACAGTGGATCTTCCAAAGTATTTTGTCTATATAAAGGAAAGCCAATGCACGTTTTATTAACATTCCTGTATTAGGCTTCTAAGCTTTTAGAAGTTTTCAGAAAAACCTCAGTCTTGATGGTCTTCCATAGAACAATGTTCCTGCAAAAAGATACATCAGTCTGGTTTTATTCTTGATCGCCTTAAGGCAAAACAAGTAATTTTAACAATATGTTTGGAATTTATTATTTGGATCCACACAGTTCTTGAGTGATGTTATTTAAAATAGTTTCATAATATATTTTAACATTTGATTTTATTTTAGGTTGTTTTAAGTTACCATGTATAGAACTTTCATAAAAATGTATCATCTCTTTTTGTCTTCTGAAATTCTAAAACATACTTCTCTTCATAATAAAAACACTTTGCTTACTTTTTGCCTAACAGTAATGAAAGAAACAAAACAAAAAAATTGAATAAATAAAAAAACAAAACAAAACTACTGCAATGAGTTTCCCTAAAATGTGACCGTTAAATTTCTGTCTTGTTATTGGGTTATGTTTTAGAAATATTAAGTTAAAAACTAGAAAGCCAATGTGCTTTACTGGTACTATTTAAAATACCCAAAAAGTAAACAATGTTTGAACATTGTGCTGCATAATTGGCAAGATTCAAAATAAAACTTTCTTTTAAGTCAGGGTACAAAATGAGAATCTAGGAATAGTCCTTGAACCTATGCACAGAAAGTATGCAGGAAGTTTTCAGAAATTTACTAGATACAAAAGTGGCTTTGCCTGTGTACAATGATTCATCTTAATTTTATTCCTACACAACTGCCTGAGGTTCTCATGTCATTTAAGGGCTCTTCCAATCCAGAGATTCTGTTTTTCAATAAAATGTCCCTTCAGATCACTAAATATAATAGGGAACCAACCATGAACAAGAGGATTGACTGAATTCTTTCATAGTTTTTCAACTATATATTTAAAAGTAAGCCAGTAAAATGGCTTCAATTAAAATTTTTCCTATATCCAATTTTAACAAAATGATCTTCACATATTTGAATATATACATTTATTTAATTTTGTGAGGTATATTCATTTACTTTGGCATTGATAATTAACACATGCAGTTCATCTCTTTTTCTCAGTCATCTCATGTACTTATCCTGAGTTTATTCTTATCCATGTTTATTCATATTCATGTCTAGGCTTAAGGTTATTCAGGATTCACATATTATTTATCTCAAATGGTACACTCTCTTGTATGAATTTTCTGAATCCTACAAAAGCATAATAAATACAGGTTGACTAAACCCAACTGAGAACACATGTCTCTTGGCAAGCCTTACCGGCAGATTATAGCATTTATCAATAAATTCTTCCTTTCCTCCAAGTTCCTGCCAAGGCATAGTATTTATAGAGTTTACTTCCATAAGGAATTGATATCAAACATAGATATTTGACTTCATTTAACCAATGGAAAAGCGACGGGATGCCATTTCTGAATTGAAGCCTTAAAGAGTGGCATTATGAGTTTCTGATTCCAACTCACTCCTTAAAAATGCCATACCATAGTTAGCCATTGTTGCTTCAGCCAAACTACCAGAATGAAAACACATGGATCAAAAGTCTCTCATCCAGTTTAGTTCAGAATATCCTAGCTGAGAGTAGCTGACCTACATGTAGACCACTAAGGCTTAAATAAATAATTATTTTAAGCCATTGAGGTTCTGGGAAGGTTGTTTATTATGTAACACTACCCTAGAAGAAAACTAATATTCCCTAGCATAGAAAATGAGCATTCATTCAGAGGCTTTAATGAGATTATAAGAAGTACAGACAGATAGTAACCACTTCAGGAGGATATTAATAGTAAAAACAGCATTATATCTTAAATCTTCCACTCTAAGTAAATAATGATATAAACAGTAAACAGGTGATGAATTATTCTCAAAATCAACGCTGTGAAACATTAAAGATATTTTAAAATGTCTCAAAGACTGAAAGGTGTAACATTTTATAGATATATAGTTTAACATATAAGGGAAGAGCTCAATTATAGCCAATATAAACATTTTATATCAATTATAGAATTGTATATAATTATAATTAATACATAAAATTATTTGTATAATTGATATCATTGTATTAATAATATGTAATATTTTATATAAACCGATGTCATTCTCAGATCACTTTCTGGCTTCCATTTAGATTCCATGAGTACTATATAGAGTTAATACAAGAAATGATTCATCATGAAGAAATAGAAAAATAGCCATGTAGCATAACTTTTAAAATTTTAATAGTAGAGGTGTGCTATATACAAAGAAAACATAGTATTCAAATATATATTGCCTAAATAGTAACACATATATCAGTGATTTAATAATTTATGTTGTGAATGCGTTCTATGTTTGAAGAGCAAATATGTCTCAGAAGATGAGCTTTCCCTTGAAGAGATTATTTCACATTTGATGTAATGGTTGGGAATTGTTGCCACAAAATAAGATACTACAGTGTTCACATAAGTTTTCTGGCTATGATAGATTTCTGGGTCCCTTAAGTTCCTGCTTTTCTAATCAGCTCTCTACATAAAATAAAGACTCACAGGGATGGAAGCACAGAGAAAATAACCAATGTATTTCTTTAATTTTATAGACTGGTAAATGAAGCCCAGATTTTCTCAAATTCATAAATTTCATTAGATTTCCAAATTAAATATCCATCCCAGATACCTCTTTTTACTTCCATCTCTCTGGAATATTAGTCAGACATCTGAAATTTGACAGGTCTAAAATTAGATTCACTTCTACTTTTCCTCGCCAAGGATGGGCCTCCCCCCCCCCACCCCCCACTCTATTAGTGGCCTAGTAGTATGAACATTAGTATCAGGGAAGATCACAACAGGAAAAAAAAAAGTCACACTTAAATGCAGTAATTTAAAAGACTTTAATGCAGGGACAGTTAATAAATATGAGAGCAGGTTTAAAGTAAGCTATGAAGGCACGCTCAATTACCCTGACTTTAGCAACCACAGGGAATCATCAACATCATTTGGCCTAAAGAGATGAGGGTGGAAGCATCTGAAATGCAGAGAGGGCTGAAGCTGGTGCTGTAGCTACAAGGTAGTGCTGTTCATTAGGATTCTATTTGTGAAAACTATCTTCTACATATGTTACTGAGAACAAAGTAGCTATGTCAGGGCACCATGAGATGGTCCTTCCACCAGAATATATATAACTGCATGACAGAGACTTGAATCCTTCAATTAAGGGGGAGAAAAAAAGTAAAACGTAATCAGCCACACATGTGTATAAGGTCTGAGGAAGAGGGTGAAGTGACTCGTAGAAGAATCAGGATGCAAGCCCATTCTGTACGCATCAGCCTGCACTTCCCTTAAGAACTCCTGAGCAGTGAAGAGAATGTTCCTGCAGGTAATTACTGAGCTGGAGAAATAGTAAGGCTGTTCACCCAACCTTCTCTTCCCTAGAGGGTAGTTAGAGCTACACCCTATGGGGCAGAGAGGAAAGGGCGTACCACCTGTGTTACACCTGTGTAAAATAAAAATGTTTTTAAACTCTCTTCACCACCTACTGAAGACATCCCATCTTTTAAATTTTTTTAAATGACTAAATTGTACAAAGAAAGGCATATATATTCAGATTCTGAATGGGCATGTAAATAAAGCAGTTTGCATCTGGAGAATGAAGAAATTTCCTTTTTGTGTCTAATCAAAGTAATTTGGAGAACTACAGAGATATTTGGTATAAAGTACCAGTTTCAGAAGATAGTCACATACTACTATGAACATAATTTGTGCTTTGTATTTCCATTTCTGATTTTGAAGTCCAAACTTCATAACACAATAGGCATAGGTCCTTAACAATACTGAGGAGTTTCAAAAAAAAAAGTATTAACAACATGATACAATAATTCCTGGAAGTATAGAGAAAAAATAGGTGAATTCCAGAGATAACTGTCTATAAGGCCCAACTCTGAGCAGCACTTTTGTCTTTCCAGTGTTTAATCAATACCTGCAATACATATTTTTTGATGACCAAATGGATGGTTGGATGCATGCATGCATAGATGAATTAATGAATGAAAAAATATGGCTCCATGAAAGCACCCTCTTTTTCATAAAACTACTAAAACATAAACCCAGCCACTGACTCTGGTAATGCGTCAGAATCAAGATATGTCATGACTGAATACCCCCATTGAATCAATGAGTATTTCTTCCAGTTGCAGAAACAGAAATCCAACTTCAGGAATTTAAACTATTATAATAAGGATTTGATTGATGGATCTATAAAAGAAATTATTTTTGCCATGGCAGAATTGTAGAGCTGTCTATTCCTAGCAAGGAAGGTGTCACTGTTCTTTGGAATGAATGGCTTTTGCTCTCGCCCCCTATAGGGGCTATTATTGGGGTTTGTTCTTCTTGCACACTTCACCTTCTCTCATTCAGTCAGCTCAAGGGAGCTAACATCCACATTTTCCAGTAGAAAGAATCAGTGCACTGAAATTCTCTCAGGACTGACCAAATTACCCCTGCTCTCTTGGACTTGCCTATGCAAAGCAGAGCATGAACTTGTGGGGTTAGTGTCTAATTGCATACCCTCTAACCCACTTTCCAGATGGCAACTGAAGGGATCTTCCAACGAAGAAATCTGACCAAAGTGTTAGTGTCCCAGAACATTGCCTCTGAAGAGAGCCCAAATGTCTCAGTATATCCTATGAGTCTGTTGATGATCTGTTGTTTGCGTTTCTCAGGAGACCACAATTATCATTCATTTTAGCACGAGAAAATTACCCACTGTGCAGGAAGCGCCTACAATGAAATCTTGTCCCATATCTACCAGATCTTGGTAATACTCCTCCTCAGCCGCTCTGACATACAAAAACATTGCCAGAGATTTCCAAATGTTCATAGGAGGCTAGAGAAACTCTTCAGTTTAGACTTTTTCTCAATGAAATACTAAATTTCAATCAACAGTGAATTATTCACAGTTCACTTAGTAAGCAATGCTTTCTCTTACCTTAGAAACGCCTACATGCTCCTCTTCTGGAATAGTCCTTCACCTCCGTAGATGTAACTAATTACAGAAGGACCAGCAAATATCACTTCAGATATCTTCTCTGTGCCCATCCAAAATAGAAATTACATCTCCTTCCTAGGTCCTATCTTACACTTACTCTGGATATAATACTTTAACTCATTTCTTGTTTGTCTCATCTGCTACATTCAAAGCTACCTGAAAGCAAAAATATCGACCTACTCAGAATTGTGCCTTCTGTTCCCAACCTATGATATTCTTACCAGGTACTGACACATATGGGGTACTTACACATAAAAGAGTAGATGAGGGTGACAGTAACCTTGGGAGTAGAAACCCTGGCTTGGAATTTACACTCCAGTACCATTTGTGTGCTCATAGTCAAGCTGCTAATAAATTCTCAGCCTCCTTTGATGTTCCCTATCGCGCAGGATTTCGGTGAGGATTAAATGAGGTAATGTATGTAAAATCTCTTTAAATACTGATTTACAGCTATAATCATTCTAAATTCAAACTGTAATTTTCTAAATACCAGTAGAAATGCTGTTGAGCCATAAGGTTCATTTTCCTAAGTGGTTTAAAAACTTTCTGAACTGTGTGGCTTGTTAGAGAATATAAATGGCTGTCCAACTAGGCATATATTTAAAGACAATTAGTCAATTCAGCTAATCACCTGTACTTGTGTGGAGGTTGTTTTAATTTGCATCAAAATAGCTACTCATGATGTTCACAGGTACCAATTTTGCAATTATTTCTCCTTAAAACTACATTTTTTTGTAAGTCCTCTATTTTTTTTTAAAAACTGGACAAATCATGGGTAAACTCTGAGAAACATAATAGCTTGTGGACATCCATGTGTTAATAAAGCTTTCAGAGACATATTTTTTCCTCCCTCAGAGCAAATTTTGCTACAATTTTCCCTTAATTAATATAATTGATAACAGTTATATAGATATCTGGCATTTTAATCATGTAGATATGTCTTTTGCTGTCTAAAGTGAAATTAAAAACTGCCAGCAGTCTTGTACTTCCAGTGGTAGCTGGAAAGGAAATTAAAATAGAGCTGGTAATAAACGGTTGATATGTTCAATGTGAGAGATCACAGACCTGGGTCATACACATGGGGGAGGGGCGGCAGAAAATACAATGACAAATGCAGAAGAAAAGTTCTTATCCACATGATGAATTGGGAATGTTGAAGTCTTTAATAACAAGCTCAGGTAACACATAAGTTTTGCAGCATAATTAAGGCCAAAACTTTCGATTCGGTTATCATTAATTTTTGTGAAGATTTAAGAACAAACAGGACTGAAAAACCCTGTATTACTCACTGCCATTTCATTTATCAATATGTTGGTGGATATTTGGTTAAAGAGATCTAAATATATTCAAAATTCTTTTGACCAAGCATTTTGAAGCTCATAAGAGAGGGTTTAACTTTGATCTATTAATATACTAAACTAATACTGAATGGATGACTATCAGGCAGACTCTTCTAGACACTGCCAGCAGCTCACTTTCAGATAATAGAAGCAGTCAGAAATGCTACAAACATTAGACATGGGCTACTGCCTCTGGATAATATCAGGAATTTATCATTATAGAAATTGGAAGGATGACAAAGAGCCAGGGATTTAACATTTTATTTCCAGGTCTGTATTCCTCAGTGAAAGTTGAATCAGTGGGGATTTGGATTCATGTTCCTAACATGCCAATCTCTTCAAGGATAATTGGCTTTCACCTTTGGGGATGATACGAATGAAGACACTAGATGAGGCTATGACTGAATGAATGTACAAGGGGTAATGTATAGAAGGAAGAGAAGAAGTCCGAAGAACAGAACTAAAGGAATGTCTATCTTTGGAATTCAGGAAGAGAAGGAATAGTCAGGGTCGCAAATATATTGTATAATTTCATGTAAACCAGAGGAGAATATCAAAGGCAATGGTAATCAACCAAAGAGTATTTATAGAGACTTCCAGGGGTATAAGATATGAATTTTAATGTGTTACTTGAGTCAGAATATTTTTCTTAGCATTTACAAAGTCAGATCTTAGAAAATGATTGGGAAATGGAGAAAATTAAAACTTTTTTAGGATCTCAATAGGAAATTCAACCAAAGCAATTGCTCAATTGTTCACAGTAACATTTATTAATAATTAAAAGTGTTGAGCATTTTATTATAAATTTTAAATTGAAGTAAATACATTTTTCTTCAACTTTTTCTTCTTTGATTACATCCAAATTTCTTTAAAAAGTAGCTGACACTTACTGCTTTCTTTTCTTTCCACCCACTCATTCTGGTATTCAATCTGGCTTACATATCCGACACCTGCCCCAACTCTCCTCTCTCAATTTAGATGATCTAGTCAGCAACAGTAGCTGAAAACATACTTAGAGTAATGCTAAGAGCAACCAGATATCATTGAATAGCAGATTTTCTCAATACTCAGATACTTCTTATATTCCATTCTTCTAAGTAATAGACTTATCCTTTTTATATTTTATTCTATTTTAATTTTATATAGAAATAACCTACGACTATGTATAAGCAAGCTCTGGAGTACTTAACCAAATGATCAGTTTTTGTCATATTAATTTTTAAATCGTATTAGTTTGCATAAATATATATAGAAATCTACACTTCGGTAATGTGAAACCTACATCTTCATTCAATTATTTTATACAGAAATAGTAGGTGTCACTGAATGCAAAGTCTGATGTGATTTTCCCTTTTTGGAGACAAACCATCATCCTTTAAAGGATCTTAAAAACTGGTAACACAAGAAAAAATAGTGCAATGTATAAAATTTTAAAAATGTTTCTTGATTTCTTAAAAATGGCAGCTTTAAATCTTTTTATATTAAACAATGCAAAACAAATATGGCTTCTATATCAAATATCTTGATTGAGTAGGCTAGGAAAACACTGTTGCATGGCAAAAAAAAAAAAATCATGTCACTTTTGTATTGTACACAGTATGAAACTCAAACCCCATGTCTCTCCCTGCATAAGAATAAAGACACCTACTTTTTTGAGGAAATATTTCTTTTCAGTAAGTGGAGTCACACTTAGGTAAAGCAGAGATTCTAATTGAAGTTAGTACTACTGTATCACAAATATGTTAAGATCCACTAAGAATATTACCCAGGTTGAATGGTAATAAGCAAAGTTTATTCAGTTCAGTTATAGGAACAACTTTGGTCATCTTTAACCTCATAGAATACCTAGCATACAGTTAGAGCACAGTAGGAATCAACATATTTTTTCGATTGTTGATTTTATTTCCCTGGTTCCCAGGTGAGTAAATTGAGATGGAGTGTATATTGTAAAAAAAATGACAAATGAGAAGTAGCTTCCTGGAGAAAGGTTTATTAAGAGATAGAATAATTTGGTTTATGTAGGGTTCTAGTAACTCTACACAAATGAAGTCAGTCCTTACACAAGAGTTGAATTAGAGCCTCACAGGATAGGAACATATTTCTCAAGAAGGTAGTAGCTCAGTTGAAGAAGCTATAACTATGAATCACTTTTATCATAGAGGTTCCATTCTCTGGGAGGCTGATTCAGCCCAAAGACATGTTTTTTTTCTACTTTACAGTGTTTTAGAAGTGAGTCTGAATATCATTAGTCAGAGTCTATGCTCTCTACCTACTATTCTCAGTCATTTCAAATTAGACCTAATTCACTTTTTTACATTTTTGGCTGAATCCCAAAGTCATTTCAATGAGAGATGCTTGATAATTGGAAGACCATTATGGAAATTTGGTTATTATAATATTCCATTTCCAGCACATCAAATCAAACCAAACACCACAAAACCTACAAACTGCATGGTGATAGAACTTTTTCTGTAATCTACTATTTTTTGTAAATTTGTTGTGGCTAGCCACTTGTGGGGATACTCTACTACTTTTAAGAAAGATTAATGAGTTAAGTGTAGAGGTCATTGTGAGAGAGAGCCAACATTATAAGGAAATGTAAAACTAGATCAGAATCAAAGAGGACTAAGAAAAGCTGGAAACTACTGAACAGTTGGGCCTTCCTGCCTACTTCATCAACCTTACCCCAGCCTCAGCTAGAGTAGTTTTGAGCATCTCAAGAGAGAACAGTTTTGAATTCCAAAATGACTATCAACAGGGCAATGGATAGAGATTGTGGTATTTTCTTGTAATGGAATGTGACTCAATAATAAATGGATTGTTACATGTAACAACATGGATGCATCTCAAAGTAACTATGCTGAGTAAAAGAAGATAGACTAAAACAGAACATACTGTATAATTTCTATAAAACTAGAAAAGGCAAACATCTTCAGACAAATAATGTATCCCTGATTGCCAGGGACAGGAGAGATGGGAGGAAAGAACTATAAAAGGACCAAGGAAACTTTTGAGGGTGAGATACATATTCATTACCTTGAATTTTAATGTTAGTTTCAGTATATGCTGTATACATATGGCAAAAGTTATCAAATTATAGACTTTAATACGTGTAGTTTATGTCAATTATACTTTTTTTACAAACTATTTATGTTTTTTTATTTTTTTTTATGTTTATTTATTTTTGAGAGAGAGAGAGAGAGCACGAGCAGGGGAGGGGCAGAGAGAGAAGGAGACACAGAATCTGAAGCAGGCTCCTGATGTGGGGTTCTAACCCACGAAAGCAAGATCGTGACCTGAGTTGACACTTAACCAACTAAGCCACTTCAATAAAACAATTTAAAAGATGAATACATACAATGAGAATGGAAATGGCAGGCACATGAAAGATAAATCTGTCACATAAATTAGGGACTGAGAAGCAAATATCTTCTCTCTGAAACAATCAATTTAGCCAAATTATCTATTGGTGAGTAAGAACTTAGAACAAGGAGAGATAGGCAAATTATTTCATGTAATGGAACTGAGCCATAGGAGCCTGATGTATCCATTTCTACTTTAGGGTGAATTTTTATAAGGAGGCTTTAAAAATTAGTGCTCTTTTGTTCAAACTCCTCTCCCCTAGACACAGTGCTAAAAAGAATATTGTCAACATTTTCTTCCTTCCACATTAGTCTGAACAGCAATTGGCATATTTTTTTTTTCTTTAGCTATGTTAATATATCCAATCATCGGGGCGCCTGGGTGGCGCAGTCGGTTAAGCGTCCGACTTCAGCCAGGTCACGATCTCGCGGTCCGTGAGTTCGAGCCCCGCGTCGGGCTCTGGGCTGATGGCTCAGAGCCTGGAGCCTGTTTCCCATTCTGTGTCTCCCTCTCTCTCTGCCCCTCCCCCGTTCATGCTCTGTCTCTCTCTGTCCCAAAAAAATAAATAAACGTTGAAAAAAAAAATTAAAAAAAAATATATATATATCCAATCAGACTTTAGTCTAGTCCTTCACTTATGATATGTCTCCTTAAAGAGATTTTCAACACTATGATGGCTAGTTATATGACTCAACTTGGTCAGGCTAGAGTACACAGTTACCTAATCAAAAAAGTAACCCACACGTTTCTGTGAAGGTATTTTGCAGATGTATTTAAAAAAAAAAATTTAACATTTATTTATTTTTGAGAGAGAGAGAGAGAGACAGAGCGTGAACAGGGGAGGGGCAGAGAGAGAGGGAGACACAGAATCGGAAACAGGCTCCAGGCTCTGAGCTGTCAGCACAGAGCCCCACGCGGGGCTCAAACTCACAGACCGTGAGATCATGACCTGAGCTGAAGTCAGACGCTTAACCCACCGAGCCACCCAGGTGCCCCAATGCAGATGTATTTAACAACAAGCAGTTGGCTTTAAGTTGGATTAAATAAAGTTTACCCTTGTTAATGTGGATGGGCCTTTTCCAACTAGTGGAAGACCTTATAAGAGAAAACTGGGGTTTCCCAAACAAGTAATTCTGCCTCAAGACTGCAACATCATCTCTTGCTTGAGTTTCTGGTCAGCTGGCCTACACTACTAATTTAAGAGTTGCTAACCCCCACAACCACTTGAGATAATCCTTTAAAACAAACATCTTAATAACTACATCTTGTATATCATACTGGTCTGGTTTCTTGGGAGAATGTAGACTGGTATGATTACTGATATAACGTGTGCTGATTTTTTAGTTTTTCTATGAGGAGAAATACCATTTCATATTTTAAGACTTTGTGGAACTCACCAAAAAGTTTATAACACATATTTTAACACTTCATGAACTATTTGTGAGATGATATTTAAGATATCACTAATGCTTAAAGTCTGGTTTACAGTTTGCAATTTTTTTGTTTGTTTTTTCATCTAATCTTAAGGTATATGTATTAGTTAACTCATGTTACCGTATTAAAATACCATAGACTGGGTGTCTTATTAAAATTATCTCCTATTAATTTTTTTTTTCCCTAGGGCACCTGGGTGGCTCAGTCAGTTAAGCGTCAGACTTTGGCTCAGGTCATGATCTCAGTTGGTGGGTTCGTGTCCCATGTTGGGCTCTGTGCTGACAGCTCAGAGCCTGGAGCCTGCTTCAGATTCTGTGTCTTCCTCTCTCTCTGCACCTTCCCCACTCTCTCCCTCTGTCTCTCTCAAAACCAAAACAAAACAAAATATTAAAAAACTTTTTTTTAACGTTTTTTCTCATTATCCTGGTGGCTAGGACATCTAAGATCAAGGTTCTGGCTGACTAAATTCCTGGTAAGGACTGTGTTCCTGGCTTGCAGAAGGCCACTTTCTTGCTCTGTGCTCACATGGCCTCTCCTTGACACATGCCCCTAGGTAGAGAATGAGCAAGCTTTTTGATGCCTCTTCTTTAAGGGTACTAACCCCATCATGAGGGCCACACCCTCATGATCTCATCTAAATCAAATTACCTTCCAAATTGTCCATCTCTAAAAACCACCCCTTTGGGGGTTAGAATGTCAACATTTGAATTTTGAGGAGGACACAATTCAGGTCATCAGGATATATAAATATTCTCTGCCAAATCACACTAATGACTTATTTTCTTTGCAGTTTTATATTCATTCAAACATTATCACGTATTTTATTTCAATTGATTTTATCAGCCACTATATCAAGTAGACAAATGAGCATATCATCACTATTTTTCACAGAAAGAAAGAAAAAAAAACATAAAAATTAAAAAAGCCTAGTGACTTTCTCTGTATCAAATACTGTAAGCAGAAACAAAAACTATTTCCTTATAATTTAGAACAATATTATTATTTTGTCACACCATAATGTCACAAAATATCCTCATATCCATAGAAGAAAGAGCTATATATTGGTATGGAATACAGAGTATAAGGGCAGCTGCGATAAAAAGTCTTTGGTTCTGGCATTTCTACTGACTTACCCTCAAAGGCCTGAAAGATCACTGTTCTAGAAACTTAAGTAGTAATTAGATTTCCAGCAAACCAAAGTGTTGGCTTCACTTCAATTTTATAGTAATCCGAATAGGCCTTTGGTAAGCTGCATTAAATTATTTTGGAAGTGCTCTTGATTGATTTACCTAAGTTATGATCAGGATAGTTCTCTGAAACTCTGTGTGAAAAATAGGTATTAGTCGCCTAAAATGTTCTTTGTGTATTGTAGTGATAGATACTTCCCCCAACTGAGGGGGGGGGAGGGGAAGTGCTGCAAAACAGAGGCTTTGGAACCTATTTTAAACAAGAGAATTATTTCTTATATAAATACTTGCGATGAAATACTGTAGATTAAACATATTGGAGGGGTGTCTCTAAGTGGTGTGTGTGTGTGTGTGTGTGTGTGTGTGTGTGTGTGTGTGTAAATGCAGAGAGCTAGATTTGACTCTACTCTGTCCCCTTCTCTCCAAGGCATACCATTGGAACCCTTTGTTCCTTCATGCTACTGGAACGATTTGAAAATGCCAGTTCCAGGTGATACCTGCATACAGTTTAATATTTTTATATCTGGATTATTGTTCTTCTTAGAAAATATATTTTTTCTTAAAAATAGGAAGGATAGTCATAAATGGAACTGTACACCTGCTACAATAGAGACAGCTCCCTACAATGTAATATAACCCCTATTCTTGCCTTCCCACTGACTTTAACCTCAAGGCACTAAAAATAACCATTCTGTCTAACAGTAAGTAGTAATTCAGTTTCCAATTCAGCTAAAACCGTAGCTTCACCTCAATTTTAACAGCTGAAATTCTTATGTCCTCTATGGGTCATATCTGGTCACTTTTAAAACCTCTTAAATTCAGTTACTATGGAACTAATGGATATCACATATAGTATCCCCAGGGTGAACTGAAAAGTAAGTGAGAAATGCCTTTCTCTAACAGCTTCTTTTCAAAAGTGTCCAAAGAACATTTTATATTGAGCACAATTTGTGGGACACTTTACATTTTTCTTATGATAGGTGGAAGAACTGTTGATTGAGATCTTACATCATGAGCTTCTACTGAAATTCAACAAACTGCATTTCAATTACCCAAGGTTCCTTTGGTTCTTACATGGGTGTCACAAAAATAAATTGCTATAAAGCTTTGCAATCATATACCGCTAAAGGTTTTGCTAGACCAAGTTGGCAGGTTATCACAGAAACACATATTTGGATAAAGATGAATCAAGGAATTTTGATAAGCCACAAAACATAGAAAACGATGGTAGTACACTTTTTTATTTCTAAGTGCTTTAAAAAAATAACTTTTACTTAGCACAATTCTTTGATACATTTACTATTGCTCTTTTATTACCTCATCAAATCATTGACAGCTTTTCAAGATAACTACATTTATTAACTTTCCTTCCCCTTTGTAGATAAGAAAACTGAGACACAGAGAGACTTAGTAAATTTCCTCAATTCATTCAGATGGTAAGTGACAAACTCAAAATTCAAACAGAGGCACTCTGGTTCTGGAGATTTCTGTATATAACCCTATTTAAATAGTACTAAAATTTTCAAATTCAAATAAATGCAATGAGTCAAGTACAAAGAAGTTGAATGGTAGATATTTTACTGGGCAAAATTGGTAACTGAGAATCACATTATAAATTTCCACAAAAGCTCACTTTCCTTGCACTGATTTTGTTTCTAATACCATGGCCCAACATTTATGAACATAAAAATGAGCAGAGGACTATGCTTCTGAAAATTTGGAATGAAATATAAGGACCTATTTATATTTTTAACTGTAGATAAAAAGGTAAGCAACTTTTCAAAAGAGCAAATGACAATTGTAAAATGAATGATTTGGATAATAAATTCAATGAGAATTCAGAGTTGTTTGACACTTCCCCTTCTATCCAAGATGGAGTAATAAGGATTCTCTTGCCTGAAACAACCAAAAGAAAAAAATAGGGAGAGGAAAAAATATATTTGCACACAGTTTTGAAGATACTAGGTCAGGCAAGAGAGTGATTCCTGAGAAATAATAAACTACACATGAAACTAACACAAGATTGTATCAACTATACATAATAATAATAATAAATATAATGATAATAATAATAATAATAATAAGAGGAAGAAGAAGAAGAAGAAGAAGAAGAAGAAGAAGAAGAAGAAGAAGAAGAAGACACAAAATGCTGAGTCTAATGGTGCCTATGCTTACGGAGAATATGTTCAAGCCGTAGCAAAGGGGAATACGGATGGAGTCTCAAAGTTCCCTAAATTGAGGACATTTTGCTGGAAGTATTCTTAGCTTAGGGAGAAAATTGCAATATAGCATGAATGAATGTCAAAATAATTATGTGGAGCAAAAGAAGCCAGACCAAAAAAAAATGTATATAATTCCACTTATATAAGAATCTAAAAAATACAAACTTCTATTGACAGGAGACAAGTGATTATCTGGGGAAATTCAGGGCAGAGAAGAGTTGTAGGGAAGGATTACACAAGAGCATGAAGTAATTTTTGGGCATGATAGTTATATTCAATACCTTAATTTTGATGGTATTTTCATAGGTGTATAAATATGTCATAGCGTATCAAACTATACACTTGAAATATGTGTAATTTTATCATATTCAATTACACTTGAAATTATAAAAATGTCTGGCTTGGGCATAATGTTTTAGGCAAGTTGGGCTTTAGAACTGTTCTTTGATATGGATATCATATATGGGTCCCTTCAAACAGCATAGGTCACTAACTTCTAATAGGTTGATATTAAGAGGTAGGTACTTTGTGCAGTAATTAGGTCATGAGGATGAAATTCCACGATGGGATTCTGTCCTTACATGAAGAGGAAGAGCCCTTTCTCTCCTCCATGTGAAGACTGAACCAGAATGTGGACGTTTATAAACCAGGAAGAGGGCCTTCACAGGAATCCAACCATGCTGTCATTGTGATCTTGGATCTCCAGCTTCCAGAATTATAAGAAATAAATATCTGTTATTTAATCCACCCAGTTGATGGGAATTTGTTGTTAACAGTCTGAGCTTATTGAGACAGTCTGTATGGAATGATAACATTTAATACAAGAAAATAAAAGGAAAGACTGTGCTCTGCGTGATGAATGGTGCAAACAGAGCAGCATGATATTATGTTTAGAGGTCCGTAACTTGATTAGTTTGGCTTGAATATTAGTTAATTTGGGTCTTAGGAGAGAGTACAGAGGTAGTTTAGGATTAAATACTGTTGTGGGATAGCTGCAATTATCTACAAAGAGATTGTATTTATTTTCTATTGCTGCATAACAATTACTACAAATGTAGTAGCTTAAAATAATGCAAACTTATTATTTCACAGTTTCCATGGATCAAGGGTCAGCATGAGAGTATTACTTTTCTATTACTGCTATAATAAATTACCACAAACGTAATCACTTAACATAACACAAATTTATTCTGCTCTGTTTCTGGAGGTTAGAAATCTGAAATCAATTTCACTAAACTAAAACTGAGTTGTAAGGCGTTGGCAAGGCTGTTTCCTTCTGGATGCTGTCAGGGGAGATTCAGTTACCTTGTCCTTTTTCAGCATTCAGTGGCCACCTGTATTTCTTGGCTCGTGAACAATTTCTCCACTTCAAAGTGAATCACTCCAGTCTCTGCTTCCATTTTAACATTGCCTTCTTCTCTCTTGACTTTCTTGCTTCTCTCTTGTGAGGACCTTTGTGGTTGCATCTAGTGTCCCTCCCAGATAAGGCAGGCTAATCTCCCCTCTTAATCCTTAACTGAATCACATCTGCAAAGACTCTTTGCCCTTTCAGGTCACATCTGTAGGTTCCCATTATTAGGCGGTGGGATTGTGGGGAGCTGTTATTCTGCCTACCATCATGGATTAGCTGGGTCCTGTGCTCAGGTCTCAAAAGGCTGAAATCACAGTAATGGCCAGGGCTGTACAGTCCAAGAGGTTCTCTTCCAACCTCATTCAGGTCATCGTCAGACTTGAGATTGTAGAGTTTCTTACTGGCTGCCTGATGAGGGAATCACTATCAGCAGCTAGAGGCCAAACTCGATCTAGTCACATGACACTCACATCATGCAGCACTTTTTCAAAATAACACAAATTTATCTTGTTATTATGATGATTGGTGTCTTATCTAACTTTAGTTCTGTGCTATTCAGCATCTCTCCCATTTAAGGAAGTTATGAGAAACCGTTGAGTATTTATATTACATATTTAAGGATAAAGCAGAAGTGTTTTGTGAGTATTTTTGACATTTCAATATATTTTATCCTTTTTTGAAGGCACCGCCTACCATGTACTAACGAACAATGAACATATTTCCAGAGTAGAAAAACATGTCATCATAAAGCAGTAGCAGGTTCAGAGCAGACAAATAAAAGAGTCACGTTGATGATGCTCAGTGCTCTCTTTTGCCATTTTTCAAATGGAAAGCAAATAGAAAAAAATTCAGTCTGCAGGTGTTCAGTATAAATCAGATACTGAGTTGCGACATATGTTTTCACTCTCTACGGAATTTATGCTTCTTTAAGACATTTTGTTACAAAACATACCTTACTGAATTTCTGATATGTTAAGAATAAGGAAATAAAATAAGCATATTTTAGGGCTTTGCCGTTGGTTTAAAAAGAGCATAATGAAGTACATCTCTGTGTACATGTTTTATTTTGGTGAAATCACAAAAGGAAATTATCAAGAGAAAAACATTAAATCTGATTCAAAACATAAATTTTTATATAAATGACAAGGGAGAAAAAAATGAGATCTACCAGGCTTCTAAACAAAATTATAAATCTATTCTACCATTCTTAATTAACTTTTGCCTTTACAAAATTTTAGTGGAAGCTGCAGAGTAATGACCCTATAGTCTACTCCTTCTAGACTTGTGTTGATATGTAGTCATTTTTTTTTCATTTTATCACAGCCATTCCTAAATCTGTACTGATTGAATATGGTACTTATATGATATCCCATTAATACACCCTGCTGTATTTTTATTAATATTTTGCATATCCATTATGTGCCAGAGTATACTATGAACTAACAAGCAGGAATTATTTCATTTTTTTCACTAGTATCCACATCTATACTTTGAATATTACCAAAAAAATTATAATAAGTCTATAGATATTTTCAATAAAACTGATTACAGTATTTCACAGAAATTTTAAGCATTTTGTGATCCAGGCATTAATTTTGATTGACAGAGGGACAGACATACCAATTTGCATTCAATTGATACCCATAAATGTGTGTGTGTGTGTGTGTGTGTGTGTGTTGTATATGGTGTATTTGCAAATGTCTGATACATAGTAGTCGTTCTGTAACTGTAACTGGTAACTGTAATTACACTTAAAAATCAACTCACCTAGGATTTAGTTAAGGTTTCTATATCTAGGACATAGTTAATAATAATGACATTGTAGGCTCCATCCTATTAGAGATTCTGTGACTTAAAGTTTAGCATTTGGTGTTAATGTTTATGATCCAGTGAGAATGATTTAACCTATATTCAAGAACACAGCAAGTTTTTCATGAAGCATTGGTCTTTCATAAGTATTGAAAAAAGCCAAGTTTTATTATAAATATCAATTTATAGTGACAACAATAGTGTGGAAATTAAGCATTCACTGCCCTTATGTGCCTATTATATCACATTTTTATCATTATAGACTTTGAACTCTGAGGAAGTATGTATAGTTTATAATAATCCTTTTATTTCCCAATATTAATATAATTAGGTAAAATAATGTCTATTATATATTTATATCTAATTAATGTCATTTTTGTTATTTTGTTGGCTAATTGAAGTTTTTGAAGGAACATCCTATAATGGTACTATGATTTTTTATTTATATATATTTTGAGGCCTCTCAAAAACTATGTTAAAATTTGCATATGATGCATATAAATGGGATTGAAGTAGACTGTTAAGAAACATCTTAGAAGTAACTGTCTCATTTTTTACATAGACAATGTATTTGTCATAGAATATGGACATAAATTTCAGGTAACTCAGTAATATATGTTTAACACTGGTGGAACCAACTTATGTATGAATACTTTCAACATTAAAACCATAGATTCAGTCTTGGAAATAGTTAATAATTTTAATCTATACTATTAGAAATTTATGTCTTAAATCAAGAAAAAATAATTTTGGAATTAAATAGAAATTTTGAGCGGTTTCTCTAGAAATAGTTGGGAGATATAGCATTATATAATTTTTTTTAATGCTTATTTATTTTTGAGAGAGAGAGACAGAGCATGAGCAGGGGAGGGGAAGAGAGAGAAGGAGACACAGAATCCAAAGCAGACTCCAGGCTCTGAGCTGCCAGCACAGAGCCCGATGCGGGGCTCGAACCCACAAACCTGAGCTAAAGTCGGATGCTTAACTGACTGAGCCACCCACGTGCCCCTGGGAGATATAGTGTTATAAATATGACATTAATTTGAAGTATTATAGACTGAATTGTATACCCTCTCAAATTTGTAGGTTGAAATCCTAACTCCAGTACACCAGAATGTGACCATATGTGAAACTGGGTTTTTTTGTTTGTTTTTTGCTCTGTTTTGTTTTGTTTTAATGTTTATTTATTTTGAGAGAGAGAGAGAGAGAACCAGCACAAGCAGGGGGAGGGTCAAGAAAGAAAGGAGAGAGAATCCCTAGCAGGCTCCAAGCTGTCAGCATGGAGCCTGACACAGGGCTGGATCTCACAAATCATGAGTTCATAACCTGAGCTGCAATCAAGGTTCAACACAAATGACTGAGTCACCCAGATCCCCTGAAGATAGGGTTTTTACAGGGGCAATTAAAATTAAGTCATTAGGGTGTGCCCTAAACCAGTGTGACTGGTATTCTTATCAGAAGAGGAAGTTTGGACATAGGTGTATACAGAGGGGAAATGATGTGAAGATACATGGAGAAGACAGCCATCTACAAGCCAAGGAGAAAGATCAGGAACACACCTATTCTGGCACTCTGAAGGCACTATCCTGCCAAAAACTTGATCCTAGACTTTTACCACCCAAAACTATAAAGAAAGGGGCACCTAGGTGGCTCAATTGGTGGAGCTTCTGACTCTTGGTTTCAGCTCAGGTCACGAGCTCATGATTTTGTGGATTTGAGTCCCACATGGAGCTCTGTGATGGCGGTGTGGAGCCTCCTTGGGATTCTCTCTCTCTCTCTCTCTCTCTCTCTCTCTCTCTCTCTCTGCCCCACTCCCACCCACACTGTCTCTCTCAAATAAATAATCAATACACTTTATATTAAAAAACTATAAAGAAAGAAATTTCTGTTATATAAACCACCTAGTCTGTGGTAACTTGTTATTAACAGCCTTAGAAAAGGGCTGGAAAGAAAATTTCCCTTAGGATGAATCGTACCTCAATTCTCACCCATACCTGATGTAGGTAATATTTATAGGTGATTTGAACTTAAATTTGTTTCTGGAATAGGTTAAGACTTTGAGTCTGGAAGAATCAGGTAAATAGGTTTTGCATATGAAAAGGATATGGCTTTTTAGGGGACTAAGGGTAGATTATTTGCAGACTTAATTATGTCCCTTCAAAATTCATATATTGAGGTCTTCAGCCCTAGTACCTAAGAATATCAGTACATTTGGTGATTACATTACAGAGGTAATAAAGTTAAAATAAGGTCATTGTGGTGGGCCCTGTCCAGTATGACTGGTGGCTTTGAATGAAGTGGAAATTGGGACACAGACATGAGCAGAGGCAAGACAACATGAAGACACGGGGAGAAGACAACAAGCTACAAAGCCAAAGAGAAAGGCCTAGAATAGCACCTTCCCTTAGGCCCCTCAGAAGCAACCAACCCAGTTTACAATTTGATCTTGGACTTAAAACTTGCAGAACTGTGAGGAAGTAAGTTTCTGTCATGTAATCCACTCAGTCTGTGGTTCTTTGTTGTGGCAGCACAAGATAACTAAGACAACTGACTAACACACTTAACAATTTTTCTATTATTGAATAGGAAATAAATGTAAAATGTGATCACTTAAGTAATTACAAGTCTTATGATGATACTGTATAGTAAATATAATAATTTTATTCATATCTTTAAAGACTATATAAAGCAAATGGTATATATACATGTATATACACATATATACACATATATGTCCATATCCATAAGGTTACCTACAAACTGATTTTAAGCTCCTTCAGGGAAAAGACATTATAAACAATTAGAATCTTTTATTTGTATTTATATATAACATATAATCTAGTGCATCTGTGGTATTTAACAAATTTGAATAAAATAATTAATTAAATATAGACTATTTTAATTACATTAGATGATTAATTCTACTTAGCCAAAATATACCAGTTTACCATGGCTAAGTTAAATAAAAGTAATTTTTAAAGTCCTCCTTTTTATTCCTATCCATGCAACTAAACATAAGTGAAAGGAAATGGGTTAAATGTGTAGAGATGCCTTTGATGTGTATATGTGTGTGTGTGTGTGTGTGTGTGTGTGTGTATATATATGTATATATATGTATATATATATGTACATATATACATATATATTTTTTGATGTGTATGTGTGTATATATATGTATATATATGTGTGTGTGTATATATATTTGTGTATATGTATATACATATATATATTTTTTTGAAAGGTGATTTGCCTCACAGTTGGGAGTGGCTATATTGTCAAGTGATTATAGTTATGCTATTCTCCTATTTTTCTCCTTTTGAAAAGAAGTCATGTTTGCATCAATTCAGTTTCTATATAAATAATTCACTACATTTATCAATTTAATTGCAATTAAATTTCTTAACCAAAAATGTCATTCTTTATTATGACAAAAAAGTTCCTTCTCTATTCTAAAGGATTTTAAGTATTTTAAGCAGCATTTTCAAGAAAGCAACTATTTAAACGGCTCACACTTTATCTTAATAAGAACATTAATTTAATGATTGAAAATAGAGTTGGTTCTATAACGAGGTCTCATGAGTACTTTATTATGTAACATCCCCAAAGACAACCAATTCTGGGAAATATGAGAGAACTATTGATGAGAACAGAATCAATATAATGGATTATTTGTGTGTCACGAATACTCAGGTAAAAACACTTGCTTGGTGGTTAATTTTACAAATTACAAAAACTTAACCTTTTAAAAATCCATACATTTTATTATAAAAAGTAGCAGGTCTTTAGTAAATGAATGTTTCTATTTAGTGGAAAGAGTCATGAAATAGGTGTTGCAAAAGACCTTCTGAAATGCTTTGCATATAGGCACAGATACAAACCCTCTTCCTGTGGGTTAGAAAACTGGCCAGTCACCTCTCTGTTTTTTTAATTGGGAAATGCAAACTTACCATCCTACTGAACATAGTATAAACTCTATAGCTTAACACAAAGCCATGTGAATAAAGTATATCCATTCATTTTTTAATTTTTATGTATAATTAAAATATAAAATAATGTACCTATTATTTTATATAAGTAATGCATGTATTACTTATATAACATATAGCAACATATAATAACATAATGAAATTGATTTAATATATATTCATAATTAGTATATATATTTAACAATTAAAAATATTTGTTGAGTGTCCATTACAAATACCAGTGAGAAAAGGCATCATTCTAGCTCCTAAGAGGTAAAAGTATTACAGAGATGTCACACATATACTCAAATAAACCCAAATTGGACAAGCTCTATCACAGACGTGTATGAAAGTGCCATAGGAAGGATTAAGAAGAAACCAACCTTTTTGAAGGGGGTTAGAAAGGATTTCAGAGTCAGTGATAACATGTGGGCAATAACCTTTGAAAGAAAAAAGGACAGAATGACATCTGAGTTATACAAACATACAGTCTTATTTGTTAGACCATGTGATTTACTATTTTTAAATCATCAATTATTCCTATTTAATGTTTACTTATTTATTTTTGAGAGTGCATGAGTGGGGGAGGGTCAAAGAGCGAGGGAGAGAAAGAATTCCAGGCAGGCTCCATGC
This sequence comes from Lynx rufus, assembly GCF_022079265.1. NCBI lineage: Eukaryota > Metazoa > Chordata > Mammalia > Carnivora > Felidae > Lynx > Lynx rufus. The sequence goes on from NW_025814889.1 coordinate 109,194,354, forward strand.
TGTCAGCACAGAGCCCGACATGGGGTTCCATCTCACAATCCATGAGCTCACCATCTGAGCTGAAATCAAGAGCCCAGACACTTAACCAGCTGAGCCACCAAGGCATCCCTAAATCATCAACTATTCTTATTTTTCAGCTTTCTCGAGTTGTGTTTTTTGTTTGTTTGTTTTTGACCCTGAACTTTATATAAAATTGCTATTACCTGAGTCACTGTCTTACTAATCTTATCAAGCATGATATATTCACCTCTTACACTGAACAATAGATTCCTCTATACAAAACAAGAGAAGAATACATAAAAATTTGACTGAATATATTTTTAACTATGCTTAAAATTTAGAATTTGGCCTTTAAAAACAAATTCTGTATATTGTATATTGATAAAAGTTGACCTAAGGTGATGAGAGTGAGAATGAAACAGATTTGGAAGACTTTAACAGAATAGAATTTTTACAATTTATACTAATTTCGTATTACTACAAGTTATGGATGTGTAAGAACACTTTTAATAATTTATTTTTATTTTTAACCTAAATTCACATATTTCCAGGTATAAGATCCTTGATTAGTCAATATAAATAATATATTTATTTAAGATACCATCTTATCCTCAAGAGCTTAACATAAAACGTAAAACTCATTAAAAAATAACAAACACTTCTTTTTCTTAATAGTCATTTAAACTGGCATTATTAGGGGCACCTGGGTGGCTCAGTTGGTTAAGCATCTGACTTCAGAAGTTCAGGTCATGATCTAACCATTTGTGAGTTAGAGCCCCGCATTAGGATCTGTGCTGACGCTGCAAACCTGGAGCTTGCTGGATGTTCTGTGTCTCCCTCTCTCTCTGCCCCTCTGCCCCCTCTCTCTGTAAAAAAATAAATAAACATTAAAAAAAGTTTAAAAAACCTGGTATTACTAATAAAGCTTTATATGAGCTGATAGAGAATTCAAACTACTGAGGAGAAAAATATTCATTTACTAATTTGTGATCTTATATATTTATAAACCCCAGTTTTGCCATCTATAAAATATGGATAATAATTATGTTCCAGAGTTGTTTTAAGGAATATTAGTGAAAATATATGGAACTACCTCTTACAGCCTTTTACACTTCTTTTATTTCTTCCTTCCCATTTCTTTCATGTGTTTAAATCAAGTAAGACCAATGAATATCATATTTTTATAGGATGATTATTAAGACATATCCAAGAACATCAGTTATGAAAAGATTCAGTTTCTTTATGACTTGCCATTATACATGTAACTCAAAGTTATATTGAAAAAAATGCCTACTTGACGTTCACTCTCACCACTTTTATTTTACTGGAAATGCTACCATGGCAATTAGATAACAAAAGAAACAGAAGACATCCAAATTTGTAGGGAAGAAGTAAAACTTTCACTTTTTGCAGATGACATAATACTCTATAGAGAAAACTCAAAAGTCCACACCAAAAAAACTACTAGAACTGATAAATGAATTCAGTAAAGTTGTAGGATACAAAATGAACATACAGAAATCTGTATACACTACAGATCTGTATACACTAATAATGAAGCAGTAGAAAGCGAAATTAAAGCAATCCCATTTACAATTGTACTAAAAATAATAAAATATGTAGGAATAAACCTAACCAAAAAGGTAAAAGACCCATACTATGAAAACTATAAAACACTGATGACAAAAATTGAAGAAGACACAAAGAAATACAGACATCTCATGTTCATGGATTGGAAGAACAAATATTATTAAAACATCTAAACTACCCAAAGCAATCTACACATTAACATAATCCCTATCAAAATACCAATAGAATTTTTCACAGAGATAGAACAAACAATTCTAAAATTTGTATGGAACCACAAAAGACCCTGAATAGCCAAAGCAATCTTGGAAAAGGAAAACAATATTGGAGGTATCATAATTCCAGGCTTCAAGTTATATTACAAAACAGTAGTAATCAAAAGAGTATGACACAGAAATAGGCAAATCAATGGAACAGAATATAAAACCCAGAAATAAACTCACAATTACATGAACATTTAATCTTCAACAAAGGAGGAAAGAATATGCAATGGGAAAAAGATAGTATTTTCAACAAAGGGTGTTGGGAAAACTTGACAACTCTCTGCAAAAGAATGAAACTGAACCACTTATGCCCTACACAAAAATAAACTCAAAATGGATTAAAGACTTAAATGTGAAACCTAAAACCATAAAAATCCTACAAGAGAGCACAGGCAGTAATTTTCTGACATTGCCCATAGCAATGATTTTCTAAATATGTCTTCTGAGGCAGAGGAAATAAAAGCAAATTTCAACTATTGGGACTACATTAAAATAAAAATCTTCTGCATAGTGAAGGAAACAATCAACAAAACAGAAAACAAAACAAAACAAAAAACCCATTGATTGGGAGAAGATATTTTCAAATGACATATCCGATAAAGGGATAGTATCCAAAATAAATAAAGACCTGATACCACTCAACACTGCCCCCCCCCAGAAATAATCCAATTAAAATGGGAAGAAGACATGAACAGATCCTTCTTGAAAGAAGATATCCAGTTGACTGACAGACTCATGGAAAGATGCTCAACATAACTCATCATCAGGGGAATACAAATCAAAACTGCAATGTGAGATCACCTGACACCTGTCAGAATGGCTAAAATAAAGAACACAGTAAACATCAAGTGTTGGTGAGTTTATGGAGAAAAAAGAACCCTCATGCATTGTTGGCGGGAATGCAAACTGGTACAGTCATTGTGGAAAATAATGTGCAGTTTCCTCAAAATTAAAAATAGAACTGCTTTAGGATTCAGCAATCACAATACTGGGTGTTTACCCCCAAAATCCAAGAACACTAACTCAAAGGGATACATGCACTCCTATGTTTATTGCATAATTATTTACAATATCCAAAATGTGGAAACAGCTGAAGTATCCATCAATAGATAAATGGACAAAGAAGATGTCTCATGTGTGTATATAAATATATATATATTATATATATAAATGGAATATTATTCAGCGATAAAAAGAATGCAATCTTGCCTTTTACGACAACATGGGTGAGCTAGAAAGTATAATGCTAAGTGAAATGAGTCAGAGAGTGACAAATACCATATTATTTCACTCATATGTGGAATTTAAGAAACAAAACAAAGTTATAAAAGAGAGAGACAGAGAGAGACAGAGACAGAGAGAGAGAGAGACAAACCAAAAAACAAACTATTAACTATAGAGAATAAACTGATGGTTACCAGAGGGGAGGTGGGTGGGGGGGATGGGTGAAATAGGTGATGGTGATTAAAGAGTATACTTATCATGATGAGCATTGAGTAATATGTACAGTTTTTGAATTACTATATTGTACACCTAAAACTAATAGAACACTGTATGTTAATGATACTGTAATTAAAGTTAAAAACTAAACTTAAATAAGATAAAAATAAATTTAAAATTGCCTAGTTGATGAAGAAATAGAGCCAATTAAAATTGAACCTAGAATCTATCTAAGCCTTCATAAACAATTTTGCAGAGTAACTTATCGACTTCAGTAAGATTAATATATGAAATCCAATGGCAATTTGCCAAATCACAGTGTTATATTGTGCTTAGTGATGTAGCCCAGTCATTCTTATTAAATCTAAGCTTAATATAATGCTGTCAAGATGGTTTAGTACATTTACTATGTTTACGAAAATATTCTTTCTGATACAGTTCAATGATGAAACAGCTTGTGAATTCTGTCATCTCTGCTTGGTCACAGTACTGACACTTGCTTGCAAGAAGAATATCTAATTTCCTCATAGATCAATTATCAGAATTGGACTGGTTTACCTCTTTCACAAGTTGCTTTGGCAGATCAAAAGGTGTCCTGGCCTGGTTGGTATTTGGCTTGAGTCATTGTTGGATATGTAGAAGATAATGAATTAGAGGCAGCCAGAGACTGTGAATCTTGTGGTTGGAAAAATTCCAAGTAGTCATTGGCACAGATTTCTTCTTATTCAAGAATGTTAGTTTTGGAAGCTAGAGAGCTGGAATTGAGGAACATGAGAAATGAAATATATAACAAAGGAAGCTTGTGCCTTTCAGTGTAGGAAGAAATATAAGAATCTGAGTTGACTCCTTACTAGTACTCCACTCTAGAGGTCCTTTGAAATATGTTTTCAAGTGCTTTGTGTATATTTGGAATAGGAAGACTACTTAAGTCATAAAAGAAAAACTGATAAATTTAAGAAAAATAGCTAGCTATAAGAGAGATGCTAGTCTTCTATATATTTTTAAATCAGTTCTCTATGTGGAACTCAAATTTTGAATTTTGAATACTTGTCAAGTAACCTCTTTAATAATAATTTATTTTAAAAGAAATCATCTCATTACATTTTTTTTCTTTCTCTTTTGCCTCTAGAGGGAGGGAAGTGAGTTGATTGCAGTCTATTGATCCAGATGAACTGATTCAAATTCCAGCTCCAAAGCTTACTAATTGTGGGTCCTACATCAAGCCCTTTTCTCCCTCCAAGCATCTATCACATGAAAATGAAAATAATACTAGCCTGAAGAGGAGAGTAGAAGGGTAAAGATAATGTATATAAAGCATCAAGCTCATTGTCAAAGGTCCTAATGTTGAAGAGAGCTTGAAATTTCCTATCTTCACCAAAATATGTCTGTGTGTGTGTGAGAGAGAAAGAGACAGAGACAGAGACAGAGAGAGACACTTAGTAAAACAGAGAGAGTATAAGCTGGATAGACAGAGAAGATGCATGATTTTAGAAAACCCATTTACATGTATTTTACAAAAGACACCAAGAAACATAAGTACACTCTTTTTTGAGAAATTTCTCCTTTCTGAAATTTAATTGAAGAATGAAAGCTGGTAGAAGAGAGACTTGACAGCATTTAAGAAAAAAGCTTATTCTAGTCTTGCACTAAATTTGGTAGCATCAAAATAAAGCCAAACATCTACACATAGATATTTAACATAGTAGATCTGGCAACCCGAAAAATATCCCCGGGGTTAATTTGACAACCACGTAAGAAAAGAAGTACCTACTATATCCAAAATGAGCAATGATGACCTATTTTCTTACATTTGTCACTAACATCCTCACTGCTGTCAAGCTTGTTAGTGACAAATAACAAGGGAAAGGTCACAGCCTTATGTGATTTGAGTCAGCCCTATTTTGAAACATTTACCAATGTTGAGGACAGAATCTCTAGGAGTTGGCTTTCCTCCCAAAGATATAATTTTATTTGTATGTTTTTAAAACTTCTAAAATTCTCCTTCATGGTATGAAATAAGTTATAATTGTATAACTTATAACACAGACTTACAATAAACCTTCTGGTTTTCCTATGAAGAAAATTTAAATTGATTTTAACATAATACAAATATTTTATTTATAAAAGAATAGAATCATAGCCATTTTTATTATGCCTGATATTTCATTTAAAAATTGGTCAAATTCTGGAAGAAGAAACAAAAGATATATAAATTTCCATAGAACACACAGCTAGTAAGCAGTTTAACCATCAGGGATTATGTTATGATTGATTCTAAAACCAGAGTTCTTTCCCTGACATTTTTATACATTCTAATTTCAATGCTTGAAAGGCAAATTATAAAATGACAAAAGGCAAAGTGAAAAAGAAAAAATTAAGTAGTCCTCAATTCCCTTGGGTATCTAGTAAAAACTAATAGTAATTAATATCTGTCAATACACATCATCAAAATAAAAATATATATATACCTTTAGTAAAAGGTAATGTCTCTTTGCCCAAAATTAATGCAATGGAAATTTCTTACAAAGCAAATAAATGATACAAATACCAATTCCCTATTTGTTTTGTGATTTTATATAGTTATAAATGCCATCAGAATTTTAAATGAATATTTATAAAACCATAATTTATTCATTTTTGTTTTCTAAAACTCAATGTTAAGTTTAAAGTTAAAATAGGATACACTAATCATAATTCTATAAACAAGAAAGTATGGATTTTGGATCTTGGGACAACATTAAAAATTTTGTAAAGTAGCTAGGTATAGAGTATTGAGATGATAAATGCAGCACTTTTAAATTAGAGAGAACAACAAGACAGTATAAAAGCTTCTGCCCAGTAAATGTATGGATTTTTAAAACCACAGCTTTCTTTAACGATCTCATGTCATTATGAGAAGGATTCAGGAGAATTGTAAAATGTTATAGGATATTAAGTCAGGTTGCCCAAATGATGTGCTAATTATCTACTTGACCAACATTTTTAGAACACTTATTTTGAGCAAGATACTATTCTAGGCTCTGAGGTTATGGTGGCAAAGAAAAAAGCAGACAACATCCCTGTCCTCATGAAAATTCCTTTCTCATGATATCATTTTGTGCAGTAATCTTCACAATGTTCAATATTTCCCATCTAGATTTCTTTCTCCCTATGAGATAACAAATCTAAAGTTGGACACAAAATATTTCAAGATTATTTTTTAAAGCTTGTCACCATATAATTATACATATATAGTAATGATTTAACATAAAATTGTTTATATTTACATAGAATCATTTGATTGCTATACTAGCATTCATTAAAATTTTGTATGCAAAAATTAAACCAGATTTTTTTCTATTTATGTTACTTAAAATAAAAGAACTTCTTTTTTTATTAAAGTTCAGTGACAGATGCTAATTTTCGAATTGGGATTGTTTGGAATAGGTTTAATAAAAAGACCATATATTATTGGTGGTATAAATGTACTTTATTTTTCAAAATAATACAAGGTTTACGTTATGGACTGTATTGTATATCCCCAAATTCATATGTTGAAGCCCTAACCTTCAATATGATTATATTTGGGTACACGGCACTTAGGGAGATAAATAATACCATCACGGAGGTGGGACCCTAATCTGCTGGGACTGGTGCCATTATTAGAAGAGGAAGAGATACCAGAGATATCACTTTCTTCCTGTGAACACAAAGGAAAGGCCCTGCGAGAACACAGAGGGTAGGTGGCTGTATGAAAGCCAGAAAAGTGGAGTCTCACTGGAAAAAAAGTCCCTTGATCTTAGAGTTCCAGCTCCCAGAACTGTGGGAAGATACATTTTTGTTGTTTATGTAACCCAGTTTCTAGCCTAAGGAGATTAATACAATTTAAAACAGGCTAGCTAAGGACTGTGCTTTTATGTTATATCCTTCTAAATCATTTCATGGCTTAATATTATCTATTTTAGATGTGAAATAGGAAGAAATTCAATGCATCTTGTTAAGATATCAATTGTAATTTGAGAATAATATATCAATAATTTAGAATGTAGTGTATTAACCCAAAAAGTCTGTGATTTCATAATCATCTTTGTTTTTACCACAAAACTGAGGATGCCAGTCTTTTGTAAAATCATCGTCACAATATTTACAGATTAAATGTGTAATAAAAGGCTATAATAACTTAATAAACAACTAGTTAAATTTAAATAGTTAAATATTTCAATATAAATCCAGAAGCAGGCATACAAAGTTTGATTCACAAAAGGAAAATAGTTATTATTATAAATATCACACACATACACACTTTAATATAATTAAAAAAAAACTTATTTCACATGAATTATCTCAATTATCCCTCCCAACACGGAGGAAGTCATAAAAATATTAACAAAAGTGTCCTATACTGTAAACCTAGAGTTTCTTATATATCTTCCCTTCAAGGAAATTACTAGAGTTACACTTTTATCATTATTCATATGATTCTTTATTGTCTATCTCTCCCATTAGACTGTAAGATCCAGATTTCTTTTTCCTTTCTTCTACATTATGAAAGAATGTTTTTTTAACTCTTTAAAATTTAAATTAAATAGAACATTTTCTAAATGCTTGACTTCTCTTTTTAACTTGTTCCTAATAAGTTTTGCATTATGGAGAACCACTTGAGAAGCTTTATTCATTTCTTGTTTTAATGAGAATAGGATCAAATTTTATCATTCCTAATCATTTCATGAAAAACACGGATATGCTTATTAAACTCAAATACTATGTTAATGTAAAGACAATCAATTTAGTCTTCAAACTGGGTAGGACTAAATTAGTAATGCTGATAGACAAATCATGTTGGGTATTGGGTTCTTTTGGATAACCTAAGAGTGAAAACCTTTATCAACCTTCCTTGTAACACAGGAGGGGAGATTCCAATACCCTAAAATACTCCTGGAAATGATTCTATAGCTTATCAAATTTGAGGGCAATACATTGATGTGGCAGGCAATAAGTATGCATAAGGTCTTCAACTTTTGTCCCTACTTTTACCTACTTTCTCATATTCATGTGTAAGATTCCTGATAACGCCTGCCAAATGTTTATTGTAGTTAAATGATGCTATAGTCCATTTTGTAGGTAAATGCTATAGTCCATATTGTAGTTAAATGATGCTATAGTTCTCTAGTTGGGAGAGGTAGTAGCAAGACAAAATTTCTGTGACTATATTAGAAAACATGCTCTCATAAGTAGTAAACGGAATACATGGATCTCAAAGGATTGATTTATTCATTATTTTTTTACATTTATTTTTTTAAGTTTTTATATAAATTCCAGGTAGTTAATGTACAGTTGAATATTAGTTTCACATCTACAATATACTGATTCAATACATCTATAAAACAACCAGTGATCATCACAAGTGCACTCCTCAATCCCCATCACCTGTTTAATCCATCCCCACCCATGTCCCTTCTGGTAATCATCAGTTTGTCCTCTATAGTGAAGAGTCGATGTCATGGTTTGTCTCTTTTTTTTTTTCTTCCCTTTGCTTGTTTCATTTCTTAAATTCCACATATGAGTGAAATCATATGGTATTTGTCTTTCTCTGACTTATTTTGTTTAACATAATACTGTGTAGCTCTATCCATGTCATTGCAAATGGCAAGATTTCATTCATTTTATGTCTGAATAATATTCCATTATGTACACACACACACACACACACACACACACATATATATATGTATATATACCTCAAGTTCTTTATCCATTCATCAGTTGATGAACACTTGGGCTACTTCCATAATTTGGCTATTGTAGATAATGTTGGTATAAACATAGGGATGCATGTATCCCCTTGACTTACTATTTTTGCATTCTTTGGGTAAATACCTTCTAGTACAATTGCTGGATCATAGGGTAGTTCTATTTTTAAGTTTCTGAGGAATCTCCATACTGTTTACCACAGTGGCTACCCCAGTTTGCATTTCCATCAACAATGCAAGAGGGTTCCCCTTTCTCCACATCCTCACCAACACATGTTGTTTCTTGTGTTGTTTATTTTAGCCATTCCTGACAGGTGGGAGGTGACATCTCACTGTAGTTTTAATTTGTATTTCCCTGATGATGAGTGATGTTGAGCATCTTTTCATGTCTGCTAGCCAACTATATGTCTTCTTTGGAAAAATGTCTATTCATGTCTTCTGCCCATTTTAAATTGGATTATTTATTTTGAGTATTGAATTTATAAGTTCTTTGTAGAATTTGAATACAAATGCTTTATTAGATATGTCATTTGAAAATATTTTCTCCCATTCCAAATGTTGCCTTTTAGTTAATTGTTTCCTTCATTGTGCAGAAGCTTTTTATCTTGATGAAGTCCCAACAGTTTATATTTGCTTTCGTTTCCCTTGCCTCAGTAGACATATCTAGAAAGAAGTTGCTACAGCCAATGTCAAAGTGGTTACTGCCTATGCTCTCTTCTAGGGCTCTGATGGTAACAGTTAACATTTAGGCCTTTAATCCATTTTGAATTTATTTTTATGTATGGTGTAAGAGAGTCATCAGTTCCATTCTTTTGCCTGTTGCTGTCCAGTTTTCCCAACACCATCTGTTGAAGAAACAGTCTTTTTCTTATTGAATAGTCTTTCCTGATTCATCAAAGATTAATTGATCATATAGTTATGGGTTCATTTCTGGGTTTTCTATTTTGTCCTATTGATCTATGTGTCTGCGTTTGTGCCACTACTGTACTCTTTTGATTACCACCACTATGTAATATAACTTGAAGTCCAGAATTGTGATGCCTCTAGCTTTTTTTCCCCCTTCAAGATTGCTATGGCTATTCAGGGTCTTTTGTGGTTCCATAGAAATTTTAATATCGTTTGCTCCAGTTGTGTGAAAAATGCTGTTGGTATTTTGATAGGGATTGCATTAAATGTGTAGACTGCTTTGGGTAGTATAGACATTTTAATAATATTTGTTCTTCCAATCCGTGAACATGGAATATCTTTCAATTTCTTTGTGTCATCTTCAGTTTTTTTCATCAGTGTTTTATAGTTTTCAGAGTACAGGTCTCTCAAATTTGTTAGGTTTATCCCTAGATATTTTGTGGGTTTTGGTGTAATTATAAATGGGAATGATTTTTTATTTTCTCTTTCTGCTGCTTCATTATTGGCGTACAGAAATGCAAGAGATTCCTATATGTTGATTTTGTATCCTGTGACTTTACTGAATTAGTTTATCAGTTCTAGCAGTTTTATGGTGGAGTCTTTGGGGTGTTCTATATAGAGTATGGTTACATCGGCAAATAGTGGAAATTTGACTTCTTCCTTGCTGATTCGGATGCTTTTTATTTCTTTTGATTGTCTGATTCCTTAGACTAGGACTTCTAGTACTATGTTGAATAAAAGTGGTGAAAGTGAACATCCCTGTCCTGTTACTGACCTTAGAGGAAAATCTCTAAGTTCTCCCCCATCGAGGATGATATTAGCTGTTGGTTTCTCATAGGTGGTCTTTATGATGTTGAGGTATGTTCTCTCTAAACCTACTTTTCTGGGGGCGCCTGGGTGGCGCAGTCGGTTAAGCGTCCGACTTCAGCCAGGTCACGATCTCGCGGTCCGTGAGTTCGAGCCCAGCGTCAGGCTCTGGGCTGATGGCTCGGAGCCTGGAGCCTGTTTCCGATTCTGTGTCTCCCTCTCTCTCTGCCCCTCCCCCGTTCATGCTCTGTCTCTCTCTGTCCCAAAAATAAATAAACGTTGAAAAAATAAATAAATAAAAAATAAAAAAATAAAATAAAATACTACTTTAAAAAAAAATAAAAATAATAAATAAACCTACTTTTCTGAAGGTTTTTATCATGAATGGATGTTGTTCTTTGTTCAATGCTTATTCTGCATCTATTGAAATGATCATATCGTTCTTATCATTTCTTTTATTAATGTTGTGTATCATGTTGATTGATTTGTAAAGATTGAAACACCTTTGCAATGCAGGAATAAATCACACCTGATCATGGTGAATGTTTTTTTTTAATGTATTATTGAATTTGGTATGCTTTTATTGAGAATTTTTGCATCCATGTTCATCAGGGATATTAGCTGGTAGTTTTCTTTTTTAGTGGAGTTTTTATCTTGTTTTGGTATCAGGGTAATGCTGGCCTCATAGAATGAATTTGGAAATGTTCCTCCCTTTTTTATTTTTATTTTTTGGAGTAGTTTGAGATTAATAGGTATTAACTCTTCTTTAAATGTTTTCAGAATTACCCTGGGAAGCCATCTGGCCCTAGACTTTTGTTTGTTGGGAGTTTTTTGATTACTGATTAAATTTCTATGCTGGTTATCAGTCTGTTCAAGTTTTCTATTTCTTCCTGTTTCAGTTTTGGTAGTTTACATGTTTCTAGGAACTTATCCATTCTTTACATTGTCCAATTTGTTGGCATATGGTTTTTCATAATATTTTGTTATAATTGTTTATATTTCTGTGGTGTTGGTTGTTATTTCTCCTTTCTCATTTCTGAATTTATTTATTTGGGTTATTTCTCTTTTCTTTTTGATATGTCTGGTGAAAAGTTTATCAATTTTATTGATGTTTTCAAAAAACCATTCTCCTGTTTTCATTGATCTGTTTTGGGTTTTTTGTTTGTTTGGTTGTTTGTTTTTTGGAGTTCCTATTCATTTATTTCTACTCTAATCTTTATTATTTTCTTTCTTCTGCTAGTTTTAGGTTTCATTTGTTGTTGTTGTTTTCTAGCTCCTTTAGGTGTAAGGTCAGGTTGTTTATCTGAGATTTTTCTTGCTTCTTGAAGTAGGCTTGTATTGCTATATTCTTCCCCTATAAGATCACTTTTGTTGCATCCCCAAAGTTTTCAGCCATTGTGTTTTCATTTTAATTTGTTTCATGTTGTTTTGTTTTGTTTTGTTTTGATTTCCTGGTGTACCTATTCATTTTAGTAGCATTTTAACTTCCATGTATTTGTGTTCTTTCCAAATATTTGCTGTGGTTGAATTCTAGTTTTATAGTGTTGTGGTCAGAAAAGGTGTATGGTACAATGTCAATTTGTTTGTATTTGTTGAGGCCTGTTTTATGACCTATTATGTGATCCATTCTGGAGAATTTTCCATGTACACTTGTAAAGAATGTGTATTCTGTTGTTTTAGGATTGAATACTGTGAATATATCTGTTAAATCCATCTGGTCTAGTGTGTCATTCAAAACCATTGTTTCCTTGTTTATTTTTTGTTTAGATGATCTGTATATTGATGTAAGTGGAGTGTTAAAGTCCCATACTATTAGTGTGTGTGTTATTATCAATTAATTCCTTTATTTTTGTTATTAATTGTTTTATATATTTGGGTACCCCTATGTTGGGTACATAAATATTTATAATATTTGTTAAATCTGTCCCTTTATGATTATATAATGTCTTTCTCTTTTAACAATTTTTCTTTTGAAGTCTAGTTTTTACAATATAAGTATTGCAACCCTGGCTTTCTTTTGACAGCCATTTATATGATAAATGTTTCTCCAGTCCCTCACATTAATCTGCAGGTGCCTTTAGGTTTAAAATGAGTCTCTTGTAGGCAGCATATAGATGGGTCTTTTTTTTTTATCCATTCTGACACCCTATGTCTTTTGATTTAGTTCATTTACATTCAGAGTAATTATTGATGGATATGTATTTATTGCCATTTTACTTGTTTGATGATTGTTTCTGTAGATTTTATCTGATTTTTTTCTTGTCTTTGTCACTTTTGACCTCTCCTTTGCACTCAAAGAGTCTCTAACATTTCTTTAAAAATTTTTTAAATGTGTACTTATTTTTGAGAGGGAGAGAGAGGAAGACTAAGTAGGGAAGGAGCAGAGAGAGATAGAGGCACAGAATCCAAAGTATGCTCAAGGCTCTGAACTGTCAGCACAGAGCATGACATGGGGTTTGAACCCTTGAGCCATGAAATCATGACCTGAGTCAAAGTCAGATGCTTAACCTACTGAGCCACCCAGGCACCAGTATCTTTAATATTTCTTGCAGGACTGGTTTATTCGTCAAAAACTTCTCTAGTTTTGTCTGGGAAACTCTTCATCTCTCCTTCTATTCTGAATGTAAACTTACTGGATAGAATATTCTTGGCTGCAGATTTCTCCCATTCAGCATTTTGACTACATCCTGCCACTCCATCCTGGCATGCCAAGTTTCTGTTGAGAAATCTCCAGCTAGCATATGTGTTTTCCCTTGTACGTTAAGGACTTCTGTTTTCTTGCTCCTTTTAAGATTTTTTTTATCACTATATTTTGCAAATCTAATTGCAATATGTCTTTGTGTTGGCCTGCTTTTGTTGATCTCAATGGGAGTTGTCTGTGCCTCCTACATCTAGATGTCTGTTACCTCCCCCAGATTAGGGAAGTTTTCTGCTATTAATTCTTGAAATAAATTTTATGCCCCCTTTTCTCTCTTCTTCTTCTGGGCCTCCCATAAGATGAATATCATTATGTTTGATGGAGTAACTGAATTTTCTAGGTCTATTTTTGTGTTGTATAATTCTTCTTTGTCTCTTTTGTTCAGCTTCATTATTTTCTATTATTTTGTTTTGTAGGTCACTAATTTATTCCTCTGCTTCTTCTAGCATGTTATTCACTGCATCAAGCCTGTTTACATCTTGTTTATTGCATTCTTCATCTCTGGTTCTTTTTTAATACTTTCATCTCTGGGGTAAGGGTCTCACTGATGTCTCTATTTTTTTCTCAAGCCCTTATGATTGCTGCTTTAAATTCGTCATCAGGCATGTTATTTATATATATTTCACTTAGATCTCTTGCCATGGCCTTATCTTGTTCTTTCATTTGCAATTAGTTCCTCCATCTTGGCATTTTGTCTAAGTCTCTGCCTTCTTCTCTGTGTTAGAAGAACCAGTTATATCTTTTCCTCCTGAAAGTAATGGCCTTATTAAACTGAGGTCATATAGTGCCCAGGTCTGGCACTTAAGGAATGTCTTCATTGTGTGCTGTGTATACTATGCTGTTGTGTTTGGCTGCTCTATCCTTCAGGCCAGTCATCTGCAGAGGCTTTCCTTGTCTGCTGTGGGCAATGTTTGGTCCCTAGCCAGAGTGTGGCAAGCTTTAGCAAGGTGTGCTCCAATCTGCATGTGAAAAGAGACCTGGCAGCAACTCCACCAGAACTGAGGACCTCCAAAACTCTCTGATCAGGAGATACTGTGTGGGCAAGGCATTTGCACTGGTCTTCTGGGGGAAGTTCTCCATTCTGGTACTGAAGCAAGCTTGACTGAGAAAAGCAACCCTGCAGAGCACAGGGTGGTAGAGCTCAGTGTAAGGAAGTTAGGCAGCCAATGTCAGCATCGTGCTGCTTTTTGCTGGCTCTGTGTTGATGCTGAAAGGCAGGCAGGAAAATGGCACCTGACAGGTCCTCTGTTTTCAGAGAGGCATCTCTGTGAATGCTTCCACATAGGGAAGTATTCTGAGAAGAGTGAATAATCTCCCCCACTGTGCCCCAGGCACTCTTCAGATCACTGTTTCCATGCTCTCTGCTCCCAGGTTTTTTGCCTGCCTTCCCTCCAGAAGCAATGCAGTGCCCTCCAGACTCTATCCCAGCCAAGCCTGCTGGCCTTTCAACTTGCAGGCTTTAAGTCCCACTGGTTGCAAGAGCTCATAAAATTCAGCCCCTCTCATTTTCCAAGCCAATGGCTTTGATAAAATGTTCTCTTTGTGCATCTTTCTGTGTGTTCCTCTCTCACTCTTCTCTGCAACCACAGCTCCCTCCCCTCCACAATACCCACAACCCATTTGTTCTCTAAACTATGTCTCTGAACTTTCTACCATCTTCAATGTGACCTCTTCTCTTCCCTCAGTTGTGGAGTTTTTTCTGCTAGTCTGTAGGTCAATTTCTGGGGGTATTGAGGATGATTTGATATTTATCTAGTTGTGCTCATAGGGTGAGATAAACCTAGTGTCCTACTACTTCATCACCATCTTCCCATTCGTTATTCTTGACATATTTTAAGTGTTTTCTGTGGATTGATAACTGGGCTCAGCACAGAGAATACAAAATTGTCAAGCCGAAGAGAGGCCATGAACAATATCATGAGTTCAGTCTAACCAGTAAGTTGAAAACTTATCACATACTTCTAAATGTAAGAGAATTTGCAAGCATGGCGGTATGTATGAGAGAGGCAACAACAGGAGCAAAAACCTTCATTACATAAGTGAATGAGTAAAATGAGTGAATGAATGAATGTCTCAGTGGCTAAAAGAAACTCACAGGAGACTAGTCTAGTTAGAGCAGAGAGTTAGAGCAGCATACTGTATGGGGAAGTAGAGACCGGTTTTATCACATAGATTTTAACCTTAGACAAAAGGAAAGACATTGGGAGGCAGCGTCTGTGCCCATACACTTAAAGTGCAAGGACTAAAAAAAGAGAAATACAAAATTTGTGTTTTGAAAAGAAATTCATGCAGCTTTGTTGAGAGAAATAAATGATTATAGGGAGCCTTAGGTGGATATGAGAAAACAGTTATTAAGCTCTTAGAATTAGACAGATCTGGGTCTTCTACTCAATGCATGATACAAATTTGGAAGAATGGATGTTTGTTAACTGCTAAAATAATTCATCTTTATACCTTTCTTCTTTACGTAGAAAGCAGCATTAGCTGCCAAGAATAACTTTATGAATACAGTGGCTAAATTATACAGCTATTTCATGCACTATTTATCATTCAAATATGAGAAAACTAAGCTATCATAAATGTCTGTCTCTATTTGCTGGAAAAATAAATGCAGTATATTGATTACAAGATAATGAACAGCAATATTCCTTTGCTCTGATACTCAAATAGCTATTCCTTATTTTTGTGTATTTTCTCTATTACTAAATAACTACTAAATTGAAGGAGAAACATTGCAGTATTTCAAAAAGTCAAATCTATGGAAAATATTAATACAATTATTATAAACTGTATCTCCCTAAAATTCATATGTTGAAACCCTATCCTTAATGTGATGATATTTAGAGATGGAACCTTTGGGAGATAATTAGGTCATAAGGTAGGAGCCCTCATATGGAATTAGTGCCCTTGTAACAAGAGGCAGAAAAGAACTTGCTTCCTCTCTCTTTTACTGCCAGGTGAGGACACAATGAGATGTCCTTCTGCAAACCAGAAGAGGGCCCTCACTAGACACTGGATCTACCAGCACCTTGATCCTGGACGTCCCAGATTTTAGAATTGTGAGAAACAAACATTTATTGTTTAAGCCACCCAGTCTGTGTGTATTATAACTGTTATAACAGCCCGAGCTGATTGGCATAACATTTAAAGTATATGCAACAAGTGTTTGGAAAATTCATAGGTGAAAATTAGATAAATACTTTTAAGAACTGATTGCTAATCTTGAGGAAAAAAATCAAATTCCATGAAGATTTGTGTAGATGTCATAAAAATTAGATGTATGTTAGATGAGTCACACAAACACAGTTTTATGGAATATGGAATATTAAATGAAAAAATCCATTAAGATGTATTCTTATGCTTTTAGTGGAAATAAAATCTGATACTCAATAAAAAGTGCCAGAGGTAACATGAAATAAAACATAATTTATCACAATATTAACAAAAAATATTATCATGCTAGTTTTTCAAACCTAAAGTCATATACTAATGCAAGAAAATTATAATTTAATTTTATATAACCATGATATAATATGGCACTGAAAAATGCTTACAATATTTGAAGTACTCCACATTTGTCCCTTTTCTCTTGTCATTAGGTGTACATTACAAAATGATTGAGTAGTACAAACCCTTAAGTAAAGAACAAGAATGCAACTTAAATTCTTATTTTTTTCAGCCTTCTCAAATCATTTACGCAAAGATCATGTCAAACAACTTTGTTCCCCTGCTTGCTCTGTCTGCAGCACTGTAATTCCACCCTAGAGCCATTTAAGATTTATAACCACTCAACTTTCACACCTGCTATGTGGCAGTCAAATGCTACATGTTACGGGGAACAAAAATGAATAGAATATTATCTTGCATTCCACAAATTCAGAAAAGCAGCAGGTGAAGGCTGGCAGTCAAACAGCTGACTAAATTCAATGTGGTAAATACTATGAACATTTATGTACAAAGTGCTATGAGACCACAGATAAGGGAGTAACTACATTTGCAGGGAATATACTATAGAGTTAGGAATGGCTTCTAATGAAAGAAGTACTTAAGAATTGGACTTTGATATTAAACATTTATTTGTTTTTTTTTTTTCAAGAAAAAAGGAAGAACAAGGCAAAGATGCTAAGGAACTAAATATGTTGATGTGATTGTAATAAATGTCCCAATTGGTGAGGGCTTCATTTCTCAAAGAATATACTAGGTTTCCTTTTACCTCCGATCCTGTTTATTCTTTTGTGAAACACCACTTATCCTTAAAAGAGATCTGGATCAGATGCAGACCACAATGGCTGAAACCATGTGTTGGTCTGGTGCCCCTTTGAAGACATTTTCCTTTGGTTTGAGTTCTATTGCCCTCTCCAATCTCTGAATTTCTAACAAATAGTCCTCTGGATTACTTATATACTGAATTACTCTGGATTATTTATATACTTACATACTCTGGATTACTTATATACTTATATACCGAATTTCTAAGAAATAGTCCTCTGGATTACTCACATACTGCTGAGCTTGTTCTTTGTCTGATCTCCCTAATTAGGCAGAGCATATTTTAAAGGGAAATTTTCTCTGAATATTAAAAAATGATATTGTTTACAGAGACACCTGGGTGGCTCAGTTGGTTAAGTGTCCAACTTCTGCTCAGGTCATGATCTCATGGTTCATGAGCTGGAGCCCTGCATCAGGTTCCATGCTGACAGCTCAGAGCCCGGATCCTGCTTCAGATTCTGTGTCTCCCTCTCTCTCTGCCCCTCCCCCCCTCATGCTCTGTATCTCTCTTTCTCAAAAATAAACATTAAAAAAATAAAAAAAAATTGTCTATAAGCTATGCACAGAGAAGTTATCAATATTTGTGCATTTCATTGAATTAAGTCATTTCTCTTTTCATAAGCAGTAAGTTCACCTTAAACTTCAGACCTAAACTGGGAAGTTATACATTCTTGCATCTTTAAATGTTAGTTTGTAGTGATGCCTTGACTCTGACTTTAAAAATGAATAAGTTATAATTTCATGGAAGACCTTGAAATACATGGGTATGATTTGAACATGCTAATTCGAAAGCTATTCCAGATAAAGGAAACAAAATATGGTTGGAAATGTAGGTGAACATGATTTATAATAGAAGAGAAAAAGTAGTTCTACTATGGGGAATGTAAACTTAATAAAATAAAATAGGTTAAGTAATGAGTAAAATAATGTATAAATGAATACTTTCTTAAATTAGTAATGGGTAGGTGGCTCAGTAGGTTAGGCATCCAACTCTTGATTTCAGCTAAAGTCATGATCTCACAGTCCCTGAGTTTGAGACCCACATCGGGCTCTGCACTAAAAGTGCTTGGGATTCTTTCTCCCTCTCTTTCTGCCCCTCCCCCACTTGCACACACGCACACTCATGTTCTCTCAAAATAAATAAATAAACTTAAAGAAATAAATTAATAAAAATAAATAAATTCATCAATAGGTAAAAGAACCAGAAATTCAGGTTGTAATTAGAGCAGGGGACTTTAGAAATTTGTGTTATTAGAATCAATTCCACAATCAATAAGCAAGAGTAAGACAAAAAAAAATTACAAGTATTGATGTGTTTAGTATAGGCTGGAATGGAGAGAATTTATGAGCATGGAGACCAAGATGAAATCATTCATTAACAGAAATAATAACAGAGCTAACATAGGACAGAGAAATCAGAGGAGACAGATGTAGGAGGGTCATAAAGGAGGATTTGTAAGGATTTGGCAAAAATGTACTATTCATTCAATACTATATTTGTTCTAGGCCACGGCATTACTTGCTATGAAATATTTCATGTGAACATGGATCCTGTCCTCAAGAAGTTTATGTTTTAGCAAGGATGGAGAAAGAATTTTGAAGAAGGAAGAATTAGAAGTAGAACTTGCTAGGAAGAATTTCAGGGGTTCAAGTAGCTCATTCAATAGACAAGAAAATTCTATAAAAGCCACTGAAGTTAGGAAGGTGGGGACTGTGTTTGGAATAAAGAAAGGTCTGCAGTTTGGCTAGGGAATATTTCATGGATAGATAAACGAGATAAGGCTTAAAAGAGAAACCGGGGTTATGAAGGAGAGTGACTTGAATATCCAGCTAAAGTGTTTGGGTTACGTGTTAGAATGGGTACCTTGGGTTTGATTACCCTGCAGCTCTTACCTACTTTTATTTTATTCTTGTTTATTTATTTTGTGTAAAAATGTCCTGAATCATCTTTTGGAAGTGTTCTTTTTCACTACAGGCCACTCAGACCTTGTCTCCCAGGAATTTGAATCCCAGCCACTGACACAGGAGGGAAAATGGGAGGAGATGAAGCACACCAATTGCAGTGTCACGGACAGATTTCCCTCCTTTTCCTGCCAACTTTCCTGGGTCCTGTCCTTTGCAAAAGCTGGTTGTTTTGTTCTCTTTTTGGTTTATGAATTGCCATGAATCCTTTCAATAAAATCCTTTTGTTTCCCTAAAGTAGGCTAGAGTTGTTTACTATCGCTTAAGACCCAAAGCACTCGTATTCAGAACCAACAGAATTACATTATATGACATTTCACATAGACAGTGGGAGTCAGAAGAAAACAGTATTTTGTTTCATATATGTAGTTTTCAAAGAAAGAATGAAAAATCAAAAGATCCATCCAGTGAAAGAGTTACTGTAGTACAGATGTTAGTGCAAGACAGCATTATGTAGAAAATGCTTTGTTACCTTGTGAAGGAAATCATAAATCAATGCACACAAAGTAACTGTGACTTAGAAAGGGTTTTTGAAAAGAATAAGCTTCTCATGCTTTTGTAGCAAGCCCATAAAATCAATCATTTATATTGAGAAAACAATGATTAGATTATTCTTGGAGAGCTTAAAGAAGATATTTTCAATTACTTGAAAAAGTATAGCTGGTAAGAAATGTATTTATGTTTGAGTAATTTCTGTGTAAAAAAAATAAAAGCTTAAAAGTAAACAAAGCAGGGCAGACTCAGAATAAAAACAATGTAGAGCAAGAAATTTATTTTCATAATTTAAAATGCCATCTGATGTCAGGTATTCATCAAACCTTTTGCTAACATTAAATAATTTTGCTATTAATAACAGCTAAAAAGTACTCAGAATTATTAAATGGCAGAGTCTATCCTGAACACTATGAAAACTATCTCATAAGCTTCACAAGACGGTTATAGGACAGGCTTTGTAAATCTTAAGTCTCTTTGGTTACAATGAAACAGAAAACCTGATTCAAATTTGTTTAAGCAAATAAGACATTTATTGGCTTACACAAATAAAATTTTCTGGAAGAGAGTTGTCTTAACGGGCTTAAAACCTATAAACAAAATTTATAGTTCTAACCTCTCACTTTGAATCTCCCCTGTTTCATTAATTGTCATTATTTAACCCCTCATGATCACAGGATGGCTATGTAAGTCCAACTGGACACACTACTAACTCAAAATCTAGAGGAAAGAGAAATTTCTTCTCCCTCAACATGTTGAAGTCATCCATCCGATCAATATTTTGGCTTGATTCTCACTGTCTAAATTGAAAGGCACTCATTTCTGACACAATCAGTTTGGCACGTGCCGGCTGACTTGCACTAGTTGTAACAAAAAACTGTGTGAAAAGTAATAATAAAGATCACAATCATAATAGTAGCAATGACCATTTATACTACTTGCTTTCAAATTCTGATGACCTGGGCTAGAGTAATTTATAGATTTCCACAATAACCATAATATATAATGCACTATTACTATTCACATTATATTGGTGAGAAAATTGAGGCATAGAGTGGCTAATTTACCGGCAACATTCACACAGATGTCAAGTGGAAGAGCTGGAATCTGATCAGAAATTTGTCTGGCTCTAAAGTCTACAAAGTAACCATTATACTGTAGTGTCATTCATTCTTTGAGAAGATAATGAGGACATTCCTTTACAAAGCACATGTGCTGAAAATAGTAGAATGGTGCAGCAGAAAATGTGAGGTGTTATTTCCCAGAAGATAAGGAAAGGAGGCACAAAGAAATTAAAGAGCTACTCTGAAGCAATTAACCAGTGAATGGTTGAGCTAGAATTCAAACTAGGTTTGTGTAAGGGCAGAGCTCAAAGTCCTAATTACTAGAATATGTGAATACATGTGATGGCTGTTATTGAATATATCTGTGAACAGATAATGTAGCCAGAATTAACATTTAAAGTGTACTACCTTAATGAATTTTCATTTCTCCCACTAATTATGTTCCTGACAGTCTAAGACCTATTATAATTCTCTCAGTCCAGGGAGAAGAAACAGGGCCAGTGCTGGCTGGAACAAAGCATCCATAGCTAGATTTAAGTTTCAAGGGTAGTTTTCATTTTGATTTTGCTTCTTGTCTACATGTATACCAAAGCAATGATCTTGAAATACACTTTGCCAAAAAAAGTTACAGAGTTTTATGTTTCATTATATCCCATTAATACATTAAAAGCCAATTGTTATAGGCTAAATCATAGATTCTGTCCCATAATTTTGAAGGGGGATATCCCTGACACCATTAATACTGACTCAACAATAGGAAAGACATCACATATGACATACAGAAACCTTTTCCATAGAGAAAGGGGTAATGGCAAGCCCAAGACTTTATCAATACCAAGGCCCTACTACAGACCTATAAATTCAATCTCTGGTAATGAAGACTGCTTGCCCATATTTTTTAAAGAGTTACCAAGCATTTTTGAATGTTCAGTTAGTGTTAAGAAACACTGCTCTGGGAAAAAAAAAAAAGACACCGGAAAACCAATCTCCACATCATGTAGACAATAGCATCTGTGGGCTATTGGGAATTTGCCATGGAGATGAGCCTGTGGAAGCTCTTTCTAACTCTCTCTAGTCTAAATACAGCATATATGGATGCAGAAGTTCCTGTGTGCTTTGGAACCAGTAGGTGCTGAGAAGGGCTAGGGTTAGGACCAAGATGGGGTGTTATCTGTGGGTATTATAAATGAGGAAAATGATCAGGACCTTAGACATAAGCAACAGGTACCAAACAATCTCTCTGAAAGCCAGAGAATACAGGTCTCTTCCCAGTATCAAAAGCAGACGAGGCTCTCCACAGCAATTATCCAGAACATCACATGCATCTGAAATCTAACACCATCTTGAAAGGAACAGAGACTCATAGAAGTTGAGTATTGCACATTTTCCAGAAAGATATTTCTTTAACTTAAAGAAACAATGGTAGTTTATATTCATAGTTGTTTGTTTGGTTTTCTCTTACATATCAGGTGGATATAAAGGTTAAAGTCAGGTGTGGGGCTTGAGAAGGAAAAAAATATATATTACTGATAATAATTTAAAAAGCTTTATTTCTTATGCACAATTAAATGGCAGTATGCTCATACTTTGAGGATGAGAGATTCTTTTTATTCTCTATGCACTGTTCATTTTTTATGCTCCCATTCAAGAGTCAATGTCTAGGCTTCCTTATCTATAGATAGGTTTGTGACCGGCAGGAAAGCAAAGTTGCCAACCAAACCACCTTGTCTTAGCTATTTCCATAAATCTAAACCCACTGAAAAAAATTTTACAAAGTGCTTCTGAGAAGCCATAAAGATGGAGAAAGACCTTTGAAGGAAACATCAAGAGGGAGAGAATTACCTAATTCATGGAGAGGAGCCCAATCCCCTGGCTGGGGAAAAGAGCATGGACTGAGATCCCAGAAGCAAGGGAAACACAGGTTTCAAAGGTCCTGAGTGGCACAGTGGAGAGCAGTCAAAATACCCAAATGGAATCGGTGCATTGTGCTTACAAAGAAACTGGGACCTAGCAATTTGGGTTTACCAGTGTTGACAAAAATTCTTATGTCCACAGTAGACAAGAAAAATAGCATAACGCCTCCATACCTAATGAAGGTCTCACAAACAACCAAGGCAATATTTTCTTCCAGTCTGATAGGATCATGAGCCCATTCAAAATGAGGTCAATTTAAAGAAAATAAAGTCATATTTATTGAACATCTAAGTACTATTCATCCCTACTACATAAAACATAACTTTAAGTTGATGGACTAAGTTTTTAAACATTCACTAAGATTTTTAATAATGATTCATTGTTTAAAAATCAGTATATACATAATAAAATGTATCCCTGAGCAAAATTTTGAGAGAGAAGAATGACACTCTTGCACAGAAAGATAAGCCCACACAGACTAGACTTTGCTAAGTGATCGGCTGCTCTTGGAGATTTCACCAGAAAAGAGTAAGCCTCCTAGGATATCCACATAAACATATATTGTCCCTGATACATCTACATCTAGAATTCAAGTCATTGACAGAATATAAAGCCCCTAATACAAAGAAAGAAAGAAAGAAAGAAAGAAAGAAAGAAAGAAAGAAAGAAAGAAAGAAAAAGAAAGAAAGAAAGAGGCACTTGGGTGGCTCAAACAGTTCAGCCTTGGCTTCTGGATTTTGGCTCAGGTCATGATCTCACAGTTTGTAGACTGTGTAGGGCTCTGCACTGACACTGTAGGGCCTGCTTAGGATTCTCTGTCTCCCTCTCCCTCTGCCCCTTCCTCTAAATAAATAAATAAATAAATAAATTTTTTTTTTAAGTAAAAGAGAAAATAAAAAAATATCTCGAGCAAATGTATGGACTCAGACAAATACTGCAAATTTCTGCATTTTAGAAAAATGAATAAAATAAATACTTTTCTCCGGGTAAAATTTAATTGCCTCAAAAATCTAATTAATGAGAGCGTTCCATTTCTCCAATTTTGAAGTTTCCTCAGGCTCACAACAACCTATCATTTACCTGATAGAAAATAACAACTTGCCCCATATTTGTCTTCTAACTTTGGAATCTGACCTGTTTAAGTAGCTAGTGAATTTTGGATTTTATTAACACTTGTTTTAAAGATAATTATGCAGGGTTCAGTTTTTAGTTTAATCTTTCTCAGTATTACCTAAAGATGCTACTGCTGTTCAGAGGTGTGTATCATTACTCAGAGGGGCAGTGATTTATTGAGTAATTAAGGCAATCTAAATCTTCATCAACTCAGTGCAAATTACAAATAAATGATCTAAGCTAGGTACTCTTTTCCAAATGTAAAATACTATTTATATTGTTGCTATTAGCACTTTTAATAATGTTGGGTCTTAATAGCATTTTCTACTTAGTTTTAATTTTATGTAAGTTTTCTACTAAAGGTGAAAGATATCTAAAATGAATATGGGCATTTTTACTGAAATTAGGCATTGTGCCAGGAAAAAAAAGCTTGGATGACATCAAAACTATGAATAAAATAATGATTTAAAATTACACACACACTCATTTATTTTCAATTAACAAACATTTTTGAGTACACATTTACACACCTGTCAATGTTTCTTACATATGTGTAATAATAAATCTGTTTTGTTTTGGCACATAAAAATTCTCACTATTTTATTAATTCAATTTATTTACTAATTGAGCTGTGGATAATGTAAATAATCATTGAATCTTCTTCTATTTGTGACTTTATTTTTTTTATAGATTTAGTTGAATTGAAAACTAAAACATGAATATGGGCAAATCTTGAAAAAAAAGTTGGAAAATTCTTCCACATATCACTAATAAAAAAACAATGTGAAAATTAAATCAATAGGCCATGAATTTGGGAAATGAGTAAGAGGTGTAGGAATGTTTGTGTTTATGTTTCCATATATATACAACATTCTAAATTCAAAACCATATTAAAGAAATAATATACATTTACACAGATAAGTAAAGAAGCTATGCTATTATGGTGCCATAGTAAAAATTAAGTATATTTGCAAGAGAATAGATTTGTGTTTGATTACTTAGAGTTATAATACATTTTTAATATTAATATCAAAATTACTTTCAGTGTGACTGAATATTTTTTGACGTTTTATGTAGAACTTGATACTGCTTTAAATATACTTTAAAATCTCTCATAAATAAACTAGGAATTATTTTATATATTCATTTATATTATCAGAAATTTTAATAAAATTTGGTTTTAGAAATATTTTATTTATGTTTATTTTCTAAAGAAGTAAAAGGGCTTAATTTTTTTCTACCACTTATTTTCATCATTCATTCAGTTATAGTCTGTTTTCCAAAAATTGGGACTTAACCCAATGTTAATATTTAGTAAGAAGTTAAAATCTAGAACACATTACTACAATACAGATAATTTTGATTCTTCTTTAAAATACTATTTTTTAAAATCATGACAGAAGATTTTTCTTAATAGAAAGCACCAAAAATACCATGCATATTCTCAAATAAAAGATTCCTCTTGGGGCACCTGGGTGGCTTAGTCGGTTAAGGGTAAGACTTCGATTCAGGTCATGATCTCATGGTTTGTGAATTTGAGTCCCACGTTGGTCTTTGTGTTGACAGCTCAGAGCCTGGAGCCTGCTTTGGATTCTGTGTCTCAACCTTTCTCTCTGCCCCTCCCCCCACTCTATTAAAAATAAATAAATGCAAAAAAAATTTTTTAAAAAAGATTCCTCTTAAATGTGTGCTTAAAAGAATCCTCTGAGGGAATTCTGAAATCTTTTTAATTGCCCTGAAGTCTAATAAGTTAAGTTCAGTAAATTAAGACAAGCTGATAAATTGGGGCAAAATTTACTGAGTACCAAAATCAAAGATTCTCTTTGGTTTGATATAAAATAAAGTATCAGATTCATAAAGTTTCATTGTTGTGACTACAGCTATATTTTGGTGATATAAAAGCCAATACCATTGTGAAAATTATAAATCTTAAAAAAAAAAATAGAATCACTGCACCCAATGTTGTTGTGAAGCTTGCTTCAAGAATATACACGACCCAATATTCATTGTACAGTATCTGCTTCTCTTTGAATATTTCTTACCTTTAATTTACAAAGCATATAAATAAATACATCCTCCAGCCCTCTTCTCACTCTTTTGATAATTTAAACTGTTCTCTAGCTTTCAATTAATGAAAAACATACTGTATACACTGTATGTTAGCTAACGACAATACATTATATTAAAAATACATTCACCTTTTACATTTATTCATAATTCTCAATTTATTCCAGCCTTTCTCTAGTTTGTCTTGTTTTCTCTATCAGCAATGTTCTTCCCAACTTGATAAGCATACTTGATAAGCATACTTCCCACTTAATGTTCTAGATTAGTATCTGGGTAGGTGTCTTTGCCTGAGGAACAATTCTATCCTCCAACTTTCTCACGCATAGAACAAGTAAATAAACCTATGTTCCCCAGGCTTAATTCTGAGCATTTTTTAATTCAATTCTAAATTTATAACTCAATTTTAAATGACAGTCTTTCGTAATATATTCTGAACTCCTTTGGGGGTTAATGATTTATCCTTTCTCTGCAAAGCATTTTACAGTTGTGCGATACACACAGGGATCTTAAATCTTAGCAATATGTGTAGAAAAGTAGACAAACTTTGATTTGCTTTTCTTGAGAGAAAGTGAAAAAAAAATGAAGTATACCATTGTAATAAAGGCTGAGGAGTGGAGCTTCCAACACTGGCTCTTCTTCTGCCTTTAAAAAATACATCCAAAAAAATAAAAAAATAAAAATAAATTAAGAATGTATCCATTATTTCTACTTTAACTAGTTATCATGTTGTGAGTTGCTGTCAGATATGCAAAGTCTTGAAGAAATACAAAGGTGAATTAAATGAAATATTCTGTAAAAAACAAGTTATTTTATTGATTTAAATACGGCAATGTTTGGTTTGGTTTGTTTTTTTAATGTATATGAACCAAGAGTTCCAAGTGTTGCTACCTCTTGAAAAACAAGTTTCATTTGGGAATAGCACAAGCCACTAAACCAGAGTCACCTTATAGGATGGATCTTTGCTTAAACAATACAATTCGCCTCGCAGACTTTGCCCAATTAAAATAACCAGTGACAAAATTAATGAGCAAAATCTGAATTATAGTAAGGTGAAGTTCAGAATGTGAAAATCAAGAGGGATAAAAGGATTTAGTTTTTGTAATTGTAGACTAGATATTTGAGATAATTATCTATTTATCACTCCTGACACTTCCTCACTTTCTTTTGCCCTCACCAGCACAATCACCATGACTCTTCCTCTTTTACATGTTTTTCTAGTGTTTTCTGCTTGTTATAATTTGCATAAAATCATTCCCTGTTGTAAGTTATCTGAATTCAAATTTGAATATAACATTAACAACAGTTTGGGAAATGTCTGTTACTTTGTTCGATACAAACTTTATAAAGATTGCTTTGGGGTGCCTGGGTGTCCGAGTCAATTAAGCATCCGACTCTTGATTTCAGCTCTGGTCATGATCTCATGGTTTGTGGGATTCAGTCCTGTGTTGGGCTCTGCACTGACAGGGTGGAGTCTGCTTGGGATTCTCTCTCTCTGTCTCTGTCTGCCCCTCTGCTGCTCACACACACTTTCTTTCTCTCTTTCAAAAAATAGAAAATAAAAAAAAATAAATAAAAAATATTTCTCTGTTGAGTCTCCACAATCAGAAATAATCTAAATCAAAAGAGATAGAGGTAATTTAAATATACTAGTTTTTGTAATACATGGAACACATGTTTCCCTGTTATGGGCAAACATGAAAAGCCTTAGGTAAGAGGACCTAGGACAAATATAATACATGCTTTACTCTTAAGTAGCTTCTAGTATTGTTCTCTCATCTGAGATACTCTTCTTGTAATTATTAAAGCTATGTCTGCATCATAATAATGGTGTAAAATAAAACTGAGAGAATGACAGATTAAAGAACAGCTCTGAGATGCAAGCATGTTTAGGTATAACTTCTTCAATATGCACATAGAAAATGCATTTTAGAGAATATTCTAAAACTGAGGTTTTAAAGACTATTTAGATCCGAAGAATTTTTTTTTTTATGATTGTTCAAAGCAGTTTTCAGTATGAGAACCTGGAAAAATGAGAGCACTCCCATCTTTAGCCATCCTTATTTACTGATCAGATTTTGTTACATTTCATTTATATTTGGTGCATGTGTTCATATTATGTTGGAACTAAATATATCCCATAATGTTCAATTGCACAAAGTTTCTTTTTTCTCTTATATTACTATATTTAAATTACCAGCACAATCTCTTCCATTTTAGATATCTCATATTATAGAGAGTCAACAAAGCAATTTTTTTATGTATATTTATTTTTGAGAGACAGAGAGTGATAAAGAGTGAGCAAGGGAGGGGCAGAGAGAGAGGAAGACACAGAATCTGAAGCAGAATGCAATTTCTGAGCTGTCAGCACAGAGCCCTATTCAGGGCTCAAATTCGTGAACTGCAAGATCGTGACCTGAGCTGATGTCAGATGATTAACTGACTGAGCTACCCAGTTGTCCCAACAAAGGAATCTTTTAAAAAGATTTTATCAAACATAACAGACCTTTCCCAAATTATGTCTAATATTATATTCAAATTAAGTCAGATAACTTACATGATGTAATAATTATATACAGATAATTACTATTCTTTCTATGGCATATGAAGAGGGGAAACTCATAGTCAATATTAGAAGTAAGATTAGAAAGGAAATCGAACCATTTACTAAGAGAATATTTACTGAACAACTAGTACAGGATATTTCCCTAGGATACATCAATGGCAAAATAAGCAAGGAAAGAAATCCAAAAACAAAAACATAACAAACAAACAAACAACAACAACAAAAAAAAACTGTAAGCTCCCTAGTAAAGGTAATGAGGGACATGGACAATGAAAATAAATTAACAGGTAAAATATATAATATTAGAAGTAATAAATGCTGTGGGAAAAAAGAAAACAAAGGGGTATGAATTATGGAAGTGGGTGGGTATTG
Organism: Lynx rufus; assembly: GCF_022079265.1. Classification (NCBI taxonomy): domain Eukaryota; kingdom Metazoa; phylum Chordata; class Mammalia; order Carnivora; family Felidae; genus Lynx; species Lynx rufus. The sequence continues at coordinate 109,223,600 of NW_025814889.1, forward strand.
CTATTTTAAGTAGGTGGCCAGGAAAGGCATCATTGAGAAGGCATTGTGGGAGCAGAGATGCCAACGATGTGTCAGTGACTATCCAATCTGAGAAGTTTGTCACATATCAGGTATAATATGATCCACTAAACCATAAGGTTCACATAAGCATCAGTAATCTATTATTAAATGGAAATGGTATATGTCAGGAAAATGGCCTCTGTTGCCTATCGGCTGCCTATCACTGAGAGTAGAAACCCAAATACTTCTTCCCACTGCATCTTGGTTTCTGATTCATCAAGGAAAGCATAGCACAGTCAAGTGCTAGATGGAACAACACTTTACTCACACAGAGAAGAGACAGAGCAGAATCAACTCCAGGAGAAGGTATAGGTCCCCTATAGCCAGGGGGTCCCTCCTGATACAGGGCTTGCACACACCCATTTTGTGCCACAGAATAAAGAATCCCATCTTCTTCCTATGGAGTATAGATACAACAGAAGGGTTGGCAAGGGGCCAACTTTGTTTTACACACTTGAGTAAAACGAAGGAGTATGTACTGAACCTAAAACAGGAATAAGTATTTCCACATAAGTCTTCATAAGCTCATCCCAGGCAATGAAGACTCTTTGTGGTGGTAAGGAAGTGCTCAAAGTCCAAGGCCCTTATTCTTATGTGGCCAAAGGGCTAAAAGACTATATGCATAGCACTGCCTATCCCAACAGTATATTATAAAATCTGGTTAATATCAAGTGAAAAGACATAACCTGATAAATGGATGCTATTACACCATTTTCTGTTTTCTTCCCATCTTTTCCTAACTTGTATCCATGGCCTTATGGGGTAATAGCACTTTTGATAGAAAGAGGAATTCATGGTGGCATTAGCAAAAAGTATACTGCCCTGTTTTGCATTCTTTCAAATTGTGTCTGTTAAGAATTATGCTAAAAAGAAATATTCCTGCTTGGCATACACCAGGTACTGTATCTTATTTTCCTCCTGGGTGGAAGGAGAAATGGCCTGAGATGTAGATCTATGCTCATTCAAGGTTAACAGTTTGACCAAGAGTTCAGAAAGATATAAAGATCAAAACCAGAAATTGGTTTTGAGGAAGTTTGAGGAACAGGTAAGGGCCCTGATTCTGAGTATATTCTGTTCTTGTGAACAAAACCACATGGAATTGCCTTCAAAGCTCATCTGACTAGATTGCGCAGTGCCTTATTTATTCAATATGTTCCAGTTTTACTTGCTTATACTTGTGTTTGTATATTTTGTTTTATAAAATTTTGTCACAAGGGTAGGTTCTTGTATGCATCACCATAGTCAAAATCCTGACCAGTAACCATCAAAACAGTCTTTTCTGTTGCCTTTATATAACAATACTAATATCCCTCCTGCCATTCTACCTTCACCTCACCCATCGACTCCACTTCCAACTGTTATATCTGGCAAGCACTAATCTGTTCTTAATTTCTAAAATTTTGTCATTTCTAAATGTTTAGATGAAATTCTACAGTTGGCCATCTTTTGGAGTTGGCTTTGTCATATAGCATGATTCCTTGGAGATTCATCCAAGTTATTCCATGTATAGACAATTTGCTCCCTTTTATTCTAAGTGGTATTCCATGACATTTATGCTTTGCCATCCATCTGTTGGATGCTTTGAAGGTGTATTACCAGAACTGAGACTAAATGAAATTTACACAGGAGAAAACTGTACCACTGAAGATACATACTTTATCCAAAATTGCACAACACCTACACACACAAAAAAAAACAACTTCTATCATAAATAACATTCAATGGCAGGAAAGAAGAGAATTAGAATTCCCACGAGTAATAACAGAACCATAATCATCAAGACAATACAAAATGTTTTGTAAATAAAGTTGTAAAATAATGAATTAAAACAAACATAACAAATGTTTAAGTATTAGAGAAAAATTAAAAAGGCCTATTTAAAACATTAATGAACAGGTAAAGCCAAAGTTTAGGACAACTTGAAATAATAATTAAATTTAAAAAATATGAAAAAAACAGAGGAATAAAAAATGAAAACTCTAAATGAGAGGTCAAGAGGCATGGAAAGTAGAATGAGCAGCCCTAATAAGTGAATTGAAAAAAAAATGGAGCAAGGTAATTTTAGTATGGGTAATGATGGCGGATATGCCGGAATTGATAAAATTCTTGCCTATTCAAATTCAAGAAACACAACTGCTCCTAAGTACAATAAATCTACCTCTAGACATAGGATACGACAACAAACAAATGAACAAACAAACTACAACAACAGCAACAACCCAAAAAAATCTGTGCTGGGAAAGAAGGATACTGTGATCAAATATATTTGGGAAAAGCCACAGTAAACAACACAAAATGTATTTCTTCACTGAAAGACTTCCAAAACTTTCTTGTGCCAGTTAATGTCCCTTACTAAATCAACACATAATAGGCAGCAACTCTCATTTGTATTTTACTGAAAGCATACATTTTTTGCGAACCACCCTGCAGGACTTAGAGCTAATTTAGAATATGTTTGATATTTTTGTGTAATGAAAATGTGACCATAATGAAAGTCTAATTTGCACTGTGAAAGCTTTAGATTTTAAAAGTTATTTAATAAAAAACAAAAATGTTTCCAATTCTCCAGTATGAAAAATTGTGCTTAGTAACAGTGATTGTTTAACAAATATTAAAGCTTTCTACAAAGTTTTGTTTTAAAAACATACACAAAACAACAAAAAGCATTGTTTGAGCATCACCTTTGTACTATGAAGATTAGATTGTACCAGGATATTTTGGCACAAGCTATCAGATCCACCTGAGGAAAGATTTCTTTAAAATTCCTTCCTTTTCATTTTTTGTTTACTATTTATAAAAGCAATTACTAGAAAATATGAAGAGAATTTTAATCAGAGCTTCACCTAGAAAGATTTTACGAATACATCTAAACCATAAGAAAGAAACTTTGATTTATTTATGATGTTTCTAATTCAATATAAAAAATTATTGAACTAAATGGGTGATGGGTATTAAGGAGGGCAATTATAGTGATGAGCACTGGGTATTTTATGTAACTGATGAATCACTAAATTCTACTCCTAAAACCAATATTACACTACATGTTAACTAACTAGAATTTAAAGAAAACTTGAATAAATAAATAACATAAAATGAAAACTTGAAACATAATTATATATAAATAAAATATATAATATAAATATATATACATAATTATGTCTCAAGTTTTATTAATATAATAATATAAATATATATACATGATATATAATTATGTTTCAAGTTTTATATATATGTGTGTATGTATGTGTGTATATATATATATTTATATACATATAAATATAATTTCTTCTTTTGTATTATAAATGGCCAAGGATATGGTTCCATAACAAAGAGCACAACATGTGGCTCCATATTTCAAGGGTTATATTTCTTGCTCATGATCAGTCCAATGGGGGTTGGCAAGAGGGTCTCATTTATAATGGATTTTCAAGGACTAAGGATAACAAAGGTTTAATCTCCACACATACAGAATTTTCTTCATCAAGGAAAGAAAAGGAAGTGTTGAAATCTGACACCATCAATCAATCCCTCCCACCTTCAGTTGACATAGGACACTATGTCTATTCAATCAATGGAAGCAAATCTAGGGATCATGGCTGTTTTCAAGTAGTAGAAAATCGAAATCATTTGCCTAGAAGGAGAACCACAATGTATTTGAACTGCCCTAATGACCATAATCAACAGCTTTTCAAACTAAATAAGAATTTTAAAATGTAACTTCCAATTTAATATTTCAAAGAATTTAATAATAAAATGATATAAACGCAGGGTGCCTGGGTGGCTCAGTCGGTTAAGCATCCAACTTTGGCTCAGGTCATGATCTCATAGTCCGTGAGTACGAGCCCCACGTGGGGCTCTGTGCTGACAGCTCAGAGCCTGGAGCCTGCTTTGGATTCTGTGTCTCCCTTTCTCTAACCCTCCTCCATTCATGCTCTGTCTCTGTCTCAAAAATAAATAAACATTAAAAAAAAATTAAATGATGTAAATGCTTTCAAGAAGTTCCACCAGAGACTGGTTTATGAAGGGACACAACAGAGATAGAGGAAATTTAATAAGTTTTGTTTCTGAATATGAAAATGGGAGATATATCTAAGAAAATAGATATACAGTGTTGAAAACTTTAATATTAGGTAATGCTGAAATTCTTTTGGTGACTGCTTTTAAATAATTATTATAAATAATTCACCATTTCCTATGTATGGAACATTAAATAGAGCTCTGCCAAGTTTGACTTAATGAATAAAAATGCTGAAAATATCCAATGGTGGGATATCCTCAATAATATTAGACAAGAAACAACAACAAAAAAAAATTATCAGCCCAAAGGTGAAATCTTTATTTAAGCCATATATTCACTTTGGCAAATCTTAAAGTTAAAATGACAAAATAAGACATTCAAGAAAAATATCATTATTTAACTGAGTCATTAAAAATGAGTATGTATGTAACACATGAAGAGAAACTTCAAGTTGTGGGAAGAATCTTAACAGGATATCAGCTCTCAGAAAATTTGAAATTTATTCTTATGCAGTGATGGACCTTCAGCAAGTACAAAATGGTTGGGCCAGGCTCTTTGTAAATATATCTAGGCTGCACTGATGAATGAATGAAAGAATTGGGTAAATCACTGAAAACAAAATAAACTATATATTTGTTTGTTTGTTTTAGAGAGGGTGTGTGTGAGCAAGAGTGGGCAGAGGTGGGGGAGGGAGGGAGGGAGGGAGGGAGAGAGAGAGAGAGAGAGAGAGAGAGAGAGAGAATCTTAAGCAGGTTCCACATGGGGTTCTATCCTACAGCCCTAGGATCTTGACCTGAGCCAAAATTAAGAGTTGGATGCCCAACTAACTAATCCACCCAGGCGCTCCTAAAGTAAACTTTTTAAATGCAGCAGGGAGGATGTCATATAGGCTAGTGGTGTCTCCCTGCTTGCAGCAATTGTGAAAAGCAGCTATGTTAGCGAGTATTTAGAGTTATAGGACGTTTAGTCTAGTGGTGCATAATCAATATTTTTAAGAAACGTTACAAAGCATGAAAAAAGTTTTGCATTGCTTCTTTTGATTTTAAAATATAATGAAGACAACCCACACTTGCAATTATATTATCTACTCATTGCTCACTCAGTTCAGCTGTCATTTATAAACATAAAGAGCAGAAACAGTATAGACCATACATAGATAAGAGAGGCAAACAGAATTACTATAAACGCTACTGAGAAAGGTCTCATTATTTTTGATAGTGCACGCAGAGGAAAGCAATAAAAAAAATGAAAATGGCTTTGAAATTTATAAAACTGACTGAATTATCTGTTGTTTTTTACCAGGAAGTCTCTGACTCAGTCAATGCTGTTTAAAGCTTAACAGATTTTAGTCAGGATGCTAAAAGGCCTAAGAAGACATGTGTAGTAGGATCAAACTGAGCTGCCAAGAGAGGGCAAGGTGTTGGCCCAGATACATGGTACTACAAGAGGAGACAGACCTCTGCCGAGGTATCAGTTATTTAGGGCTGGTAACAGAATTAGTTGTAAGATAGTGTAAGCTCCAGACAATCAAAATCTATCTCCTTCCTCCATCCCATACCTTGTCTGTTCCTTCCTACTCACATAGCCCAACACTTTGTTTATAGTAGACATGAAAAGGTATTTGTTGAATAAGTATTTATTAAAATAATGGGTGGAGTAGTGTATCTTTAAACTCATGTTTTGCCAAAAAGAGTCTATACTTCCTGCAATTTTTCTATATATTCTAAACCCTCCGGTATTTCCCTCCCTATAAAGCCTTTCAAATAAGGTCTTATTTAATCTTTCTTAAACTACAGAGCACTATAATTTGGTAGAAACCACTTTATAGGGGAAAAACACCCAAACTTTCAGCTATAGTTTATAAATTATTTTAGGAGGTAAAGAGAAAAAACATGTTTTAAAAGAGCTGAATAGATCAAGCCCTGAGTGGGAATATAAACTGCTACAATTTTGGAGTAAACAGTAAATTGAAAAAGCATATTTCCTATGTTCACTGTTGTAATTCCAAGCATCCTGCTCAGAAAAACATTTCTGCAAGCTGAGACATGCCAAAATGTTAAAAGGAGCTTTACTAGGGCACCTGGGTGGGTCAGTTGGTTGAATGTCTAACTGTTGATTTCAGTTCAGGTCATGATCCCAGGGTCATGGGATTGAGTCCTGTGTCGGGCTCATGCTGAGCATGGAGACTGCTTAAAGATTCTCTCACTCGCTGCCCCCTCCCCAACTTGTGCTCTCTCTCTCTAAAATAAGACAAAATAAATAAAATAAAATAAAATAAAATAAAATAAAATAAAATAAAATAAGGAACATTACTAAAGCATTGTTTATAATAGTGAAAAACAGGACATACACTATGCATAAATAGAGCTAGGGATAATGAATATACAGAACATCTATTGATTGAAATACTGTACAGCAATTAGATAAACTAAATATATATGTGGTAATATTGAAGAATCTGGGAAATTACTAAGTGAAACAAAACGAAATGTAATATAGTTCATGTTGTATAATACTGTTTAAGTAAAACTAAAAAAAATAATTAAAAAAAACAAAAAAAGTCCACAAAGCAATAAGATCTAATAAACAAGATCTATTGTCACTGCTATATAAGTAATTAAAATGGACTACAAGTCTGCACATCAAACCCATAAAAGTCATCATATCTGGATTTGAGGGAGGGAATCTGACTGTGATTTATGTACATGGGATAGTTCATCTTCTCTTTTAATAGTGTATAGTTTAAAGGAAAATAACATTCATATTCTATTGATGCAATATAAATGCCAACAATAAAAAGACAGGAAACAAATATGTCACCTTATTAACTAACTGGATAATTCTGGGAAATTGGAATGTGACTGCTTGCTTTTTATTTTTACTGTCTTTGTAACTTTCAAAATTCCCAAAATAAAACAGAAGGGAGAAAAAAAAAAAAGGATAGCTACTGAAATAACTTGACAACTTTCCTCATCCATTCAAGGATTCAATGAAGAATTCGACTTGTGAAAGACTGGCTTCTATCTTAAGTAAAGAGGATCGCAAAACAGGAATAACTGGAAGTTAGAGCATTAAAAAGGCACCACAAGTAGAAATGCATGCCCTTAGAATTTGTAAGAACATGCAACTTTTTGGGTATAAATAATGAGAATACACTTAGAAAATGCCTAATTAATATTATAGCAAACACTTTTCTTCGTACCACAGATGTCAAGTGGGTAGGGAGGGTAAAGTAAGTCAACACGTTACACATAAATTGAAGAATTATTATTATAGAAGATGGGAGCCCATGCTGTTTGTTGAACGGGGAGGGGTTCTCTAACTCAGTTTGACTAATGGAGGAAGGCAGGAAGATCAACACTAAACAAAAGGTGATGCTGGGGCTGAGACTAGGGGAATGAATCAGAAATCAACCAGGCCATCCTGAGGTACAGCAGAAGGTACAAAACCACTAAAAAAAGAGAACATTCTGTGAGTTTCCTGAGAAAAGGAACTGAGTCTTGATTTTTTATTCCTCAAGAATAAATCTCCAGATTTATAATAGATCTCCAGATCTAGCAGAATAGGAACAAATAATCTTTATTTAATTAATGAATCAAAGAAGCAGATGACTGTCTATTATATCTTGTTTTCTATTTCCAAATGAGGATAATACAGTTTATATGTGAGCCAAACATGGAGCTTTTAAGATTCATAAAATTAGATATTTCTTAGTGTGAAAGGAATACTTTATTTCAAATTTAATTTACTATATATAAACTTTTAACTATGTATCTTAACCCACAGAAACATTCAATGCTTTGAACACAGCCACACTTTAAATTTATATTTGCCTTAAATGTTTTTGATAAAAAATCCAAGTTGCTTGGTAACATTTACCTTGACTTTCAAGATATTTTAATATTAGTTATTTTAATACAAATGGAGTAATTTCTAAAATATTGTTAAACTATAATATACTATGACATATTAACCATTAATTTTTAATGATGTCATTGTATAAAATGTCACAACTGCAAAATGATGTGAAAAATATTCTAAAATAGGTATATTCTTATTTTAAGAATTGAGAAGAAATAAAAAATTATAAGAAAATCAAATTACTCATAATAAAAACATTATAATTCGACTTTTTAATTTGTTAAATATTGAGTGTTTTAGATCATTTTGACAAAATTAATTCTTATTCTAGCAGTTGTCAGTGAAACTCTGTGTTTATAGAATCATGACTATCTTTTATGTATAAACTATTAAGAAATATTAATTAAAATTCTAAAGTAAAGATTTTTCTTCTCAAATTTACACTTAAGAATCAGCAAGGATTGGGGCGCCTGGGTGGCGCAGTCGGTTAAGCGTCCGACTTCAGCCAGGTCACGATCTCGCGGTCCGGGAGTTCGAGCCCCGCGTCGGGCTCTGGGCTGACGGCTCAGAGCCTGGAGCCTGTTTCCGATTCTGTGTCTCCCTCTCTCTCTGCCCCTCCCCCGTTCATGCTCTGTCTCTCTCTGTCCCAAAAATAAATAAACGTTGAAAAAAAATTTTTTTAAAAAAGAATCAGCAAGGATTTTAGAAGTCTTTAAAGAACTTTTAGGGGCACCGGGGTGGCTCAGTCAGTTGAGCAGGTGACTTGATTTCATCATAGGTCATGATCTTGGTCAGGTCCATGGGATTGAGCCCCACGTCGGGCTCCCTGCTGACTATCCAGAGCCTGCTTGGGCTTCCCTCTCTCCCTCTCTCTCTGGCCCTCCCTTGCTTGAGCCCTTCTAAATAAATACGCAAATACATGAATAAACTTAAAAAAATAAAAATTAAATACTATTTTTAGTCACTATGATGGGAATTAGATAATATAAATATTTTTTTAAGGAACCTGTTATTCTTACACATTTCAAACAACTGTTTTGGATTTGGAAAATGACTAAAACCTGAACAACGTAACTCTAAAAATAAAAAATAATAATCAGATACTATACCACACAGAGTGCAGCATTTTATTGTTATTGCATTTCACATAAACAGCAGTTCATGTGAATTCTGTGATCTGCTTTTTCCACCAAAATTATCCTGAAGATTATTGCCTTTCAATTAATACAGACTTATGTTATCACTTTCTTTTTTTATTGTGTGATTTGACCTTTTCGCTTAATTTTTGTTCAAGTATAATTAACATATGGTGTTATACTAGTTTCAGGTATCCAATAGAATTGTCCAACAATTCTATACATCTGTCAGTGCTTATCAAAATAAGTGTACTCTTAATCCCCTTTATCTACATCTCTCCTCCCCCACCCTTTTTTTTTTTAGTTTTTATTTCTTTCAAGGTTTTATTTAAATTCTATTAAGTTAGCATATAGTGTAATATTAGTTTCAAGAGTAGAATTTGGGGCGCTGGGTGGCGCAGTCGGTTAAGCGTCCGACTTCAGCCAGGTCACGATCTCGCGGTCCGGGAGTTCGAGCCCCGCGTCGGGCTCTGGGCTGATGGCTCAGAGCCTGGAGCCTGTTTCCGATTCTGTGTCTCCCTCTCTCTCTGCCCCTCCCCCGTTCATGCTCTGTCTCTCTCTGTCCAAAAAATAAATAAAAACGTTGAAAAAAAAATTTAAAAAAAGAGTAGAATTTATAACGCATTTACATATAAGTTACATATAAATTTTGTGGAGCTAATGCACATCATTGTTATTATAGTTGACAAAACTGTATTACATACTTGCAACTTGCAAAGAGACTAGGTCTCAAATGTTCTAACCACAAAAAAGAAATCACAATTATGTGATGTAATGGAGGTGTTAGTAATATGTTGATAATCATATTGTGATATGTAAGTGTATCAAAACAACGTGTTTTACTCCTTAATCTTACCACACTGTTACATGTAAATAATATCTCAATTTAAAAAATTAGTAGGGGTGCCTGGGTGGCTCAGTCGGTTAAGCGTCCGACTTCGTCTCAGGTCATGATCTCACAGCTCGTGAGTTTGAGCCCCGTGTGGGGTTCTGTGCTGACAGCTCAGAGCTTGGAGCCTGCTTCAGATTCTGTGTCTCCATCTCTCTGCCCCTCCCCAACTCACATTTTGTCTCTCTCTCTCTCTCAAAAATGAACATTTTTAAAAAATTTAAAAAAAATCAGTACCCAAGATATGAAATCATTATTCCAGGAGAAGGTTGGTAATATTTCACTTTTCTTGATATTCTCATTCAATTTTTATAAATTCATATTTATAGATAACCAATGTATGCTAGATAGTATAGGAGTTAAAGAGGTATCTATAAAAGATACCCCCCAACATAAAGAGATTTGAATACAATAAGTTAATTTGATATATTTCTTTTATTCTACCAATAAAAATGTTTACCTTTTAATTATGTATAGGCCCTATACTCAACACACTCTCCAGCCAATTAGACCTTGTAATTTAATAGGAAGACATAATTAATTACAAAACAATGCATAATTATAAATTATAAAAAAATGTGATGAAGAAAGTCTAACAGAGAGATTGGATCTAACATAAATTCATAAATGAAAGGAGATATATCTGATGGAGATAAGAATAAAACGAATAGCATTACTACAAAACAAAATAACACATAAATAACAGAGGAAGAGTGCAAAAAGATGTAATACTATTTTAAAAGAGGGACATATCAGACTTACTAAGGTTTCATTCAGTAAAGAAATACTTGTGTAATTCTGATGAAAACAGTCACATTTGGCAAGAATCTTGAAGTATGCATATAATTTTGGAAAGATGGATAGAAGAACATCTAAGGGAATGAGTCTACCTAGACAAACCAACTTAATTGGAAAAATGTGGGATAAATTTTGAAAACATCAAGCATTTGAAATTTCATTTTATGTAGAGAAGTAATAGAATCTTGGACAGGTCTAAAGCAGATTGCTAAAAACCCAGGACATCATGATATATCTTTTGTAATACAGTTTAGAAGAAGATCAGTCAAAATAAAGGAAGAAAAGAAGCATTGTTGGCATCAGAAGAAAAGAGAATTTTGTTACAGAGAAGAACCTGACATGACTTATTGAAAAGGTATCAATGACTTGCATTTTAACATAGTAGGATCTTTGCAGAAATTTGATAAAAAATAAAACAAAATAACTTCCATAATAGGTGTATCTAACAGGGTCAGCAAAGTGGTAAAAGTTTATATATATATAATATATATATATATATATATATATATATATGGGAGAGATAGTTATATATCAAACTGGCTAAGAGTCACAGCACTGAATTAAATACTTCTGCATCACTTATAAGCAGTACTTAACCTCTGTGTCCACAATTTCTTCATCTGTAAAATAAACATAATTATAGTATTTAACCCATAGGGTTGTTTGAAAATTAAATAAATACCCTTAACATTCTTGGAAGAGTACCTAGCAAATAGTATAAACTGTTAGTTATTTATAATGTCAGAAGGAATTCCACTTAATCAATAAAAAATATTATGGAAAAGTTCAGCAATATTTCTTAATTTCATCATACATATAGTGTATCTATATGTGAGACATTGTTCTAGATGTGAAGATCAAACAGTAACGAGAATAAAAATAATTACTGTCCTCATTGCGCTTATATTGGAGTAAGAGGGACAGTAAAATGCAATATGAAAACAAGTATTATAGCATCAGAGAGTTGTAAATAATATGAAAAATGCAATATAATAATGAAATAATACTAACAACAAAGTCTATGAATGAAACTCTGAGGAAGAAATATTTAAGCAGGGCCCTAAATGAAATGAGAACACAGAACATCTGGGTGCTCAGTTGGTTGAGTGTCTGACTTCAGCTCAGGTCATGATCTCGGTTTGTGAGTTCAAGCCCTGCACTGGACTTGCTGCTGTCAGCATAGAGCCCACTTTGGATCCTCTGTCCCCCCGCCACCCCTCTGCCACGTGCACACTCTCTGTCTAAAAAATAAATAAGCATTTAAAATATTAGAAAAAAAACAAATGAGAACACTGTCTATGTAAATATTTTGATATAAATTATTGCAGAGACAAGGAACAGAAAGAGCAAATGTCTGGAATGAGAAAAGCAAAAAAGTGAGATTGGCATAATTAGGTGATGGCAAGAAGGCCAGCATGGTAGGGAAGGAAGAAAGGAAAACAGAAGGCGAAATTAGAGATGTGGCCTGGGCCCACTATATTATGTGATTTTGTGGACCATTTTAAGGACTTGCCATTTTTGATGAAGAAAAATTTGAGGCATGGATCATGATCTGATATAATTCTAAAATATGATTTAAGAGGATTTCAATTTGGATAGAGAAGAATAGAATTGGAGTATTTTTCCCTTATTCTTTTCCCATAAAAAGTGTCCAAAAGCTACAAAGAAGGCAAGAAGGCAAGACGAACATTTCCAGTTTTAGTTAAAACCTCAAACTGCAAAATAGTAGAAATGCTTCTGAAATATGTTGAATGTAAAATCTAGTGCCTGAAGCAGAAGGCAAAAAGAAAACTACAAGGCTAGAAATTTCGTAAAGAGCCAGTAAAGTCACTTCTCAAACATGAGTAAAAACATTCAGATGTTAAAACCTATCTCATATTTGTGAAAGCAGGAATGGGGGGGCTGGTGTCAGAGGTAGGTGATATTCTGGAATTGGCTTAATTCTAAGAAGCAAAAGAGGTTTTTCTAGATAAAAAATCATATTGAAAAAATGTATTTTCAAAGAGCAGTCTTCATTACTGTTTGAAAGGAAAAACTTTTCTTCTATACTTAATGACTGAGAAGTAAAGACTAAATATACTCACGTTCAAAATCTTGGGTTATAAGTAAATTTCCACCTAGCCTGAAATACAGCCCTGGCCACTCACCTACATGATTTTCTTGAAAATTAATGGTTCAGGGTAATTAAACTTTTATAAAAATAAGTAAACAAAAATCAACAAACATATAACCTACAGATCATGAGATTTAAAAAGGGAAATCAAAGGAAGAGAACAAGAAAAAATGACAAACCACCCTATGAAATTACTGGATCAGAGCAGATAATCAAACATTTTCCATGAATTGTAAAAATTAACAGGCAAATATATCAATGGAGTACAAACACAAACAAGAATTTCACCATTGCAAGGAGGAAATAGTAAGATAACTGAAGTAGTTGTCATGTGATACATTAAGGCTTACAAATGGAGAATAAAATGATAAACCTATCAAAAAGATACACAGGAAGAAAAATGGGCAAAAATAAATACAAGTTTTGAAAAAGAGAGCTAAAAAAGGATTATGAAGAAAGTGACAGACATGAAAGATAAGGATGAAATAATCAAAAGGAATATATAGAATAGGAAATGAGCAGAAGAAATGTACAAAATTTGAAAGCTGAAAAAGGAGTATGGAGAAAATAGTACATGTGAAAGACAGGTAAGGAGAACCAATATTTGTATAAATGCAGCCGCACTGAACAAAAATGTTGGAGCAAAGCTAATATTTCATAATGCAAAAGGGGGCTTGACTCTGCATATTGAAAAAGGGGCATCATGTTCCAGGGAAAAATCACCCCAAACTGTCAACACTGAAGTATACCTGGGAAAATTTACTTGACATCAAACACAACAAAAGATGTTGTATGCAGAGGCAGGGGGGAAAAACAAAGAAAAATGAAAGAAAAAAATTATTTACAATGAGATTAAGAGGAAAAAGGGCTAATCCTCAAATTCTTTTGAATAATTTTTATTATGAAAATAAAATGGACAAATAAAAATGCTCAACAGAAGCTATGATCCAAGAACTTTAAATTGAGACAAATAATCTTTCAAGAATAAAAGTAGTAAAATATTTTGAATATACAAAAAATATTTTATGAACTGTTCCCAATGTAGGTGCTAAATAGTGAACCCCAGCTGCCCAAAAGACTATTATAAAAACTCCAGGATGGGAGTGTAGTGAGGTTCTTTGGAAACATTTTATACATTTATCTGTACATGTAAGAGTAAAACAAATGTGAGGTTTGGGGGGGTAAGGAATAGATGGTATGTGTTATATGCTTTAATGTAGAAATGCCATTAGTGCCAAAGTTAGAGGAAAGGGTAATGAATGCAAGAGGTATACTGATTCCTCACCTGTCTGATAATAGCTAACGTCAACAAGATAGAGCTTATAAACATTTCTCAAATTAGTACATTTAAATTAGTTAAACTAAAATTTTAAAAGAGAAAGATTTCCATAATGGGTTTTGTAAGGATCCTAATTCTTTGTTGTATATAAGAGGTAACCCTGAAGCAAAATGAGACATAAAGATTTTCAAAAATGTTCAGAGACATAGGCAATTCAAACATAAAAAAGTAGAATTCACTGTATCAATAACAAACAAGGGTGAATTCAGGCCAAAGTGCATTCAGAGTTACAAATCAGGGCTCTTTATAATATTAAATGGTACAAATAATGCAGTAGCTATAAATATCAACATATCAAATAAGAATTTCAACATGCATTCACTATAGGAAAAATCTATAGGAAACAGGAGAAAAAGAAACACATTAGTAGAGGAAATTTAATTTCACCTCACTGGACTCTTAACAATTCAAGAAGACGCACAACACTTAAAGGTATGAAATATATACAGTTATAATAAATGGTAGATCTGAGTCTCAAACTCATCATCACTGGCTCCAGAGACTAATCTCCTGACCAGCATCCTGTATTGTGGTTCTAGAGTGCCTCTTGGCTCAGGTAGATAAATATATATTTATATATTTGAAGAGGAGATAGAAAATTTTTCTTCTGGTTAACACAAGAAACAAGTGAAGATGAAGGCTATTAAAGGTTTAAAGGAAAGAAAAAAACAACTACTGAAATAATTTTCTGAAAGAGCAATAGACTGCAGTACTGAGCAGGTTAGTGATTAACAATAGTGCTAAGAGCCTATTTCAGGTCAATTTAGAATGATACTGGATGTTTCCCAGAATCCAAGAGCAGAAACTGATGGCATTCAGGACCCAGAAAAGCTACTCAGGCTATTACTATGTCTGCCTCCCAGGTCTGTAACTGTGGAGTGTCTCACCAGCCCCCTTCCCTGAGCTTCATTCTACCCTATTGTATTGTTCTCTGAAAACTGCCTTGCTCTGTCCCATTTGCACATAGCCCAGTAATGTCTGCCAAATTCCTGCTCTACTTGACTACCCAGTTTCGGCACCAAATTAAGACTGATTAGAGTTTCTATAACCCTATTCTAAATTCCAGGGAAAGAGAATCTAATTTCTGTAGTTTAGGCCATGAGTTCATAGTTATCCCACACTAATCTGGGTGGAATACAGTGCAGGTTTGGACAATTAAAAAAAAAATTGGCTGAAATTGAGGAACTCAAGAAGTCTACTGTAAGTATCAGTCCCATTTTGCACTCAGTAACTTAAGATGTTTACTCAAGTTCAATTTAAAAATTATACGCAAAGTTTTCTTGATATGTCTATGCCCTCAATGATGCCATCACAATCTGGTTAAATGTTGCCTATGTAGCAAAAGCTAAGAGAAAATATTTTTTTTTTTACCCAAAACAGTTCATCACATTTTCACATTTTTAATCCATGGAATGTAAGAATCATAATCAAGAGAATCCAACAGTGTTTTGTGGGTGGTGGGCATGTGTCAAAATGCGATAGTTCATGAGAGTATGTGTGGTTTTCCTTAGGCTGATGTATTACAACATTTCTAGATTGCTTCTGAGAATTGGCGACTGACTTAAATTGAAACAGAGTGGGAATAGTGGATGTTCTGCCAAATCTCAAGTAAAATGTTAACTTTGTGGTTTTATAATTTTAGCCAATGTCTATTTTTTTCTAAAATATAAAGCACAATAAAATTATTATTTTATTTCAAAAAGAAAGATTCTAAAGCCATATAAAAAAACTCTTTAATTATGTTACTAATCGTCTATATTTCTAAAATAACAGAATGTGGTACTTAATTTTTTTTAGAAAAGAAGTTCACATGATAATACACAGTAAATTTTAATATCATTATAGAATTAAAATACTTCACTGTAATAAATGAGAAGATACAAGACATTTATTTTCTTTACAGGAAAACAAAGGGCACTTTACTATGGCACCCTTTCTCAAAATAATTTCAATTGAGCCAAGTAAAAATTGGGCCACATTTGCAACAAAAAAGCAGTAGATTGGTTTTATAGCACCTGTTAAGAATAATGACAGAAAACAGCATTTAATTAGATCCAAATTCTCTGTATTCCTGGTACAACAGTGTGCCTTATAAAATGGGAAAACATTTGAATTCTCTTTAAAAATATAGGCAATGTTTTTTCCTTTGTATTTTCTTCAATAATTGTTTAAGTAGTTTTAGAGTGATTGTGTGTGTGTGTGTGTGTGTGTGTGTGTGTGTGTGTTTTAATAAACTGAAGTTTCTATTGGATATTGAACTTGAAACCACAAGGTCCAGATCAAAGGAAAGAAGTCATGACTAGAATTGTCGACCTAGATGGAGCTGAAGATCTAGAAGTGGATGAGACTGCCCAGGTTGAGTAAAACTAAGGGAAAAAAACAGCAAATAAAACTCAGAGGAATGTATACTGAAGAGATGCACAGAAGAAAGGTATCTTGGAAAGATATGCATTTCTCACACCTAAACTAAGAGAAAGAAAGTGTTGCAGTAAATTCTATGTTTGATTTTCTGATACACTATGTGTGGCAGAAAAAAAATCCATTGGAAAGTCAAATTTTGCTTCATATCCAAGTTACCTATTTCAAAATAAGAATATGAATAAAGTCAGGGTTCCATGTCAGTAAATCGCAAATAAATGAAGCAGAAAGATCATCATCAAGTATAAACCTCATAAAAAGGTTTACAAGCTGTCTGGGATAGCAGTCAATTTAGAAAATGATAGGAACTATAGAGATAAAAAGGCTAACTCATAGGTGGCCCCAGTCATCCATATGATTTGAAAATTAATGCCTATACTGTTTTCATTAAGTTAGCTAACTCTAAATAGCAAAGTTTAAACAGTTCTCATGTAGTAATTCATGGAAGCAGGTGAGATTAAGTATAGAAAATGTCTAGAAATAGAAAAAAAGAAGCATTTTAAGTGGAAAATATGTTACAAAAAAAGTGAAAAATAAAGCTAATTATCTGCAGATTTTACATTTCCATGGTAGTTGATTCAATCAGAAAACATCAAAACTTTTCAATAACTTTTCTTTCTATTTTAAACAAGAATCAAAAAATCAACTAGTTTATGTATTTGTCATTTTTATTTCTAATTAGAGATATATTTTATATGTAAGATTATTTATATTTAAGCTTATTTATATTTATATTTAGCATATTTGTATTGTATTATGTATAAGTCACCTTAAGTTTATCAGGTTAGAATACATCATTATGCATCACCTTAATATACTTTCATACAAATTTTGTTTTTGATTAATTAGCTTTGCTTCCTTCTTAGTTTTTAAAAAAGCAGTCTTGCAAACCTCAATATAGAGTAAATTAATTTGAACATTAGTTTCCAAGTATATATTCATTCTGTGAATAGAGAGAATCTAGGAAAAATAAACAAAATCTTCACTCTTTAAGACTGAACAACTATAAAAATTAAACTCAGAAACAATCTGTATGTATAATAATTAGTTCATGGATAAATAAAATTTGGTAGGTCCAAAGAATGAGACACTATGTGGCAATGAAAGGGTCCTACAACATGGGTAAACCTTGGAAACAGTGTACTAAGTGAAAGAAGACAGACATAGAAGACTATGTATTGCTTGATTCCATTTATATGAAATATCCAGAGAAGGCAAATATAGAGAGACAGAAAGTAGATTAGTGGTTGACTTGAGTCAGAATGAGAAATGAGAGTGACTTTAAATAGACACACTATTTCTCTTTGTGGTGATGGAAAAGCTCTAAAATTCAATTGTGGGAATAGTTACACAAACAGTAAATATGCTAAAAGTCATTGAACTATATACACTTAAAACTGACGAATGTTGTGACATATAAATTATACCTCAATGAAGCTGGTTAAAAGGGGGGTTAATGATATAACCATGTATGCATTCCAGAGATCAAAATAAAAAGGAAAATACCCTTCTCTGAAAAAACTAACCTCATAGGAAAACACAAAGCTCAGTTTTCAGTTGGTGTTAATTTCTAAAAGTACCAAATATGATGCACAGTAGTAGTTTTAAAATAATATGAAAGATTTTTATTTAAAGTTCAGAGCTGGCTGAGTATTCCCACCTACCAGTGAAAATAAAGGATGGTTACAAATACTAGCAAGATACGACATGCAAAATATTTATCTAATGATAATAATTTAGTATGCATATAATTATATAGTCTGTGTATCTTCTATAAGCAGCTCCTAAATAACTACTAAACTTTGCCGTCCTTTAAACATTATTACAATTATAAACCATTTTGAAGGACTATTTCAAATCAACAGTTGAATATAATGCAATATTCAAAACTTTCTATGACTTTAATATACATATACATTCAAGTCATTTAAATTCCATCCAATCAAAAGACGATTATACCTTCGCTCTGTTATTCTCATTTTATTGGAGCAAAAATTATCAAGTGCATTTATAACTTAGAAATGGTTTCAGTGACCCACAGCAAAAAGACTAAGGCTGCAATAATTGTTTTGACATTAATAATGTTTTGAGGCACAAGTGTTTCGTTTTTTGTTTGTTTTATAATTGTTGTTTCTCCAGGGGAAAAAAAATTGATCATTTTCTTGTTTGAATTCTGACTTGTCTTTTACATTACAGAGCTTGAAAAAAACCTTAAGGTAACATTTCAGCAGCCTCCTCACAATAACTTCACTCTGTTTGTTTCTCTTATCCAAAGACCGAAGTACTAGATAAAAGTAAAAAGAATGACAAAGCACATTTTTCATAGTTATCTATGATTCTTTGTACTGCATCTATGTGGTGAAAAACAAAAATGCATAGATAAACACGCCTTAGAAATGATTGTTTAATAAGCAATAAAAATGGTGTATTGCTGGATTTTGCATCATGAATGCATAAGGTGAAATTCTAGTATATAGTGTATGTACACATACGTATCTATGTTTACATCTATGCCGGCTGCCAATCTGTGGCCAGATCTGCCTGTCCATGTTAGAGCATGGGTCTGAGTCTCACTGTCTTCCCTTGCCTCTTCATCAATTTCCCTGTGGTCTGTATCTACTTGCCTATGCTTGCTTATCTGACTGCCTATTCATCCACATCTCTCTGTAGTATGTTTCTGGCTGGCTGTCAGTTTTCCTGTCCCGTAGATTGGTCTGACTATCCCTACCCTATTGTCTGTTCCTATCTGTCAATATTTCTCCACAGTTACTTGTCAGCCTGTCCTGTTTGCATAATGTGTCTATGATTCTATGTGTACATAGGTGCAGATTAAAAATTTCCTTTAGTCTAGATTTAGTCTATAATCGACCCTATGATCTATGTGGGTGTTGACCAAAGGTTTGGGCATAGCTAGAAGGGGTTTCCAAATAAAAATAAGACTTAAACTAATGCCAAATAAATTGTTCTCAGAGTCAAAGAAGAATATATAATAACTTAAACCCCTCAGAGAATTATTTTTATGGGGATATCCCAGTTCCCAGCATTATCCTCAAGATCAAACCTATTCCTACCCCTGTTGACAACCTAAAACTGTTCTTCTTCCTTTGCAGTGCAAACCTTCATCCCTTCATGTAAATTCTGCCCATTCTCATAAAGATTTTCCCCCTTCCTAAAATATTCCCATTTTTTTTTTACCCCACAAGAATAATCCAAGGGAGTAAAAAAAAATCCTAGTAGAACATTTTCTAAAGCTTAAGTTTTGTGAAAAATAGCGTTGAGTAAAAGGAGGGTGGGAGAGAACTGCAAAATAACCTAGGGTGGTATTTAATGCTCTAATTCCTATGTATTTCCAGGTCCACTTGCTGGTGAGATGAGAAGATGAATCTCAATATTGTGTCTGTGAACTAAAGATCTGCTTTTTAACTCACCCATGGGTAATCCTTGGAAAAACACAAACACACATGACACTCAGAGACATGCACACAAATGCCTTCACACAGACATTCACATGGCCACTTCATAAAGTACTTTATGTACTTCATAAAGACAAAAATAGTTTTAGAGAGAGTAAATACAAATACACATTAAAGAAAAACAATTCCTGAGCCACAGAATGCTCATAGTTATCCACCTATCCCAAAGAATATAACCAAAGAGAGTTTACTTTGGTTTTGCTCTACAATGTCCAGGGACCTAATAAAGCCTAAAATAATAGGACCCATTGTAATAATCTTCTAAATAAGTCTAGTGCTTTATTTGAGGTTCTACGTATACATATGCATACATTTTAATCACTGGACAATATAACTAAAGGCTGAAACTATTAACACTGCTTATGTACTTTGTCGATTTTGGCAGGTGATAGACAACCTTCCACTTTATGATGATTACATTTCTTATATTCGATGTGGACATCTGACAATATCACAAGGATTTCTTCTGCTAATGAAGTAACAGAAGAATAATTTATGAAGTAGGTCAACTGTACTCACATTGCATAGTAGTACTGGCCTATTTTTTTCTTTTCAAAGGTGTTCTACCAAATTCAGATATGGCTAGAAAATATGATTCAGTTCTACAGAAGTACTGAAGGCATATCAGATGTATTGATGAAATTAAAAAGGACAATCCAGGAATTCACACAACACACAACATATGCTTTTTAGATTTAAAGCAGAATTGCCACCTGGCAAAGTTTTCATTTGAACAGGTCCTGCTTTGAGCACATTCAAACCTACTACCTGTTGATTCCATTAAAATAACTAGAAGTAACACAGTATTTACACCCAGTAGTCAGTTTGTTTATTCATTACTTTCCATATTATATGAATTATTAAAGTATTAACTTACTTATATGCAAAATTAATATGAAATTCCTGTGAGTTTTAAAATTATACCATTTTGCTCTTTAGGCCTTCCGTGATGAGCCTAACCTCTTTATCCATACTCATTTGCTATATGATATTTTGAAGACAAAAAAAGTCCTAGAAAGACAATTCATGCTCTCCATAAAAAAGACAAACAGAAATTACATAATTAACTAGAAAACTATCATACTTACTACATTCACATAAAAATGTGGGATTGAAATAAGCACCGCATCATTTCCCTCTCTTTCACCTCAATTGTGTTTGGTATGCATTTTTCCACATTTTCACAGCTGTTCTTACAGTAAACATAAAATGCTGCCATGATCTGAGAGCCATTAGAGTATAGTAGTTAAATGCCAGACTCTGAGCCTAAGATTCTCTATCCAAACCTTGGGTAGCCACTAAGCTACTTATGCTAAATAACCACAGGCAATTGCTTCATGTCTCCCCGTCTCGATTTCCATATCAGGAAAATGATTATAGCAACAGCTACCAGGCTGTTGGTAGGATTAACATGAGAAAATATATGTTGTGTTTAGAATAGTCTTTGGCCCACAGAATGTACTCAGCAAATACAAAACACTGTTATTAATATTTTCATATGCCATTTAACTTATGGCTTTAAAGGGTCAATTAAGAGTGGAAATATTATGCTCTATAGATATCCACATCCAATTGAGGTATATGAAGGGATTTGGGAAGACTAAAAGGATAAAGTTATATTTTTAGGCTAAAAATCAGTGGTACCATCTGCAAAGTAGACTATCCTATGCAAAAACATGGAAGCTTAGGGCTATCTTTTGCCCAAACCTTGAAAGATCTTTCTATTCTAGGACGAGGTTTGGCAAACTATGCTCATGGCCAAATATGGCCCCTGAAAGGATTTGTTTTCTTGTTTTTGTTTGTTGTTTTTTTTTTGTTTGTTTGTTTTAAATCTTTAAAGGGGTGAATAAGGAAAGAGAAGGAGGAGGAGGAATATGTGGAAAAGAGCTTAGTGGTTCCAAAAAATCTAAAATGTTTACTGTATTTGTTTTCTAGGGCTGTTGGAATAAAGTACCACAGACTGGGTGGCTTAAACAACAGAAATTTTTTTCCCTCACAATTCTGGAGGCTAGAAGTTGAGATCAAAGTGTCAGGAGAGCTGGTTTCTTCTGAGTCCTCTGTCTCAGCTAATAAACAGCTACCTTTTCCTGGTGTCTTTACATGGTCTTCCCTCTATACACGTCTGTGTCTACATTTCCTCTTCTGATAAAGACACCAGTCATACTGGGTTAGGGTTTACCTTGATGACCTCACTGTAACTTAAGCACTTCTTTAAAAATCCTGTCTCCAAATACACTCACATTATGAGGTACCAAGAATTAGAACTTTAGCATATGAATTTTATGGAGAGACAATTCAGCCTACAATTTTTGTTGGTTGGCCTAGCCCATGTTCTAGAAGCCTGAGGAAGTTACATCTGTCATGTGAATCAGTGTCTTCTTTGTGTCTCCTTTACTATACATTTGTCAATACAAATGGAGACACAAGGAGAGAATCACTAAGCTCAAAGATATCTGCTTTCCCATTAAGACTCTGCTGAGGGAAAAACACCTCAAGGAATTGGTAGTTAAGCTGTTTAAGGTTAAGTCAAAGGAGCAGGGCTGACTTAATGAAAATAGTTACTTACTGGAAGCCATAGGCAAAAGAAAAATGTAGCTGAACACATACCTGGGTTCCCCCAAAGAGATCTGATAATCACATTGAATAACAGGAAACCCAATATCAGGGATGGGCCTGAAGATGGTGATGTTATGATTGCAACAAAACTCATTACCATTTTTTAGTACTTATATCAACAAGCCCCTGTAACACTACTTTATGATATTTTGTCATTCAGTCCACAGAGCCACATGAATATTATTATTACCCTTCACACACATTTACAAATTAGACAACTGAGTTGGAATTAGAACATAGGTTCTAGTCACCTTGAGTACTAAATGAAAATATCCAAAGTTTGGAATTAAACAACAGAACAAGAAATTCAAGGGTCTTGTGGAAAATGAAGTCAGATGCCTAAACCTTCACCTTATTGGTGAGTAGGTTGATTCACTGATTTTAAGACAGGATTGACACTGACAACAGATATTGATTCAAAACAACAAAAACAATAAAAAGTATAGCTTTTCAGCAGGTACTTGCTTTTATGTCCACATCTTGATCCAGTCATAATGTGCTAGATAATTTCCAGTAACACACTTTCAAAATAATTACTTGGTGGTTCCCCTTTATAAAAAGGGGCATTTGTAAATCTATTTCCAAATTCCAAAACAAAGCTATATGAGAGAGTTGTATGATGCTTAATTTACCTCCCCATAGGACTCAGAATATTAAAGTAGGTATATGCTTAACTCAATATGAAATGCATCTGAGAAATTCAGACTCAGAGTTTTTCAGCAGTCTTGTGACCTAAAGAAAGCAGCTTCTAGCTTGGATTTGCATACTATTTTTGTAAAGATTCAAACTCACAGTTAAGGTCAACATCTGGCTGGATTGAACATTCACATTTAACAGTTCCACTCTCATTAAAAACTGGTTAGCTTTTTTCAAAGCAAAAGCTGTCTTTTGTTTTAAGAAAAGTATTCATATAGTTTCTTTGTTCCTTGCAGGGGTGGATTTGTATGCTTAAACTACTCCGCGCCGTTAGGATTTGAGGCCATCTCACTAGACAAGCCACTGTAGCAAAATAAAACGCAAACTAAAGGAGCAAAGGGCAAAGCATAATGAGCAAGAGGATTTACTGGCTTCTCTTCTATTTCCATATCTTTTGGGAGAAGAGAAAAGTGGGAAAATGAGATACAGTTCTATCTGCTTTCCCTGGAAAGGTATGGTGGAAAATTTAGCTGTTTGATAGCCATAGAGAATATGCCAACATATCTCTCAAGCTAATCTTAATTTCTAATTTTATCTGTGTATGACTAATGCAGAGTACTTTAGTGCTGAGCAATAAATACATGCTCAATACATTATTTCCATTACTAAAACTGTTAAACAATGGATCTATGATAATACACCTGTACACACACACACACACACACACACACACACACATTCATATCGAAGAAAGATGAGTCAAGGTAGTTTCAATTGGTACATTCTATATGTAAAACTCCGATGAAATGCATTCAGAAATAAGTACTGTTCATTGAATGTATGTTTTGCACACACTATGTGTTTGTTAATTAAATTGTGTGATCTTTACTACCCACAAGAATCTAAAGAGTAGATTCCATTATCTCTATCATACAGCTAATGGGAGAGAGGTATGTAGAAGACTAATTAACTTACACAGACTTGTTTCACACATTTAAATCTAGTTTTTCTTATCCTCAATCCAATGTTCTGCCTATAATGACATTTTGACATATGGAACACAGTAAAGGGGGTATTTGAATACAACTGGATGATAAGTCCGGGTTCCTCAGTAAAGTTGAATGCAAATCATTGACTGAATATAGGATATTTCATGTCTTCCATGCACGTAAGCAGCCACTAAAGAGCCAGCTTTAATTGCCTTCCTCTGTGGGCACCAATTAGAAGTCCTGAAATATTAATAAACTGGCTGATTTAGGAAAAAATACCATTACATACTTCTTTCCTATATACTGCTTTGAAACACCAAACAGATCATGGGCACTCAATAAATATTAAATATTTAACAGCAACTAATAAAATGAAATTATAGTAATATATTTTGCAACAAACTCACCATTAGATGAAGTAAAACAAGTTTTAGCACTAGACCTGGAAGCTGAGCAGATTTAGAGAGCTGGGTAAAAATGAACCCTATAGGGAGGCAAGAGACACTAGCATGATATGATAGAAAGGTTAATAAGAGGTCAGAGCAATAAAAATTTTTATTGCAATTTGACAACTAAAACTACCCCTCCTGATTTGCATATTTGTTCTATTCATCTAACATCAAAAATACCGATGAAAGGATGCATTATTAAGCTGCTGCCATATCTTCCCTATGCTTAAATAAATAAATAAATAATGTGGAATCACTTTAGCTTTGGCATTCATAAGTCAACGAATTGTAAACGTCTGAGACACTCAGGAGTGTATGCAGTTTCAGGGAGC
Organism: Lynx rufus; assembly: GCF_022079265.1. Lineage (NCBI taxonomy): Eukaryota > Metazoa > Chordata > Mammalia > Carnivora > Felidae > Lynx > Lynx rufus. The sequence continues at coordinate 109,248,727 of NW_025814889.1, forward strand.
GTGCTCCTGTAGATTTGTATTAGAGCTGCAAGTTACTGGGGAAGAAACCAGGCTGGAAACAAGCTCACTTTTTTTTTTTTCCTTAAGTGAGTGGAGGGAAAATGTTTCATAAAGAAAGCTTGCCAAATGGAGGAATCCATAGGGAAACCTTAATTTAAACCCCCGTTCCTCAATTCTTGTAAGATTCATGAAAAAAGAAGCACTTAAAAGTACACTTTGAGGACTCTCTTCTCCTTCCTCTTTTCCATTTTTTGCCTTTTACAGTCCCTCTGAGGATAAGAGAGAATAAACTCCAAGTTACTGTCTGGGTGACTCAATCCTTCTTCTCCATCTCCTTTATTCTTCTAATAGTCTCTCAAATGCTCCAAAGAAATGAGAACACATTGAACAAGTGCTCTCGTGAAGCTGAGCCACCATTTCTTCTCCCGAGCCTGTGATTAACCCACTGATGGGTCCACAAACTCTGTGTTCCAGTCCAAATACAGTAGCAGGTATACCACACTCCAGGTTAAATACACCTGCTCTTCTGCCCATTCTAATAGTCATTTTTACCATGGAAGACTATGTGCACCATGGTAGGTTTCACTGAGCCTACTCACACAACAGCATGACACTTGAAGACATCAAAAGCCCTGATATCATATTTTTAATTTTCATAAACTTACTGTGATTATACGTGTGTGCTTTCTATCCTACACTCCCACTCACATTCTGACACAGAACACCCTCTTACACATATACCTTTAACTTTTAGGAAACAGGCATGGAAGTCACCCCTCTTCCTGTTCTAATGTGTCATAGATATAATAAGCTAAATTTCAGTGCAGGATAAGCTTTGTCCATTTTTTTGGTTCAGCTAATACTCAGAAGTTTTCCAGCTTTTAACATTTTACTCTGCTAAACAGTTTTGTGTACTTCATAGATGTATAGAGGTTTTTTTCACTTCATCAAACAAAGTTGAATAATAAATTTTTATGATTTGCATATTTTCCTAAAATGTAGCATTAATTTGAGGAAGAGTCTTTCAAACTTAAAAATAAAGATCTTTAAAGCCAGCAAAGTTCACTAATATAACATTCTCATGAAGACTCCCAATAGAATCTCTTTAAATTAAATACTTTTATCATTCATATATTTAAATACCATAAATATCAATGGCACCAAAATTAATAACAGCATTTGAGACAAAGTTTGTATTTGAGAATACATGGAGGAAACATCACGATTATGTAAAAATATTTTTAAACTGTATAAGGTTAGCTGAGTTTCCAAAGTATGTATTTCCCTTCATTATACGCTGCAGCTACGGAAAATCCTCAAGAGAATTAATATGAACTTATGATAATGCAGCCTGCAGCACGGTTTTGTTTTGGTTTCGCCTGTTTTTGCTGACAATGCAATTCAAACTAGCCTCTACTAATCTTTACTGAAGGAGTCAGATTATTCACCTATAAACATGCAGCAATAAAGTGTCATTCTTTAGTCAATACCGACTACTTAACATCTTTCTCTTTTTTCCCCCGGTTTGGATCTCTAGCTCATTAGATCGTTACCTGATAAATAGGAGAGGGTAATGAATTGAGAAAATAACTACGTACCTTCAGAGAAAACCTGCCCGATAACAATAATCCATTAGAAAACTGGCAATATCCTCTGATCTATTGCCCGCAAAGCTATGACTTGATGGAGAGTTTCATTCCCTGGGCTCAGTTCTCCAGAAGAAAATCAGCACAATTTAAATATTTCTTGGAATGTGACAGCTCTCCAGATCCCTGGTTGCATTCTGTTCCCCAGGGACGGCAATCTGGTGTTCCTGTGTGCATAGAGCAGTGAAGATGAATTGAAAATGCTTGAGATAAATTAGGAATGGCTAAGTTAAAATTGTCTCTGCTCCAGACTCTCTCATCTGCAGTCTGTAAGCCTGTTTTTCTGTGAAAAAGCTAGATGGCAGGCTGCCTCAGTAAGTTCTTCTTAAGCGACACAGAGCATTTTCAATGAAGAAAAATTCTCCCATTATCTAAGCTAATGTGACTGCTGCTAAATCTAGTTTCTAAAGTGTCTACTGGCATGAAATTCATTTTCACTATTGCTTTCTTTCAAACTACAGTCTAGAATCCATACTATCATGCTACATACATTTCTATCTGAAAGAAACATTTAAACTTTTCAGCTAACATATTAAATCATATCCCTTTTGCAGTTTTAAAGATCATTTGTGTACAGAACATGCCTTCTTTAGGTCCTAAAGCCATTTTGCGTTATTGTATAATATGTAGAAGGTTTTGTTTCAAATTGTCGTATGTTAATATGAATAATTGTATTTTTATTAACAATCACTTCTTTTAATTCAGTTCCACAAAGAAGTGCATCATTTTCAACATTAGTTATAATTCAGAACTTATATACAAATAGAAAAGGGGATGTGGAATCCTAATAAGTGACCACAGAAGTAAATATTGACTCTTTGAATATCATCGTAAAGAAAATAAGATGTTCCAAATTAAACCATGCTTCATAAATTATTCTCCTTCTAAATTAAAGCAAGCCATTTTTGAATTCTGTTTATTTCAGTTGAATGATTTGTTGTGATATATTTTTTCTGCTGAATTAGACAATTCTTTTAGAATTTTAATAATATTCTGGATTTGAGACTCAGTACACTTTACTTGGTGTGTTGGAAATACACAAAACACAGAAGGGTTATCAAAATTTTCAGCTCGATTTCTCTACTTGCATTTTCTATATGAAACACTTTTTACTTTATCAGAAAGGACAGTTAAGACTATCATCACCCATGAGCTCATGTACATGTTTTTAAATGCTGTTAAAAACAAAACAAAACAATATTATCTTTCTATAACTCTCTTCATGGCATTCTGTAATGCTCTATGTCTGGTTACTTCTTCCGTAAATAAAGGGTTCCTTCCAAGACAAAAATGAGGTGTATACATTGTGAGGGAAGCAAAGACGATATAGTGACCTGAGAGCCAAAAGATAAAGCAAATTGAATTTTTCTTTTTTCTCCACCCACCCTGTAGCTGTGGCTGATCACTTTACTCAGGAAGGTGGAGGGAAGAAGAAATAGGAGATGTGAAAGGAAACACCCTAGCCAATGCCCCGGCCTTTCTCCCTCTTCAGAAGTGGCAACCCTATAGCTATCACTGGGGAAAAAACACAAGAAAGTCCAAAAGAATTAGCTTCAGTATCCCAGTCGGGAATTACAGTTATCCAGTAGATTTTCAAAGACCACAAAAGAAAAGGAAAGGAAGAAAGAAAGGGAAGGAGGAAAGCTACTTATCATTCTCAATTGCTGTTTTTATTTTATTTTATTTTTTTATTTTTTTTTTAATGTTTATTTATTTTTGAGACAGAGAGAGGCAGAGCATGAACGGGGGAGGGTCAGAGAGAGAGGGAGACACAGAATCGGAAGCAGGCTCCAGGCTCTGGGCCATCATCAGCCCAGAGCCCGACGCGGGGCTCGAACTCACGGACCGCGAGATCGTGACCTGAGCTGAAGTCGGACGCTTAACCGACTGAGCCACCCAGGCGCCCCATCAATTGCTGTTTTTATAATGACCATGGTGTTTAGGGCTCAAGATATATAAAGCAAATGAAAAATGATAGAAGTTAATATATCTAATAGCCGACCACTGAGTGCTATCCAACTGCATTGTACACATGTGTATTGAGCATCTCGGTTAAAATAACAATTACAGTAGTGAACAAGGCACATACTTTTAAGAGTTTCAGATGTATATCTCCACTTATAAATTATCAATTTTACTAACACTATATCACAGCAATAAATTCAGGAACTCATGCAATTATATGTGAGTGATACCTGAACTATTCCTGGGGTATTAGGTCTTCTTTCTTATAGGAAGTAACATTTAGGAAAAGATTAAGTAAATCCTGATTAAAAGGATAAGTATTATTTCCAGGCACTGGGAACAAACCCCAGGGGAAATATGTATATTACATTTGGATAACTGAGGGTAATTCAGTATTGCTCAAGTGTAGAGTGAGGTATGAAAGGCATATAAAGAGATGTGTCTAGAGAGATAATGAGTCATTTATGCTATATAAAGGAGTTTGGACTTTATTTTTGAATAGAGAGTCATCGAGGGCTGTTAAGTAGAGGTGAAAGATAATCATATTTGCATTTTAGGAAGATCACTCTTCATGTCATGCTAGTCAGGTAAAAAGCATCGCCACATACCTAGTTTGCCAAGACAAAAACTTAGCAGTCATACTATTTACACCTTCTTCCTTCACTTCTAATATCCAGATTATTATCAATTGATTCTACCTTCTTTAAAACCTTTTGTTATTTCTAGCTTTCATGGCATTATTTCTAGCTTTCACCATCTCTTACCTGCATAAAGACAAGAACCTTTTATTTCACTTCCGTTTTAAGTACTTTCCTACTTCAACACCTTTTACCTAGCTGTCAATTCCTTCTAGAGTATACATGTTATATTATTCTCCTGCTTACAACAATTTATTTACTCATCATCACCTGAAGAATAATGCCCAAGTCTTTAAGATGATCTGCAAGTGTTGGCTCGAAACTGTGGGAGCATCCAGGATGCAGTCTGAAACTGATCCCCATATGCAAAGGACAGGGAGAGACAGAAGAAGCAGGGCACTCCAATGGGTAGATGGCAGGTTTAATAAGCAAGAGAACTTATGTAGGAGGCTTGTCTTGAGTGGCTGCAATGAGGAGCTCTCCATACCTGCCCTAAGCTTAAAGGTTTCCATAGAGGCTTTAACTGGACTCTGTTACAGTTACTCTCCCAAGGCTGCATCCCACAGCAGTACATTCACTCCAAGGACAGAAGAGGGTGTGAAGAGCCTCGGACTGCTCAGGTCCACTCAGGGTCAGAGGTCACATCCTCTTGATGACCTCCTCTAACAACAAGATTTGACTGTGTTGCTTTCTCATTTGACACCTACCCTGACAAGATTGCAACCTTATGGGGAAAAACAATGATGAACCACATCGTTGGATTTTACCTCTAAGACCTCTACACATGCTGCCGCTTGTACCTAGAGTGTTTCACTAGAACTGTGGAGCTAGAGATTTCCTTTATATGGAATTCCTACATATGGAATGCTTTGGTTAAATATTACTTTGTCTTTGAAACCATCCTGATTCCCTCAAATAGAGTTAATTTTATGCTCTGAGCTAATGCTTGTCTTGTGATGGTTTGGTGACCATCTCAGTAAAGTCAATTTTCACGTAAAATATATATTCCTTTTTGGAAATCATTCTCCCCTCCCCTCTTCTCTTTAGATTTCTCTTTTTCTTTCTTTCTCCCTCCCTTTCCTCCTTCCTTAGCAATTTATGCCTGCTTTTCACTTTCATATATCTGTGTTGATTTATACATTTTGAGTTTGTGGTCAATATGGTACACCTCAGTTCTCTTGTCATCTATTTTTTCCTTATACTTTCATTTATATTTTTCCACTTCTCTCTTTTACTACTTTTCCCTCCTTTTTTTTTCTCTTTTTCATTTTGTCTTCTATATTTTTCTATACCTCTTGTGTCTTTCTGTTCTGCAGGTTTGCTCCATTTCTCCCCTATCCTCCTCTTTTTTGATCCCTTCCTTTTTTAGGTTTTTATTTAAATTCAAGTTAGTTACCATACAGTGTAGTATTAGTTTCAAGTGTACAATATAGTGGTTCAACACTTTGATACAACACCTGGGGCTCATCACAGCAAGTGATCCCCATCACCTATTTCACCCAACCTCCACCCACCTCCCCTCTGGTAATCCTCCATTTGTTCTCTATAGTTAAGAGTCCCTTGCTTAGAAGGGACTTTTTCTTAGAAGAAAAAACAAGACCTTGAAACCATCTTACTAAGTTTTGGAGAAATATACTAAAAAATTCTCCAGCTGATGAACATTCTCATTTTCATATTCTCTTCAATTAACATGATGCAAAGCTAACTTGTGGTAAGGGTTGCATTTCATTTCCATTACATAGTTGTGTTACAGGCCTACAGAAATTCGCTTTTTAATTATTTTGTTATTGAACACCTGGTTCTCTGCAAGCTCTTTGTAAAATACTACTTTCCCACTTGTAATTTCAATTAATATATAAAGAGACTGAATGTATACTAAAATTAATTTTATTATTAATGAATGATAAAGCAGAGAGAGAGGGAGAGGGAGAATCTCAAGCCAGCTCTGCTCTGTCAGTGTAGAGCCCGACATAGGGCTCAATATCACAAACCATAAGATCATGACCTGACCCAAAATCAAGAGTCAGACACATAATTGACTGAGTCACCCAGATGACCTCCCACAAATTATTTTTATTAGCAATAATCAGAATGGAGATTTATTTCCTTTGTCACTATACATGATTTTTAAAATAATTCATTTTCTCTTAGTTTTATTTTAGCTGTAGCAGTCTAAAAATGTGGCTTATTTTATTTAAAAAAATCAATCAACATTTAGACATTTTTAAATTACATTTTTAAATTTTAATAACTTATTTATCCTGCAAAAGTTATTAGAGTGACTGACTTTATAACATGGAACATGATTGCAACATGAGGAAGTTAAAAATAAAATAAACATAGAAATAGCATCTTGCTTATAAATAAATGCATTTATAAATAAAAGAGACATAAGTTAGGTAGATAAGAAATATATATATGTGAGGTTTAATAAAAGACAACTTATATATAACATCTTTCTAAACTGACAGCATTGAACAGAAAAAGAGACTTGCATTAAAACATATAATATTGAACTTAAGAATAAACTTAACAAGTGAGGTAAAAGCCTTGCACACCAAAAACTATAAACATTACCATAAATAAATAAATAAATAAATAGAATAAAGAGCACAGAAATCAATGGAATCTTGTGTCCATGAATTGGGAATTTTAATATTGTTAAGATGTCAATGCTACCAATGTTATCTACAGATTGAATGCAATCCCTACCAAAATCTCAATGGTATTTTTGGCAAAAACAGAAAAATCCATTCTAAAATGCATATTGAAACTCAAAGGTTCTCAAATATCCAAAACAATCTAGAAAACAGAAATCAAAATGGGAGATCTTACCTTCCTGATTTCAAAATTGACCACAAAGCCACAGTCATTAGATGGAGTGTGGTGTTGACATAAAGACAGACAGATAGGACAGAAGAGCAGAGAGTACAGAAATAAAAATTTGCATATATGGTCAAATGAGTCGACAATGGTACTAAGATCATACAAGAGAAAGGGCAATCTTTTTAACAGATGGTGCTGGGAGAACCACATGTCCACATGTGAAAGAATGAAGTTGAACACTTCTATCATATACAGAAATTCGCTCAAAATAGATCAAAGACTTAAATGTAAAACATACAATTATAAAACTGTAAGGACATAGAGGGAAGCTTTGTGACACTGGATTCGGCAATGATTTTTTGGATATGACATCTGGAGCTACTGGACTACATCAAATTTAAAACTTCTGAGCAAGCAACACAATCCAAAGAATGAGAAAGCAATTCACAGAATAGTAGAAAATATTTGAAAAAAATGTATCTTATAAGGGGTTAATATTTAAAACATTTAAATAATTCATACAAATCATCACCAAAAAAAGCAAACAACACAATTTAAAAAATAGGTAAAGGCCTTGAATAAACATTTCTCTAAAGAAGATATACAAGATCAATAAGTATATGAAAAGATATTCAATATCACTAATCATTAGAAAAATGTAAATCAAAACCACAATGATATGACATCTCAACCTCATTAAGATGGCTACCATCAGAAACAGAAAATAAAAAAGGTTGGTGAGGATGTGGGGAAATTGAAACGCTAGTGTATTAGTAGGAACGTAAAATACTGAAGCTGCTATGTAAAACAAAAGGCAGATCCTCAAATGTTAAAAATAAAATTACTCTGTGATCTAGCAATTTCATTTCTAAGTACATCCCTAAAAGAACTGAAAGGGACTCAAGCAGATATGCATGGACCCATGTTCATAGCAGTATTTTTCACAATAGCTCAAAGATGAAATCAACCCAAGTACCTAACTAAGAATTACTGTATAAACAAAACGGGGCACCTAGGTGGCTCAGTTGGTTAAGCATCTGACTTCAGTTCAGGTCAGGGTCTTGAGGTGAGCTTGAACCCCACATCAGGCTCCCTGCTGTCAGCCCAGAGCCCATTTCAGATCCTCTGTTCTCCTCTCTCTCGGCCCTCCCCTGCTCATGCGCTCGCTCTCTTCCTCTCTCTCTCTCTCTCAAAAATAAATAAACACTAAAAAAAAATGTGGAATACATATGCAAAGGGATATTATTTGATTTTACAGGGAAGGAAATTCTGACCCATATAACAATATGGATGAATCTTGAAGACATTATGCTAAGTAAAATAAGTCAGGCACAAAAAGATAAATTTTAAATGATTGTACTTACATGAGGTACTTAAACTAGTCAAATTCATAGAAACCGAAAATAGAGTGGTGATTTTCAGGGATCAGGGAAAGAAAGACCAAGGAGCTCTTTTTTAATGGGTATAGAGTTTCAGGGTGGGAAGATGAAAAAAGTTGTAGACATGAATAGTGGTGATGATTGCACCATGCTGCTGAACTATTACACTTAGAAATGGTTACAATGATAAATTTTATGTTATATATTTTACCATAATAAAAAAGTGCAAAAGTAAATATTAAATCTTTACTGATATGATGAAAAAAATCAAAGGTGAAAAATTCTAAATATTTTTCCAAGTGTAAGGTATTTTTAAAATCAAAGGATCAAACATATATGCTGTTTTCTGTATGACATAGTAATGGTCTGAAAAACCATGATTCTTGTTTTTGATTTTTTAATTTAATTTTTAATTAAGTTTAATTTTGTTTTTTTAATTTATTACCATTTCATCATAAAATAATGGAATAAAAATATTGCTTCTTTAAGAATGTAAATGTCTAAATACAAACCTAAGTTTTATTACTTCTTTTAACAAAAAAGTTTATACTTTGGGGCGCCTGGGTGGCTCAGTCAGTTGAGCGCCCAACTTTGGCTCAGGTCATGATCTCACGGTTCGTGAGTTCGAGCCCCACGTCGGGCTCTGTGCTGATGGCTCAGAGCCTAGAGCCTGCTTCGGATTCTGTGTCTCCCTCTCTCTCTGCCCCTCCCCAACTTGTGCTCTGTCTCTCTGTCTCTCAAAAATAAATAAATGTAAAAAAAAAAATCTAAAGTTTATATTTTCATTGTCGAAAAATATGAATATATGAATAAAAAGAATAAAATGTATAAATTCCACCACTGTTAACACCTTAAGGGTATATCCCTTCCTCCAATCTCTTTTTCATATATATGTGTGTGGTGTGTTGTGTGTGCGTATACACATATACACACATATATACAAAATAAAATATTACTCTCTCTCTAAATATAATTTCCTGCATGTATATGAAGATTACATGTATATATGCATATGTACAATATATGTACTGTATATGTGTACACACACACATATACAAAAGAGAGAAAGAGAATAGTTTTGCAAGATGAGAAAGTTCTGGAGATAAACTGAACAATATAAATGTATTTAACACTATTTAGTTGTACACTAAAAATGATTAAGTTGACAAATTTGTTCATGTGTATTTTTATTACAAATTTATTCAGTTTAAATTCTGAAAATCATATAATAAATATATTTTTAAAATGCTTTCAATGGAAGATGAGTTTCAAAAATCATTGAAGTAATCATTTATTAAAAGAATATATCTTCACAAAGAGTCCATGATAAGCTTTGGAATTCATATTAATATTATAAATCAAAGTCTATATGAAAGAAATTTCATTTTGCTTTTTTCTTAAATTGAATTTTTATTGTTTTTTGGTAAATTCAGAGTAATTTTGCCAAATAACAAACTTACTGTTTTTTGTTTGCTTTACAGAAGGTAAAATATTCTAGATAATTTCATTAAAAAGGTGCAGTATTTCATGTTAGACATCATAACGTTGACTAAATAACAGTGTCTGTTATATTCAAAAAGGTGAAATATTAACACTTAAAAGCCTCCATCAATAGATCCAGCTACAGACACCTCACTCACAAGCAGCTTCAGGGAAAATATATATGAGCTATCTTAAATTTCTTTAAATATGTGAACCCTGACATCAAAAAACAATTCAACAGGATTAGCAAACTATATTTTGATCTTCCAAATTTAAATGAGTTTCTTATTTATCTTTATATTCAAACACTAAAGATAAGAGCCTCAGCCCAGTTATCTATTAGTGAATTGTTAGTGATTTCCATGAAAATAGAGTAAATGGCTTGAGAAAAATTTAATACTAATCCAATAGCACTGACATCTTTGATTCAAGAGAATTTGATTTTATTATAAACAATAAACTGTTATACCAGAAAGTATTATTTAAAAAAATCTTAAACTACTCAGAAGTGTTTTCTAACTAATGTTAACAGTTTATGAATTAAATAAACATGACTTAAGAGATCACTTGAACTCCATTGCCAGAATAATACACCTTTTGCAGGTACACAAACTATTAAAGCACAACATAAAAAATAAACAATACACTTCCTAAATTAAAATAAATATATACATATATATAGAAAATAATGGCAACAAATTTCCAACCCAAATGATTCTAACTGCTTCTGGCTTTCAGAATTGCTCTCTGCTCTATATGTCATCTATGAATGTTTTGATACATTTCTGGATATAAATAAGTAGTTTAAAGGGTTAATATATCAATAAGGCTTATATTAGATGTAAGCTTTTAAGTCAGATATGAAAGATATTAAAACAAATAGTATTTTTAACCCTAAAGTGACAATTACATAAATTAATTTGTTGTCAAATATGTTGTCAATGCACTAAACATTCTAGCGTAAACTTTAAAAACTTAATAATTTGTGATATATGTTCTTTCATGGATCAAAAAATACTTCAGTGAATTTTCAAATTTAAGAAAATACAAATGTGTAAGAAAAAACTATGCACCTCATGTGGGCAAATAATGTAATTTCACATAAAATGATGTCAAGGCCATGCTCAAGGCCAAAAACACCTTTGGAATAATTTCATGTTATGCAGGGCAGGAATTCTTTCCAATAGGCAGAGGTTTTATTTCATTATAGAGAGTGGAAAAAAAGTGTTAAAATTTATACACCAATAGCCAACTTTATTGGATCTTCTCTTAGACTGGTAAGAAAGCTGAATGTGATAATCATGAAAACAAAATATTCTTCCCTATTGCCAAATTACTGAGTGCAGAGTTTCTGGACAACCATTTCATAGTATTTTCTAAGCTTTTTGAATGTCTTTTGACACCAGTGAAATACAGGATGTGTGATATTTCTTTTGAGGTGAGGGAGTTTTAAAACCATGTACATTTAAATTTGTGAAAAACAAAAACAAAACAAAACAAAAAAACTTCATAAATCATACACTTCAATCCTTTTTTTCTTTACTCCCTTGTTTGGTGTGTTTCCCAAAGTCACTGACAGAAAATCTACAATCAACATTTTTAGTGTGTATTCATTTCATAAAACCAAACTATGCCTTCATCTGTGGAAAAAGCCTAGAAATATGTATACTTTTACATCATGTTATCCAACCACACAAAAATTTTAATAACTATGTTAAATCATTGTGTGAGGTACTCCAAGTGATAAGATAATTAAAAAAAAATACTAACCATTCCTATAAGAACTTGGAAAATACAACAGGAAACTTAAAATCAATCAAATAGGTAAAAATTGCACATAAGGCAAACCATGCTATAACATAAAAGAGTTGTAAACAAAGTGCAATTAAGAATTCAGGGGCACCTGGGTGGCTCAGTCGAATATGCCTCTGACTTTGGCTCAGGTCATGATCTCCCGGTTTGTGGGTTCCAGCCCCACATCAATCTCTGTGCTGAGAGCTCAAAGCCTGGAGCCTGCTTCAGATTCTGCTCCTCCCTCCTTGCTCACTCTCTTTCTCTCTCAAAAATAAACTTAAAAAGAAAAGAAAAAAGAATTCAAACCAGGGAGGCAGCTGGTGACTCAGTCACTTCAGTGTCCTACTCTTGGTTTAGGCTCAGGTCATGATCCCAGGGTCATGGGATCGAACACTACATCGGGCTCCACACTCAAAATGCAGCCTGCTTGGGATTCATTCTCTCTCTTTCCCTCTGTGTCTCTTTCTCTCTAGCTCTTTTCCTTTCTCAATAAGTAAATATTTAAAAAAAGAAAGAAATAAAACCAGGGATTTGGTAGTCACTAAATATATTGGGGAGCAGCAAACTTGAGAAGAAAATAAAATTACTTCAATAATGGTAGCAGGCTATACCCTACTTAAAAGAGCAAGGTCAAACCTATTTTTCACCAGTGGAGTGAAGAACCATAGTATATTAGGGAAAGTCTCATTCAGTCTCTTGAAAATAGCCATGAAAAACACACAAGGGACTTAGAAACTATTAAAAGGCTTCTAGTTCTCTAGCATATTTCCCAAATTCAACAGGCTATGAACAACATCAAAAGGCCTTTACAAAATCATGCAGAAGTTCTCAAATATGAAAAGTTAATCTCTAAGAAACTGTATAAGTAGATATGCCAGTAACCCTAGAGAACATTTTACAGTTTGCACAGTGAATCATGTAGTTGGTTTAATGAAATATACCAAATCTGAAATGACCAAGTTATTTTTATTTATTTTTAATTTTTTAAACTTTTATTTTAGAGAGAGTGAGTGGGGGAGAGGAGCAGAGGGAGAGAGAGAATCTTAAGCAGGCTCCACGCTAAGTGTGGAACCTGACATAGGGCTTGATCCCATGACCCTGGGATCATCATCTGAGCCAAAATCAAGAGTCATATTCCCAACTGAATGCACCACACAGGCACCCCACCAAGTCAATTTTAAAATGTATTAAATAAATGGGGCACCTGGGTGGCTCAGTTGGTTCAGCATCCAACTCTTGTCATCAGCTCAGGTCGTGATCTCACAGTCATGGCACTGAACCCCATGTCTGTCTCCACTCTGAGCAGAGCCTGCTTGGAATTCTCTCTCTACCCTCTCTCTCTGTCCCTCCCCCACTTGCTCTCTCTTTCTCCCCCTCTCTCTCACAATAAATAAATAAACTTAAAAATAAATAAATAAATAAATAAATAAATAAATAAATAAAATAGTATGAAATTAAGAAAAAAGTGATTATCAAACAAGTTTATGCTCTCTAGTTAGGCTATAAGAACCATCAGTCCTTCTATAGAAGGCGTTTGAACTATGAATACACTCCCAAGTCATCATTCTAAATATTTTAATATGCTTACAGGAAGTTTTAATTATTATCCAAGCCATTTCAAATTCAATTTTACTGGCCAACCAAATACACCTAACCTATCATTAGTGGAAAATTTCTCAAGCATTCTAATTAATAATGTACTCTCAAAGAATAAATATTTGGTACAAAAATAATTAAATAAACAACCGATTATAACCATAATAAGAAAATTGGAAAGGTAGCCCACATCCAAAAAAACCACGTTTCAGAAATCTATAGCATCTGCATGTCGCTTATTTTGTCAATAAGGAGAGTAAAAGACCCCCTAGTATTAAAACTACAAAATTGTTTTCATAATTTTATTAAGGAGATGGGATATTGTTTCTTTCCCAGATAAATTTTATATTTTAGACCAGTTTTAGGTTTATAAAAAACCAACAATTTTACAGTTCCCATATACCACCTCAACTAATTTCTCTATTATTAAAATTTTACAGTAGTATAGCATACTCATTGTAATTAGGGAACTGATATTGACACATTATTAACTAACTTCTATAATTTATTCATATTGCTTTAGTTTTTATATAATGCTCTTTTCTTGTTTTAAATTTTAAGAACTCCTCTAGCATCCCACATTACATATATTATCTGTACCTCCTTAGGCTCCCCTTGATTGTGACAGTTTCTTACAGTTTCATTGTTTGATGGCCTTGAGAGTTGTGAGCAGTACTAACCAGGTGGTACAATGTCCTTTAATTGGTATTTGTGTAATGTTTTTCTCATGATTTAGCGTTGGCTTATGAGCTTTGCAAGATAGATGGCTTAGGTAATGTAGGATTTTTGTCTCATCATACCAAGAGTGCATAAAATAACATGACTTACCATCGTTTACATTAACTTGATCACCTGGTAGAAGATCAAGGTAGAAGGACTGCTAAATTTCTTTAAAGATTTTTGTTTTTTAATTCCTTGTTTTAGTGTACTCTTTGGAATGAATTCACCATGCACAGCTTATACTTATGGAGTCATTCTTCACCTTCTTAAGGGTAGAGTACGAAATAAATTATGTGGCAATTTCCCACAGCTTTTTCTCTTCTCAGTTTATATCTTTAGCTGATTATTTATGTTAGTATGGACTCATAAATATTTATTTTAAACTTCAAGTTGTCATCTAGCATTTATTCATTTATTTTTAAAGAGGTATTTTTTTAAGTAATCTCTACATCCAACATGGGGCTCGAACTCACAACCCCAAGATCAAGAGTCATATGCTCTACCAACTGAGCCAGCCAGGCATCCCTATAATCCAACAATTATTTTCTTGTTTAAATTTCCCAGCTTTGGACAATGGGACCATTTTCAGTTGCCTCCTGTGTCCATTTGACATACCCTCATTGTTGTGGGATTTTTTAACACTTCCTCATTTTTTACAACTATCAGATGCCCCAGACTAATTTGTATGTTTCCTACTCTATCCTACAATCAGCCATTTTTTTCCAAGGATACCTGGTAAAGAACAATATTTAAAAATAATATCTGGGTGCTAAAGGTGCTCATCATTACTGAGATGTTCTTGCCTCTTAGCACTCTAAGCTAACTGAGCAAAGAAATATATATGTGCATTCTAACCCAGGTATATACACACATCTAGAACATATCTATACAAGAAATGTAGTAATCTGTGCCCACAATAAACTACAGATGAGTTTATACAGATTCCTTCTACTATACTCCATTATCAAATGGTTTATTCTATCACTCTCTCACCTGGTCCAGGTAAGCAGATCTTTGCTCATCTGTCAACTCAAACTCCAATCATGACATTCTTGACACCAACCATTAGCCATTCATTCATTTAATTGTTTAAATCCATTATACATGGATAGTGGTATCAGAGTTGTTAGTAAGTACCCCAATGGAGACAAATTTATCATCTAAAGTACAGTGCTCACTTACAGACTCTAATTATCTCCAGAATTAATTAGGTCAGCATGTTTTACCTCCACCCCTCTTTGAGTGAGACTGTTTCATAAATTTGCAATAGAGTTAGATTGT
Organism: Lynx rufus; assembly: GCF_022079265.1. Lineage (NCBI taxonomy): Eukaryota > Metazoa > Chordata > Mammalia > Carnivora > Felidae > Lynx > Lynx rufus. Next base: position 109,264,054 of record NW_025814889.1, read on the forward strand.
TTGTCCCTTCCACATTATATCCTGGGATTCCTGACCTCTAAAAAATAAAATTATGCTTGTATATATTAGGGTTCAATATGTAATGTAAATTTCTATTGTGTTAGCAAATGTATAGTGATATGCATTCACCATTAAAGAATTACAAATAATAGCTTCACTGTCCTAAAAACAAAACCCCACCTCTTCTCTTTCCCCCTGAAACCCAATAAACCAGTGATGTTTCTACAGTTTATAATTTTGCCTTGCCAGAATCATACAGCATGTATTCTCTTCATACTGGCATCTCTCATGTAGCAATATGCATTTATGATTCACCCATGTCTTTTCATATTTTGACAGCTCATTGCATTCTATCACTGGGTATTATTCCACTGATGCATTCTATTGATGCATCCATAGTTTGTTTATTCATTCAATAGCAACTGAAGGACGTATTGGTTGCTTCCATTTTGTATTAATTATAAAATTATCAAATTACAAAATTATAAAGTTATAAAATAAAGCTTCTATAAAAATATAAAACTGTAAAGTAAAACTTCTATAAAGATTTACATGCTGGTTTTCACAGGGACATGATTTTTCAAACCAGTTGGGTAAATACCAACAAGTGCAATTTCTGGATCATTTTTAGCTTTGTAAATCCATGTACAATGGTCTGCCGATGTGTCTGCATCATTTGCATTCTCACCAATAATGAATGAGAGTTTCTAATGCTTATACCTTCACTAGTGATTTATATTGTAAACTTTTTGGATTTTAGCCATTCTAATATGCGTGTTGTACTAGTTCATTGCTGTTTTAATTTACAATTCCCTAATCACAAATGATTTTAAGCATCTTCTCATGTGCTTGCTCACCACTTGTATATCTTTTTTTGCTGAAATGGCTATTCAAATCTTGTGCCCTGTTAAAAAGTGGGCTGTTTGTTTTTTTCTTGTAGATTTTAAAGGTTTTTTTGTTTGTTTGTTTACAACTTTTACATATAAAGTTTTATCACATATGTGCTTTAAAAGTATTTTTCCTGGGTGCCTGGGTGGCTTGGTCAGTTGAGCATCTGGCTTTGGCTTGGGGTCATGATCTCATAGTTCGTGAATTCGAACTCCTCTGTGTTGACAGCTCAGAGCCTGGAGCCTGCTTCAGATTCGGTGTCTCCTTCTCTCTCCCTTCCTGACTCACACTCTGTCCCTGTCTCTCTCTCTCTCTCTCTCTCAAAAATAAATAAACATTAAAAACATATTTTTTTCAAAGTATTTATCCCAGTGCATGGCTTATATTTTTATTCTCTTAACAGTGTCTTACTTATTTAATATTAATAAAGAACAACTTGGGGGACCAAGATGGTGGAACAGCATGGAAGTTTTTTGTGTGTCTCAGATCCATGAAATACAGCCAGACCAACACTAAATCATCCTGCACACCTAGAAAACTGATCTGAGGATTAACACAACAATCTGCACAAGCTGAACCACAGAATTCAGCAGGTACACAGTGCAGAGAGGTGAACTGGGGGAGAGAGAAGCCGTAGAGGTCAGAGAGATGCTTTTGCCTGCAGAGAGGATGGAGACGGGGGGGGGAGGGGAGAATATTGGAAAAGCATCCCCCCAAAAGCAGCTGGAGAGAAAGTGAAAAAGTGGAAACAGCCTCAGGGACTGAACTAAAAAGGGAGAAAGGAGAAAGGAGGAGGAAGAGGGTTTAAATTCCATTAAGACTATATACAGGGGGAACACAGAGTCAGAAACTCCACAGCTCGATACCTGTCAGTGCTCTGGTGGGAAGGGTGAATCCCCAGGAGCAGAGTGGAGTCGGGGGTTCTTCAGGCCAAACAGGGAGAGGTGATTCCCCTGCTGAGAAGACACCTGGTAGAGACTGTGTGGGTCCCCCAAAGGCAAGGCCCCAGTGGACCCAGGAGAACAACCACATTCACTGGTGCTGGAACAGGGTCATTAAGGGTGAAGCCTGGTGCCAGATGTGTATTGTGATTTTCCATAATCCCTGAGACACTGCTGCTACACTATCTCACAAACTTTTTCTGGGGTGGGCTGGCATCTGGCAGCAGTCTCTGGGCATTGGAAGCAGCATGGTCTCACAAACATTCCTGGGTGTGGCTGGCACCAACTCATTGCTTGGTAAGAACCTTCTGCAGATGGGCAGAATGAGTCGAAGCCGCAGTCCCTCAGAAGTAAGGGGTTGAGAAAAACAGACACATCAGAGACAGAACTCAGGAAGGAGTTGCTGCCTGGGGCTTGGTCACTGACTGTGTAAAAGCAGGAAGTGGACGGAAGCCAAAGACAAAGGACGGGTATGGGATTGCTGATCAGGGAGAACAGAGTTCCAATACTACAGACTGGGTACCTGGGTAATGCCATTTTCACAGTTCCCACGCATGCGAATGCGCATTTACAAGCACCACAACAATCCACCCCAGTAAGCTAAGCAGCGCCATCTAGTGGAAAACGGAGCCATTACACTATGCCCCGCTCAACTTGGCTAGTCTCGCTTTTCAGGGAACACAAGTCTCTCTGCCTGCTTAGTTTATGGACTATAGAGCACTTCATAGTTTTACTTCTAGGGGGAAATGAAGTAATTTCAGTCATATTTCAGTCTGTTCGCCATTCCATCTATTCAATTTTCTTTATTTTTTTTTCTTTTTTCCCTTTTTCATTTTTCTTTTTTTTGAATACAGAAAGAGAAAAGATTAATTTTTTTTAATTTTTTATTAAAAATGCTTTCTTTAATTTTTTCTACTATATTTTTTACTTTTGTGTACATTTTTTCCAAATTCTATTTTTTTTATTATTTTTTTATATATATGAAATTTATTGACAAATTGGTTTCCATACAACACCCAGTGCTCATCCCAAAAGGTGCCCTCCTCAATACCCATCACCTACCGTCCCTCCCTCCCACCCCCCATCAACCCTCAGTTTGGTCTCAGTTTTCAACAGTCTCTTATGCTTTGGCTCTCTCCCACTCTAACGTCCTTTTTTTTTTTTTTTTTTCCTTCCCCTCCCCCATGGGTTCCTGTTAAGTTTCTCAGGATCCACTTAAGAGTGAAACCATGAGGATTCTGGGAAGATGGCGGCTTAGGAGGACGCTGGGCTCACCGCGCGTCCTGCTGATCACTTAGATTCCACCTACACCTGCCTAAATAACCCAGAAAACTGCCAGAGGATTAGCAGAACGGAGTCACCGGACCCAAGTGCAGACGAGAGGCCCACGGAAGAGGGTAGGAAGGGCGGCGAGGCGGTGCGCGCTCCACGGACTGGCGGGAGGGAGCCGGGGTGGAGGGGCGGCTCGCCAGCCAAGCAGAGCCGCCGAGTCTGGCTTGCAAAAGCGGAGGGGCCTGACGGACTGTGTTCCGACAGCAAGCGCGACTTAGCGTCTGGGAGGTCATAAGTTAACAGCTCTGCTCGGAAAGCGGGAAGGCTGGAGGACAAAGGGAGGGTGAGCTGCGGAGCCCCCGGACGACAGAGCTCAGTTTGGCGGGGAACAAAGGCGCTCGCCAGCGCCATCTCCCCCGCCCATCCCCCAGCCAAAATCCCAAAGGGAACCGGTTCCGGCCAGGGAAATTGCTCGCTCCGCGCAAACACCCAACTCTGTGCTTCTGCGGAGCCAAACCACCGGCAGCAGATCTGACTCCCTCCGGCTGCCACAGGGCCCCTCCTGAAGTGGATCACCTAAGGAGAAGCGAGCTAAGCCTGCCCCCTCCCCCGCCGCCGTGCACCTTGCCTTCCCACCCCAGCTAATACGCCAGATCCCCAGCATCACAAGCCTGGCAGTGTGCAAGTAGCCCAGACGGGCCACGCCACCCCACAGTGAATCCCGCCCCTAGGAGAGGGGAAGAGAAGGCACACACCAGTCTGACTGTGGCCCCAGCGGTGGGCTGGGGGCAGACATCAGGACTGACTGCGGCCCTGCCCACCAACTCCAGTTATACACCACAGCACAGGGGAAGAGCCCTGCAGGCCCTCACCACACCAGGGACTATCCAAAATGACCAAGCGGAAGAATTCCCCTCAGAAGAATCTCCAGGAAATAACAACAGCTAATGAGCTGATCAAAAAGGATTTAAATAATGTAACAGAAAGTGAATTTAGAATAATAGTCATAAAATTAATCGCTGGGCTGGAAAACAGTATACAGGACAGCAGAGAATCTCTTGCTACAGAGATCAAGGGACTAAGGAACAGTCACGAGGAGCTGAAAAACGCTTTAAAGGAAATGCAAAACAAAATGCAAACCACCACGGCTCGGATGGAAGAGGCAGAGGAGAGAATAGGTGAACTAGAAGATAAAGTTATGGAAAAAGAGGAAGCTGAGAAAAAGAGAGATAAAAAAATCCAGGAGTATGAGGGGAAAATTAGAGAACTAAGTGATACACTAAAAAGAAATAATATACGCATAATTGGTATCCCAGAGGAGGAAGAGAGAGGGAAAGGTGCTGAAGGGGTACTTGAAGAAATCATAGCTGAGAACTTCCCTGAACTGGGGAAGGAAAAAGGCATTGAAATCCAAGAGGCACAGAGAACTCCCTTCAGACGTAACTTGAATCGATCTTCTGCACGACATATCATAGTGAAACTGGCAAAATACAAGGATAAAGAGAAAATTCTGAAAGCAGCAAGGGGTAAACGTGCCCTCACATATAAAGGGAGACCTATAAGACTCGTGACTGATCTCTCTTTTGAAACTTGGCAGGCCAGAAAGAATTGGCACGAGATTTTCAGGGTGCTAGACAGCAAAAATATGCAGCCGAGAATCCTTTATCCAGCAAGTCTGTCATTTAGAATAGAAGGAGAGATAAAGGTCTTCCCAAACAAACAAAAACTGAAGGAATTTGTCACCACTAAACCAGCCCTACAAGAGATCCTAAGGGGGACCCTGTGAGACAAAGTACCAGAGACATCACTACAAGCATAAAACATACAGACAACACAATGACTCTAAATCCGTATCTTTCTATAATAACACTGAATGTAAATGGATTAAATGCGCCAACCAAAAGACATAGGGTATCAGAATGGATAAAAAAACAAGACCCATCTATTTGCTGTCTACAAGAGACTCATTTTAGACCTGAGGACACCTTTAGATTGAGAGTGAGGGGATGGAGAACTATTTATCATGCTACTGGAAGCCAAAAGAAAGCTGGAGTAGCCATACTTATATCAGACAAACTAGACTTTAAATTAAAGGCTGTAACAAGAGATGAAGAAGGACATTATATAATAGTTACAGGGTCTATCCATCAGGAAGAGCTAACAATTATAAATGTCTATGCACCGAATACGGGAGCCCCCAAATATATAAAACAATTACTCATAAACAGAAGCAACCTTATTGATAAGAATGTGGTAATTGCTGGGGACTTTAACACCCCACTTACAGAAATGGATAGATCATCTAGACACACGGTCAATAAAGAAACAAGGGCCCTGAATGAGACACTGGATCAGATGGACTTGACAGATCTATTTAGAACTCTGCATCCCAAAGCAACAGAATATACTTTCTTCTCGAGTGCACATGGAACATTCTCCAAGATAGATCATATACTGGGTCACAAAACAGCCCTTCATAAGTTTACAAGAATTGAAATTATACCATGCATACTTTCAGACCACAATGCTATGAAGCTTGAAATCAACCACAGGAAAAAGTCTGGAAAACCTCCAAAAGCATGGAGGTTAAAGAACACCCTACTAACGAATGACTGGGTCAACCAGGCAATTAGTGAAGAAATCAAAAAATATATGGAAACAAACGAAAATGAAAATACAACAATCCAAACGCTTTGGGACGCAGCGAAGGCAGTCCTGAGAGGAAAATACATTGCAATCCAGGCCTATCTCAAGAAACAAGAAAAATCCCAAATACAAAATCTAACAGCACACCTAAAGGAAATAGAAGCAGAACAGCAAAGGCAGCCTAAACCCAGCAGAAGAAGAGAAATAATAAAGATCAGAGCAGAAATAAACAATATAGAATCTAAAAAAACTGTAGAGCAGATCAACGAAACCAAGAGTTGGTTTTTTGAAAAATAAACAAAATTGACAAACCTCTAGCCAGGCTTCTCAAAAAGAAAAGGGAGATGACCCAAATAGATAAAATCATGAATGAAAATGGAATTATTACAACCAATCCCTCAGAGATACAAACAATTATCAGGGAATACTATGAAAAATTATATGTCAACAAAGTGGACAACCTAGAAGAAATGGACAAATTCCTAAACATCCACACGCTTCCAAAACTCAATCAGGAGGAAATAGAAAGCTTGAACAGACCCATAACCAGCGAAGAAATTGAATGGGTTATCAAAAATCTCCCAACAAATAAGAGTCCAGGACCAGATGGCTTCCCAGGGGAGTTCTACCAGACGTTTAAAGCAGAGATAATACCTATCCTTCTCAAGCTAGTCCAAGAAATAGAAAGGGAAGGAAAACTTCCAGACTCATTCTATGAAGCCAGTATTACTTTGATTCCTAAACCAGACAGAGACCCAGTAAAAAAAGAGAACTACAGGCCAATATCCCTGATGAATATGGATGCCAAAATTCTCAATAAGATACTAGCAAATCGAATTCAACAGCATATAAAAAGAATTATTCACCATGATCAAGTGGGATTCATTCCTGGGATGCAGGGCTGGTTCAACATTCGCAAATCAATCAACGTGATACATCACATTAACAAAAAAAAAAAAAGAGAAGAACCATATGATCCTGTCAATCGATGCAGAAAAGGCCTTTGACAAAATCCAGCACCCTTTCTTAATAAAAACCCTTGAGAAAGTCGGGATAGAAGGAACATACTTAAAGATCATAAAAGCCATTTATGAAAAGCCCACAGCTAACATCATCCTCAACGGGGAAAAACTGAGAGCTTTCTCCCTGAGATCAGGAACACGACAGGGATGCCCACTCTCACTGCTGTTGTTTAACATAGTGCTGGAAGTTCTAGGATCAGCAATCAGACAACAAAAGGAAATCAAAGGCATCAAAATTGGCAAAGATGAAGTCAAGCTTTCGCTTTTTGCAGATGACATGATATTATACATGGAAAATCCGATAGACTCCACCAAAAGTCTGCTAGAACTGATACATGAATTCAGCAAAGTTGCAGGATACAAAATCAATGTACAGAAATCAGTTGCATTCTTATACACTAACAATGAAGCCACAGAAAGACAAATAAAGAAACTGATCCCATTCACAATTGCACCAAGAAGCATAAAATACCTAGGAATAAATCTAACCAAAGATGTAAAGGATCTGTATGCTGAAAACTATAGAAAGCTTATGAAGGTAATTGAAGAAGATTTAAAGAAATGGAAAGACATTCCCTGCTCATGGATTGGAAAAATAAATATTGTCAAAATGTCAATACTACCCAAAGCTATCTACACATTCAATGCAATCCCAATCAAAATTGCACCAGCATTCTTCTCGAAACTAGAACAAGCAATCCTAAAATTCATATGGAACCACAAAAGGCCCCGAATAGCCAAAGGAATTTTGAAGAAGAAGACCAAAGCAGGAGGCATCACAATCCCAGACTTTAGCCTCTACTACAAAGCTGTCGTCATCAAGACAGCATGGTATTGGCACAAAAACAGACACACAGACCAATGGAATAGAATAGAAACCCCAGAACTAGACCCACAAACGTATGGCCAACTCATCTTTGACAAAGCAGGAAAGAACATCCAATGGAAAAAAGACAGCCTCTTTAACAAATGGTGCTGGGAGAACTGGACAGCAACATGCAGAAGGTTGAAACTAGACCACTTCCTCACACCATTTACAAAAATAAACTCAAAATGGATAAAGGACCTAAATGTGAGACAGGAAACCATCAAAACCTTAGAGGAGAAAGCAGGAAAAGACCTCTCTGACCTCAGCCATAGCAATCTCTTACTCGACACATCCCCAAAGGCAAGGGAACTAAAAGCAAAAGTGAATTACTGGGACCTTATGAAGATAAAAAGCTTCTGCACAGCAAAGGAAACAACCAACAAAACTAAAAGGCAACCAACGGAATGGGAAAAGATATTTGCAAATGACATATCGGACAAAGGGCTAGTATCTAAAATCTATAAAGAGCTCACCAAACTCCACACCCGAAAAACAAATAACCCAGTGAAGAAATGGGCAGAAAACATGAATAGACACTTCTCTAAAGAAGACATCCAGATGGCCAACAGGCACATGAAAAGATGTTCAGCGTCGCTCCTTATCAGGGAAATACAAATCAAAACCACACTCAGGTATCACCTCACGCCAGTCAGAGTGGCCAAAATGAACAAATCAGGAGACTATAGATGCTGGAGAGGATGTGGAGAAACGGGAACCCTCTTGCACTGTTGGTGGGAATGCAAATTGGTGCAGCCGCTCTGGAAAGCAGTGTGGAGGTTCCTCAGAAAATTAAAAATAGACCTACCCTATGACCCAGCAATAGCACTGCTAGGAATTTACCCAAGGGATACAGGAGTACTGATGCACAGGGGCACTTGTACCCCAATCTTCATAGCAGCACTCTCAACAATAGCCAAATTATGGAAAGAGCCTAAATGTCCATCAACTGATGAATGGATCAAGAAATTGTGGTTTATATACACAATGGAATACTACGTGGCAATGAGAAAAAATGAAATATGGCCTTTTGTAGCAACGTGGATGGAACTGGAGAGTGTGATGCTAAGTGAAATAAGCCATACAGAGAAAGACAGATACCATATGGTTTCACTCTTATGTGGATCCTGAGAAACTTAACAGGAACCCATGGGGGAGGGGAAGGAAAAAAAAAAAAAAAAAAAGGACGTTAGAGTGGGAGAGAGCCAAAGCATAAGAGACTGTTGAAAACTGAGACCAAACTGAGGGTTGATGGGGGGTGGGAGGGAGGGGCGGGTGGGTGATGGGTATTGAGGAGGGCACCTTTTGGGATGAGCACTGGGTGTTGTATGGAAACCAATTTGTCAATAAACTTCATATATAAAAAAAAAAAAAAAAAGAGTGTGGCTACTTGCACACTGCCAGGCTTGTGATGCTGGGGATCTGGCGTATTAGCTGGGGTGGGAAGGCAAGGTGCACGGAGGCGGGGGGCGGGGGACAGGCTTAGCTCGCTTCTCCTTAGGTGATCCACTTCAGGAGGGGCCCTGTGGCAGCCGGAGGGAGTCATATCCGCTGCTGGAGGTTTGGCTTCACAGAAGCACAGATTTGGGTGTTTGCGCGGAGCGAGCAATTTCCCTGGCAGGAACCGGTTCCCTTTGGGATTTTGGCTGGGGGATGGGCGGGGGAGATGGCGCTGGCGAGCGCCTTTGTTCCCCGCCAAACTGAGCTCTGTCGTCCGGGGGCTCCGCAGCTCACCCTCCCTTTGTCCTCCAGCCTTCCCGCTTTCCGAGCAGAGCTGTTAACTTATGACCTCCCAGACGCTAAGTCGCGCTTGCTGTCGGAACACAGTCCGTCAGGCCCCTCCGCTTTTGCAAGCCGGACTCGGCGGCTCTGCTTGGCTGGCGAGCCGCCCCTCCACCCCGGCTCCCTCCCGCCAGTCCGTGGAGCGCGCACCGCCTCGCCGCCCTTCCTACCCTCTTCCGTGGGCCTCTCGTCTGCACTTGGGTCCGGTGACTCTGTTCTGCTAATCCTCTGGCGGTTTTCTGGGTTATTTAGGCAGGTGTAGGTGGAATCTAAGTGATCAGCAGGACGCGCGGTGAGCCCAGCGTCCTCCTATGCCGCCATCTTCCTGTCTTCAAATTCTATTTTACTTCAATCATTTCATTTTAGTCTACTTCAGTATGTTCATTTTTTCAAATTTTCTAATGATTTTCCTTTTTCTTTTTCTTTTCTTTCCCCTTTTTTCTCTAATCTGTTAAGTCCCTTTCAACACCCAGACCAAAACACACCCAGCTTCTAGCATCATTTTTTCGATTTTGTGTGTGTATTTTTTTAATTTTAATTTTTTATAATTTTATTTTCTTTTACCTCATTAATTCCTTTTCTCCCTTCAAAATGACAAAATGAAGGATTCACCACAAAAGAAAAAGCAGGAAGAAACAACAGTCAGGGACTTAACCCACAAAGATACAAGCAAGATGTCCGAACCAGAATTTAGAAACACGATAATAATATGAGCTGAATTGAAAATAGATTATAATCCCTTTTTGTGGAGATAAAAGAAGTAAAACCTAGTCAGAATGAAATAAAAAATGGTATAACTCAGGTGCAATCTCGAATGGATGCCACAGAGGCCAGGATGGATGAGGCAGAACAGAGAATCCGTGATAAGAGGACAAATTTATGGAGATAAGAGCATTAAAAAAAAAGAGGGATATTAAGGCAAAAGAGCACAATTTAAGAATTAGAGAAATCATGAGGCACCTGGGTGGCTCAGTTGGTTAAGCGTACGACTTCGGCTCAGGTCATGATCTCGTAGTCCGTGAGTTCGAGCCCCGCGTCAGGCTCTGTGCTGACAGCTCAGAGCCTGGAGCCTGTTTCAGATTCTGTGTCCCCCTCTCTCTGACCCTCCCCCGTTCATGCTCTCTCTCTGTCTCAAAAGTGAATGAACGTTAAAAAAAAAAAAGAAAAAAAAAGAATTAGAGAAATCAGTGACTCATTAAAAAGGAACAACATCAGAATCATAGGGGTCCCAGAGAGGAAGAGAGAGAAATAGGGGTAGAAGGTTTATGTGAGCAAATCACAGCGGAAAACTTTCCTAACCTGGGGAAAGACAGATATCAAAATCCAGGAAGCACAGAGGACTCCCATTTGATTCAACAAAATCCAACCATCAACAAAGCATATCATACTCAAATTCACAATTACTCAGGCAAGGAGAGAATCATGAATGCAGCAAGGGGTAAAAAAAGTCCCTAACCTATAAGGGAAGACAGATCAGGCTTGCAGAAGACCTATCCACAGAAACTTGGCAGGCTAGAAAGGAGTGGCAGAATATATTCAATGTGCTGAATCAGAAAAATATGCAGCCAAGAATTCTTTATCCAGCAAGGCTGTCATTCAAAAGAGAAGGAGACATTAAAATTTCCCAGACAAACAAAAATTGAAGGTGTTTGTGACCACTAAACCAGCCCTGCAAGAAATTTTAAGGGGGACTCTCTGAGGGGAGAAAAGATGAAAAGAATAAATAAATAAAGACCAAAAGCAACAAAGACTAGAAGGGACCAGAGAACACCACCAGAAACTCCAACTCCACAAGCAACATAATGGCAAAAAATTCATATTTTCCAGTACTCACTCTAAAGGTCCATGGACTAAATGCTTCAATCAAAAGACATAGGGTAACAGAATGGATAAGAAAACAAGATCCATATATATGCTGTTTACATGAGACCCAGTTAAGATTTAAAGAGACCTTCAGACTGAAAGTAAGGGGATAGAGAACCATCTATCACGCTAATGGTCAACAAAAGAAAGCAGGAGTAGCCATACTTATATCAGACAATCTAGACTTTAAAATAAAGACTGTACCAGTGATGAAAAAGGGCATTATATCATAATTAAGAGGTCTATCCACAGTAAGACCTAACAATTGTAAACATTTATGTGCTAAGTGTGGCAGCATCCAAATATATAAATCAATTAATCACAAACACAAAGAAACTAATTGATAGTAATACCACATTAGTAGGGGACTTCAACATCTCACTCACAGCAATGGACAGATCATCTAATCAAAAAATCAACATGGAAACAATGGCTTTGAATGACACACTGGACCAGATAGATTAACAGATATATTCAAAACATTTCATCCTAAAGCAGCGGAATATACATTCTTCTCCAATGCACATGGAACATTCTCCAGAATAGACCACATACTGGGAGACAAATCAGCCCTCAACAACTACAAAAAGATCGAGATCATACTGTGTATATTTTCAGACCACAATGATATGAAACTCAAAATCAACCACAAGAAAAAAACTGGAAAGGTAACAAATACTTGGAGACTAAAGAACATCCTACTAAAGAATGAATGGGCTAACCAAGAAGTTAAAGAAGAAATAAAAAAGTTCATGGAAGCCAATGAAAATGATAACACCACAACCCAAAACCTCTAGGACGCAGGAAAGGCGGTCATAAGAGGAAAGTATATAGCAATCCAGGCATTCCTAAAGAAGGAAGAAAGATCTCAGATACACAACCTAACCTTATGCCTTAAGGAGCTGCAAAAATAACAGCAAATACAACCCAAAAATATCAGAAGACAGGATTACAGCAGAAATTAATGCTATTGAAACTAAGAAAAAAAATGTAGAACAGATCAATGAAAACAGAAGTTGGTTCTTTGAAAGAATTAACAAAATTGATAAACCCCTAGCCAGTTTGATCAAAAAGAAAAAGGAAAGGACCCAAATAAATAAAATCAAGAATGAGAGGAGAGGTCACAACCAACACTGCAGAAATACAAACAATAATGAGAATATTATGAGCAGTTATATGCCAATAAATTGGGCACTTTGGGAAGAAATGGACAAATTCCTAGAAACATATACACTATCAAAACTGAAACAGGAAGAAATAGAAAATTTGAACAGACCCACAACCAGTAAAGAGATCTAATTAGTAATCAAAAATCTCCCAAAAAACAGGAGTCCAGGGACAGATGGTTTTCCAGGGGAATTCTACCAAGCATTTAAGGAAGAGTTAACACCTATTCTCTTGAATCTGTTCCAAAAAATATAAATGGAGGAAAACTCCCAAAATCTTTCTATGAAGCCAGCATTACCTTGATTCCAAAACTAGGCAAAGACCCCACTAAAAAGAACTATAGACCAATTTCCCTAATGAACATGGACACAAAAATCCTCAATGAGATACTAGCCAACCAGATCCAACAATATGTTAAAAAAATTATTCACCAGACCAAGTGGGATTTATACCTGAGATGCAGGGCTAGTACAATATCCACAAAACAATCAATGTGATATATGACATCAAAAAAAAAAAAAAAAAAAAAAAAAAAAAGGACAAGAATCACATGATCCTCTCAATAGATGCAGAGAAAGAATTTGACCAAAGTAAGCATCATTTCTTGATAAAAACCCCCAAGAAAGTACGGATAGAAGGATCATACCTCGAGATCATAAAAGCCATATATGAAAGAACCACCGCTAATATCATCCTCAATGGGGAAAAACTGAGAGCTTTCCCCCTAAGGTCAGGAACAAGACAGGTACGTACACTCTCACCACTGGTATTCAACATAGTATTAGAAGTATTCGCCTCTGGGGGCGCCTGGGTGGCGCAGTCGGTTAAGCGTCCGACTTCAGCCAGGTCACGATCTCGCGGTCCGTGAGTTCGAGCCCCGCGTCGGGCTCTGGGCTGATGGCTCAGAGCCTGGAGCCTGTTTCCGATTCTGTGTCTCCCTCTCTCTCTGCCCCTCCCCCGTTCATGCTCTGTCTCTCTCTGTCCCAAAAATAAATAAACGTTGAAAAAAAAAATTAAAAAAAACAAAAAAAAAAAAAGAAGTATTCGCCTCTGCAATCAGACAACACAAAGAAATAAAAGGTATCCAAATCGACTAGGAGGAGGTCAAACTTTCACTCTTCACAGATTACATGATATTCTATATGGAAAAGGGAAAAGATTCCACCAAAAGACTGCTAGAACTGATTCATGAATTCAGAAATGCAGGATATAAAATCAATGCACAGAAATCAGTTGCATTCCTATACACCAACAATGAAGCAACAGAAAAAGAAATCAAGGAATTGATCCCATTTACAGTTGCACCAAAAACCATAAAATACCTAGGAATAAATCTAACCAAAGAGGTGAAAAATCTATACACTGAAAACTACAGAAAGCTCATGAAAGAAATTGAAGACATACACACACAAAAAAAGGAAAAATATTCCATGCACCTGGGTAGGAAGAACAAATATTGTTAAAATGTCAATACAACCCAAAGCAATCTACATATTCAATGCAATCCCTATCAAAACAACACCAGCATTCTTCACAGAGCTAGAACAAATAATCCTAAAATTTGTATGGAACCAGAAAAGACCAGGAATAGCCAAAGCAATCTGGAAAAAGAAAACCAAAGCAGGAGGCATCACAATCCCAGACTTCAAGCTATACTACAAAGCTGTAATCATCAAGACAGTATGGTACTGGCACAAGAACAGACACTCAGATCAATGGAACAGAATACAGAATCCAGAAATGGACCCACAAATGTATGGCCAATTAATCTTTGACAAAGCAGGAAAGAATATCCAATGGAATAAAGACAGTCTCTTTAGCAAGTGGTGCTGGGAAAACTGGACAGCGACATGCAGAATAATGAACCTGGACCACTTTCTTACACCATACACAAAAATAAACTCAAAATGAATGAAAGACCTAAATGTAAGACAGGAAGCCATCAAAATCCTCGAGGAGAAAGCAGGCAAAAAACTCTTTGATATTGGCCACAGCAACTTCTTACTCAACACGTCTCTGGAAGCAAGGGAAACAAAAGCAAAAATGAACTATTGGGACCTCATCAAAATAAAAAGCTTCTGCACAGCGAAGGAAACAATCAGCAAAACTAAAAGGCAACCAACAGAATGGGAGAAGATATTTGCGAATGACATGTCAGATAAAGGGTTAGTATCCAAAATGTATAAAGAACTTATGAAACTCAACACCCAAAAACCAAATAATCCTTTTAGAAAATGAGCCATAGACATGAATAGACACTGCTCCAAAGAAGACATCCAGATGGCCAACCAACACATGAAAACATGCTCCACATCACTCACCATCAGGGAAATACAATTCAAAACCACAATGAGATACCACCTTACACCTGTCAAAATGGCTAACATTAACAACTCAGTCAACAACAGATGTTGGCAAGGATGCAGAGAAAGAGGAGCTCAATTGCATTGCTGGTGGGAATGCAAACTGGTGCAGCCACTCTGGAAAACAGTATGGAGGTTCCTCAAAAAATTAAAAATAGAACTACCCTACGACCCAGCAATTGCACTACTAGGTATTTATCCAAGGGATACAGGTATGCTGTTTCAAAGGGACACATACACCCCAGTTTTTATAGCAGCACTATCCACAATAGCCAAAGTATGGAAAGAGCCCAAATGTCCATCGATGGGTGAATGGATAAAGAAGATGCATGTGTGTATACACACACACACAAAGGAGTATTACTCAGCAATCAAAAAGAATGAAATCTTTCCATTTGCAACTACATGGATGGAACTAGAGGGTATTATGCTAAGTGAAATTAGTCAGTCAGAGAAAGACTTAAGACACAGAACAGATGAACATAAGGGAAAGGAAGCAAAAACATGGAGGGGGACAAAACATAAGAGACTCTTTTTTTTTTTTTTAACGTTTATTTATTTTTGAGACAGAGAGAGACAGAGCATGAATGGGGGAGGGTCAGAGAGAGGGAGACACAGAATCTGAAACAGGCTCCAGGCTCTGAGCTGTCAGCACAGAGCCTGACGCGGGGCTCGAACTCACAGACCACGAGATCATGACCTGAGCCGAAGTCGGACGCTTAACCGACTGAGCCACCCAGGCGCCCCATA
The DNA here is from genome assembly GCF_022079265.1 of Lynx rufus. Taxonomy (NCBI): domain Eukaryota; kingdom Metazoa; phylum Chordata; class Mammalia; order Carnivora; family Felidae; genus Lynx; species Lynx rufus. Next base: position 109,279,613 of record NW_025814889.1, read on the forward strand.
AGAGACTCTTAAATATGGAGAACAAACAGATGGTTACTGGAGAGGTTGTGGGAGGGGGAATAGGCTAAATGGGTAAGGGGCATTAAGGAATCTACTGCTGAAATCATCATTGCAGAATATGCTAATTTTGGATGTAAACTAAAAAGTAAAATTGAAAAAAAAAAGAATAAAAAAGTGAACATAAATTCCATATATATATATATATATATATATATATATATATATGAACAACTTGTCAAATTTTCTTCCATCGATTTTACTTTGGTGTTATAGCTAAAAACTCATTAATAAACTCCAGTTCATATAGACTTTCTTCTATATATCTTTTGTCTCTTCAGACTACGTCTTTTCTTGACTTTTAGCATACCTCGTAATATTTTGGTAAAAGCCAGATATATTGAGTGATAGGAACTAAGGCAATTAGACTCATCATATGAAGGTTTATGGGGTGTCTGGGTGGTTCAGTCAGTTGAATGTCTGACTCTTGATTTCACCTCAGCTCATGATTCCCAGTCCTAGGATTGAGCCTTACGTTGCAGCAGGATTCTTGCACAGAGTCGTTACTTTAAGGGTTCTCTTTCTGGGAAGCAACTTTATTCCTGCCAGCATGCCTCAGTTGGGTTTGTACCTGAAGAGTTGAGCCCCAAACGCCATGTGGCATAGTTTTTTACATATTTTCTACTTCTTTGTCTCCCATATATGGTAACACACAAACGTGTAGTCTGATTAAGTGGTCTCATGTTGCAAATTCATGAGAGATGTTGTCATGTATGTGTATAACCAGGTTGCTTGAGGGTTTTTTTTTTTCCTTTACTTAGTGAGGGGACCCTACCACAGTGTCAGGCTTTCTGCTGAGTGTGGAGCCTGCCCGGGATTCTCTCTATCTCTCTGTCTCTCTCTGTCACTCTCTCTTTCTTTCTCTCTCCCTCTGCCCCTCTCCCCTACTCACTTTCTGTCTCTCTCTCTCTGTCAAAGACAAAGAAGTTGTTTTGTTTTTCTACCCCTGCCAAAGTCACAAGAGGATCTTTCTTGACCCTGTACCTTGAGAACCTGGTGAGATTCCTGAAGATAAAACCCACAAAAGCTGTCTCCTAAGACTGTAGTTCCAGAAGTTTCCCAGTCTGAAGCTAGTGGGTCTACTTTTAGCCTTCAACAGTTCATCCAAAAACCAAGTAAGTGTTCCTGACCCTTGTAGTTCCAATGTGACTTCTGTTCCAGGTAAACAGATCTTGGTGAGTCTAAGCATTCATTCTCTCTCCGGATTTCAGGGTGATAGTTTGCCCCACAATCTCATATATCTGATGGATTCAACACAATTCCTTCCTTCATTTTCATTTTGTTCAGTTGTGTTGTTGTTGTTGTTTTATAACAACAGGAGCTGGCAACTTTCAAGCTTTTTACAAGCTAGAGCTGAAACCAGAAATCCTTTCTGTTTCTTTTTTATGACTCCAATCATTAAATATGTGTTTCATATTTCAGATTTTAAAATGTTTGCTAGAATGCAACATTGCAATAACATCTCCTTTTATAAGATTTTTAAAAGTATTAAAATATAAATCAAGTGGATCATAAGGGGTGAAATAATAATAAAGGAGAAGAGATGGTTTCACTTTCTATGAATGTGATTTAAATTTACAATGAAATTATATTTGATTTTTTTGTATGCAATGTAACATACTTTTAATTGTAAATCATTATTTCTATTTTCCCATGCTAACGTAATAGCATATAAAGTAAAATGGATATTAGCCTGTCAAAGAAAGTGTTTTCACAGAGAAGAGTTTTCAAAAATAAGTTCACTCATTTTTTAAATAGTGGTCTGTGTAAAAATCTTCATTCATAAGCAATTTGACATACATACTTTAAAGATCTGCTAAAGGAATTAAATAAGATGCAAAAATTCGTGGTCATTTTAAGGAAATACAGATGGAACTATCAGACATGCATATTTTTGCACACTTCAAACCAAAGTCTTTGCAAAGGAATATCCAGAATCAGTCTTCAACAGCTGACACTAGCACAGTACACAGTCAGTGCATACTATTTGTTAAACTACTGTAAGATATCAGTAATATTTGCTACCATCATCACCAATAATGAGAATGGCACACCAAAAGTTTCTCTAGAAATAAGATATTATCACTAAAGTTCCTATCTTATATCATCTTCTATCACTTAATATGACAAATATCCATTGAGTGACAACTATATTCTAGGTAGTAGGTCATGCAGAGAAGTTACAGCATTATATATGACAGAAATATGACAGAAAGGGCTCTTTCTCATCGAACGCTTACAGTTCAGTGTACACAAATGCTCTTCTCGTCGAATATCGCCCTTCTTACACTGCAGAAGTTCTTTGTTTACAATTAATATTTGGCATTTAGTCATTCTGGAGGAGGAAATCAAAGATGATGTGAACCTTCTATGCAGTCCACCTTTCCATGAATGTGAATAAAATTTGGGGAACAAAAATATTCAATCCTAGAATGGCTAAGGCAGAATGTAACCGATATTTTCATAACTGCATATAACACAGAAATTCTTCTTTGTATTTAAAAAGGTAATATTTTAGGGAGCCTGGGTGGCTCAGTCAGTTAAGCATCTGACTTTGGCTCAGGTCATGATCTCTCAGTCTGTGAGTTTGAGCCCCACGTCATACTCTGTGCTGACAGCTCAGAGCCTGGAGCTTGCTTTAGATTCTGTGTCTCCCTCTCTCTCTCTTCCCCACTCACACTCTGTCTCTGTCTCTGTCTCTCTCTCTCTCAAAAATAAACAAACATTCAAAACATTAAAAAATAAAAATAAAAAGATAATATTTTAATAAGGATCACTACATCCCAAATAAAAAAAATTCACTATAACATTTAAAGCAAGTGGAAAGAGATGATTTCACTCAAACAGTATCCCATGCACTTTGCTTTTATCTTGTGTTGTATATATGTAAAGGAATATTGTGCTGAGGGTATACTGGCGGGCTTCAAGTAGGACATAGAGTCTACTGCCTTGAAATAGCCATATTTTTGGAGTTTCAAACTAAGAAGTATTGCCAATGACAAAATTTGGTGAAATATGGATTTGCACTAAAAAAAGAAAAAATTAAAGTAGACTGAAATGAGAAGACTGACTTAAGGTGGAGAGAGGAGTTTGTAAGTGGGAAGATGGCTAGCCTACAGTAATTTCTTCTTATGTTCTTGCTTGCCACCTCCAGCTTGAATATATGTAAGGTTTAAAGGAGTTAAAAAGGAGTAAACAGTAACTAATCCTCACTCATTTTCCACACTTACTCTGAAGCAGCTGTATAATAATCTTTAAATCCTTGACATTACTTGATTATGCAGTTTAATTAGCACACTACACGTGGCTGAATATTAAAGGTTTTTTAAATCTCCTATCTCAGACCACTTTTCTTTTTTTTTTTTTAATTTTTTTTTTCAACGTTTTATTTATTTTTGGGACAGAGAGAGACAGAGCATGAACGGGGGAGGGTCAGAGAGAGAGGGAGACACAGAATCGGAAACAGGCTCCAGGCTCTGAGCCATCAGCCCAGAGCCCAACGCGGGGCTCGAACTCACGGACCGCGAGATCGTGACCTGGCTGAAGTCGGACGCCCAACCGACTGCGCCACCCAGGCGCCCCTCTCAGACCACTTTTCAAATCACATTTCTGAATGCCCTAATTTTTAATAACAATACAATAAACATAATCTTTACATAAAAATATTTTAAAAGTATGTTTTTTCACAATGTCACCAGAATTCTCATTCAAAATTTGATAGTGTCTGTCCTAAAAAGATTTTTCTCATTAAAAAATCAATTTATTGTATGTGATATTTTTGATAAAATACATGTGAATATGTCATTTGTTTTTATATGATTATAATCTTAAATATATAAAGGAATTTTCACAGGTCACAAGATTATGAAACTTCTTGAAACATTTTAAGAATACATTCCAGAAATAATTATGTGTCTGATAAGCACCGGAGTTTACTTAGAAAGATCTTGTATTATATAGAATTTTATGTTTTTTGCATCAGAGAGAGTAACATATCATATGTGCACATGTGGGGATTGCATTCATATACACGCACACACCTATATAACTATGTGATATATTGAGTTTGCCTTATGACTTCAGTGTTTATCTCTAGTATATGAAAAAAGGAATTCTAATATGATAATATTTCCTTATGTGGGTTAAAAAAACCTCTCACACATATCAAATTAATACCAATTTTGTGTTCATTATATTCCAAGTTACTGAAAGGAAATTTTCATCAGCTATAACATTAGTTTTTCATGGTAAACTTAAGTTATATTTTAAATCATTACTCTCATTTCAAACTATTACTGTTGTATGTTTGTGTGTTTTTTGTCATGCATTTTGCCACCTATACTTCTGCTGCTAAAAAATAAATATCGTTTCTTTTACAATCCGGTTCACTGATGTTTTTATTTTTAGGTGCATCAAATACTTATATCCCACGTTGTCGTAGTTTATAAATTATAACTTTGTCCTTTGAGCTACATTTTAATTAAGACCGTTTAAGAAGTGTGCTGTTGCTAGAGAAGACCCCAATAAACACTGACATTGTACTTGATTCTGCCTTTCGTAAACATTTTTCTACCTCTTATGAGAAAAGTCTAGATTGCCCTTCCCCGCTTGGCCAGTATATACAGGGGGCAATCGTGTTTGCTTTCGTGAGCAGAGCTTCTAACACCCTAGAGAAACATTGAGGAGCATGGGATGAAGAGTGTGGTGCTACAAAATAGGATCCATGGAGTAACACAGAGATGCTATATTTCAAAGCTTCTTTAAACAAGCTGCACCGAATAAGGAAGTAAGAAAATACTTCCTTATTAAATATCACTTACAGCTATTTGGTAAATTTTCACAACCAAAAAGCATTGGCAATGATACCAAAATATTCAATTCAATCTCCCAATCCTATTACTATACTATGCATGCTGATTGGGGGCACATCCCTGCTACTGGTGTGTGAGGGGCTAGCCACACAGGAGGGACCTGGGATAAAGAGAGAGCCTTATTTTCTCCACTAAGGAAATGACATGTAGTTCTACATTTTGAAAGTGTTCTCATATGGCATTGCAGACGTATAGCCTATATGTTTTGTAACAATTATTATCCGTGTATCAGTCTAAGGAAATAACACAGAAGGACTGTGTGGGTATTTGTATGCATTTATTCTTATGCTCAATAATTTTTTATAGTCAAGTCCCATTACCATATCCAGAAGGATTCCTTAGCACTTGTAGAATAATTTTATTGGTAGAACATGTAATATTTTGAAAAATGTTTCCTCTATCCACTCTCACAGCTGTCACCCACAAAACCCAGATTATTTCTTTCATGAAAGTCAGCATGACATGTTTTTTGTGGGAGTTCACATAGCAGTTTCCTCAAACTCTGGCCTCGTCCATCTGATTTATCCTGCTTCCATTTCTAGTAATACCTTTACAACCCATGTCAGATTTCTAGCCCCAAATCTCTTCATCTTATAAAGAATTTTTAGCTAACCTTACATCTTTCAGACTATTTCACTAAAGAAAAAATATATGAATGTGCTAGAGGATTCTATATGAGATATCCATGACAAATAATGTCTGAATAATCATCACACATTTTGAAAGCTACAAGGAATAAATGTATATAATTAAAACTCTAAGACCTCTTAAAGTAAAATGACATCTTTCTATGTCATTATCAGATGACATACCTACACCTATGTCAAATAACAGATACATGAATCTCTTTATTATCACTATAATAACTAGTGTTAAAAGTGTCTTTTGTTCAGCTGCTGTTAAATATATCTAATCCTTTTAGTTTTTAAATTTTGAATTGTATTTTACACTGAATTCTATGTGCCTGTATACCAATATATGCCAATAATCCTTGCACTTAGTACACAATTCAATATAAATTAACTACAAAAGAAAGTTTTTATAATTTCATATACTTATTTTAATTTTATGTGATATACAAGTATATATTTAAGTACTATTTAATACAAAGTATATTTATATTTAGGTATACTTTTGAAAATTTATTAAAATATTGATATATTAATTTGTAGCTAAAATGTTGGTAGATACATGTATGTAAACGAGTATAATTTATGTAAATGTATATATTTATACAAAAAATATGTAAGCAAGTATAGTATTGTGCAAAAGAATCACCAAATGTGATTAAAATTTTAAAAAATGATAGTAGCAAACATATAAGGAATATATAGAAATGTGTCTGTATTGTTAAAAGAAACATAATAAAATATAGCCTTATAAAAGTAGCTATATGGTGGTATGTAGGTCAAGAAGAGCTATTCAAATTTAGCACTAGAACAAACACAAATGCTGACATTTGCATTTGTAGAGGTATAGGGGTCCTCTGGGCCAGATATCTAGAAATGGAATCCTTAGGTTTCAAGGAAAGTATGTACAGTTTTCCAAAGTAGTTGTACCAACTAACCCTCCACCTGCAGTGACTGAGTGCTTGCTAATCCACATGTAATCATTACCAACATCTGTTTTCTAAAGAATGGTCATTTAGTGAGTACAAAATAATGGATTCTGTTACATTACTCTGATTCTTGATATATCTATCTCCATCCATCCATCCATCCATCCATCCACCCATCCGTCTGTCTGTCCATCCATCTCTATCTCCATCTATCTGTCAAAGTTTATAGGCAATGTGCACTTTCTCTTCAAAATTATTTTTATTTTACTATTTTTCTAGTGTTTTTTTTCTTTTCATGTTGATTATAAATGTTCATTTTATTTTCTATAAAGTAACTAATCCTTCAATAATTAATGTGTCCCAAGAGAGTTTGTGGCATTTCTTTTCACTTTCCTGAGAGATTTGTTTAATAATAGAAGTTTTGTAATGTTAATGTTGGATAATTTATGAATATTTTCTTCTGCTTATTTTTTTATCCAGTATAAGCAATCCTTATAAATATCACAAATATGGTTTCTTTTATTTAAAACATTTAACATACTTATATATTTACATATTTTCTTTGAATTTTAAATGTATATTTTGTGACGTAAGGATTCAATTCCATATTTTCTCATGCTATCACCAGATACTTAGAATAAAAACAAGAAATAAAGAGATGGCCTTTGTTTCTCTGTCCAACTCCATCTTTGTCTTATCAAGTACTGTTAAAAGTACTCTTTTAAGTGTCACTTGGCTATTTATGGACATTGGTATTTGCATTAAAATTTAAGAAAAATCATGTCATCAAAAATAAATAAACATTAAAAAATATGTCAAATACTGCAAAATATATTTGTAATTTTAAAGTGATTTCATTGAATCTATAGATCAATTTGGGGAGAATTAAAATATGTTCTATGATTAAGCTTTTTGGTTTAAGTGAATGGTATATTTCTATATTTAAGATTTTTTTATAGTCTTAAAATTTTATCCATAAGGTTTTGCACATTTTTATTCTTATCACCATGTACTACTATTCTAATGTATCATATAAGATAAATAGCATTTATGCTTAAAAATGGTCATTCCTTTTTCTTTTTTTTAATTTTCTTTTTAAAAATTTTTAATGTTTATTTTTTGAGAGAGAGAGAGAGAGAGAGCAAGAGCGTGAGTGGGGGAAGGGCAGAGAAAGAGGGAGATACTCTGTGCTGAGGAGCATAGAGCCCCACTCTGGGCTCAAACTCAAGAACAGAACCTCGAGATCATGACCTGAGCCGAACTCAGATGTTTAATTGATTGAGTCACCCAGGCATCCCATGCCTCTTTTTCTTGTGGGAACTTCTTATGAGTGTTGAGTCAATACATGAGTTGGATTTGGGTTTTTTGGTTGATTTAGGCTCTTAAGTGCACATCTGACTTCAAATTCCTATGGCATTCCTTCGAATTCCTTTATGTTTTATGTTGGGATTGGATTGGTAGGTTTTTTTCATGTTTCTGCCCTATTTTCAGCAGTCCCTGCATGGTACAGAGGGACCCCCTCCATGCTCTTGCCTCATCCCTAGTATTTGACTACTGTTGAGGACAGAGAGGGATTCTTAATTCTCCTATTCTCTCTTCAGTCTTATGTAGGCCATGTACACTTGGAGCTAGATGATTTAATGTAGATGTAATGATATTCAGTCTCATTCTCTTAATCTTTTTTAGGCTGTTCATAGTAGAAAGCCAGTAATTTGTTGCTAACAAGTATGAAACTATTAATACCAGTTTTTATAAAGTAAAAGGTTTCAGGGACAAAACCCTTTCCTAGAAGAATTTTTATTTAACAAATTACATTACCTCCTTGCCCTTATTTGTAAACAAAGAAATCTCAAATTTTAATTAAAAAATCCAAACTACAATTTATATAAGAGTGTAGCATTTTCAACTCTCTTGTCTAATACCATCTTTGCTAGCATAGGAAATAAATGTATAGAACTTTCCACAGAGAAAAAAAATGACATTCAAAACACGTTCCTTTTAGAAAAGTTATATGCTCTCATTTCAAGAAAGCAGTCTCAAGAACAATAAACATCAACTGGGAAAGACATAACATTTAGATGAAAAAAAGTGTTATGTCTTATTTATAAATGACTTTTCTACATATAATAAAATTTGATTTGAATACTTAGGAGTTGGACTCAAATATTCATATTCTGTATTCATATAAGCTTTTAAGGGGTAATTATCTGTACTATTGTCTAATTGGAAATTTAAAGATATTCTACTTTATAATATGGTTGAATGTAGTACAGCAAAATGAGCCCTCATTAAATCCAAGAATGATCAAAGTATTTTAAGTTCTGGACATAGTTAAGTGAATATTGAATTAATTATTTCTTCAAATAAAATCCCCAAGGATCTATAAAACATTCTAAATATCTTCTCTTTCTGCATTATCCACTTGAAATTTGGAAAATGTTTCACATTTAGTTGTAGAGTACCAAGTTATAAGCTATTCTTTGGAATTCAATGAGATAAGCAGTTGTTACTTGAAAGAATTTAATTAATTTTAATGTGATTTATTAATTGATAAGCTGTAGAAGATATATGATTTCCTAAATTTCCAAGGAAGGTCATTTTCAAATCTAGATTTTTTTTGTCCCTGAAAAACTTTAATAATAATGACATCAACAACAAAAAACAATACTAACAGTGTTGACTCTTACCCTATGACAGATACTGCTTAAACTCTAAATATATTATCAAACATATCAAACATATTTTATAGATTATGCTCTGAGATATGCAGTAATTTGGCTAAGGTTACAAAGTTCATTAGTGGTAAAGCAGCATTGATACTCAGCTTGATTCTGGGGAGTCTGAGCCATTAACCGTTATATCCTACGGACTCTGGACCAATTACCAGGTTTTCAATAGGACCTAATATATACTATATTCTCCATGTTCAAAATAAATACTTTAATGGAGGTCATGAGGGCCATCACTATGGCAATAACAGTGACTCTTAATTATTCCCAAGTGAGAAAAAAAATGTTTTCTGGGGAACTTTCATGTGGGTATTTTAATAAAGAAATCACTTTTCCATTTTTATAATCTTTGAAATGTAAAATACTTTATGCATCACTAAAACTTGGATTATCATATTTTCTTCACCATAATACTGTGAAGATCAATATACACTGTGACTTGTTCAAGGCCATAAAGGTAGTAAGTAAAAAATCAGGAACAAATATATGATGAATCCCATGGTTTCTCTACTCCACCACACGGCTTCTTCCATGTGTGCAAATTTGCAGCAGTGTTCTTCACTTCATATTCAATTTATCATTCGTGTCAGGCCAGAAATACAGAATTTTTTATTTATTTTATTTTTTTATTTTTTTATTATTTTTTTTAATTTTTTTAACGTTTATTTATTTTTGAGACAGAGAGAGATAGAGCATGAACGGGGGAGGGTCAGAGAGAGAGGGAGACACAGAACCTGAAACAGGCTCCAGGCTCTGAGCTGTCATCACAGAGCCCGACGCGGGGCTCGAACTCACGGACTGCGAGATCATGACCTGAGCCGAAGTCAGATGCTCAACCGACTGAGCCACCCAGGCGCCCCTATTTTTTTTTTTTTTAAAGAAAGAGCACAAGTGTGGGAGAGGCGGACGGAGAGGGAGACACAAATCTGAAGCAGGCTTCAGGCTCTGAGCTGTCAGCACAGCAATGGCCAGAAACTTAAGTGATCAATTAAAAATAAAAGGTGGGAAAATATTTTTAAAAAATGATGTGAAATTAGTATCTATCACATACCCGTTAAAAACTATTTAAATCAGAGATTGAGATAGAAGGCATTGGCTTGGAAGATAGTGACATTATGATGACAATGATGAAACTAGTAAGAAAATTCAAACTGGTGATTCTAACCACAAATTCATAAATAATCCAAAAAGAGTCCCAAATAATGTCATCTGAGTTAGAAACCATTTGAGAGAGAGAGGTATGTGTGTGGGCATATGTAATTATAATCAATATATACATATATTAATTATTATATATATTATATATATTAATATAATATATATAATTATAATATAATATAATTAATACAATATATATATATATATTAAAGAAAAAAATATCCAGTTACCAAAATGTCTACCACATAGTGCAGAACTTCTTTTTAAAACACACATAAAAATTACACCCTTCTGGACAGTCCTGCTGCATCTAGGAATTTAACTCACAATAGTTTTAATTTGTCAAATTTAGAAAGGCTTTCTGAAACTATTTAGGTCAAGATCTAACATATGTTATATTATGAATAATTTTTTTGGTACATTAAACTCTGACACAAACTCCTAGAGATTTTAGCAAAACAGACGTATTTGTCTTTGCTGTAAAAGGGGATATGACCACAGGGCAATAAAAGTTCTATATAATAAGAGGAGGTCAGAGTTCAAATAACTTTAAATCCAACGCCTTATGTATTTGGGTACCACTTTCTTTTAAATGTTAAAAAAATCCAATACGAATATAGAATTAAATATAGTTTTTCCCAATTTTCCTCTCAGGAAAATGTTCTTCCACTTGCTGGACCTATTTTTCTTTTCTGCTCTACTTCACTTTAAACTTTGATATATCTACATAATTAACAAGAGCTATAGATTCTATCTCCCCTTTCCACCTTGCTATTTTAAATTCCATTTCCCTCTGGTATTCTTTATGGGATAGCTCTTATTAAAAATTCAGTTGCTACATATAATTATTTATTTGATATGTTTCCATATCTAGGAAAGAGCAAAGTAGTTCTCATTAATACTTCAATATGCATGATGTGGAGTAGATATTCACAAATGTATTTTGAAAGAATAAATTCAGCTTAATATTTCCATTCACTTGTAGAAGATGATGTAAAAGGGCGGTGGACTAGATAATCAAGCCAGAAGTATGATGTTTCAGAGAAATGTGAGTGACAAAGGGAACCAAACCACCAGCAGAATCCTCACCTCACCTTCACCATAGACAGGACATCATGGATAACCAAGCATTTTCTCCACACTAATTTAGGTCACCATTTCTTCCTACATTAGTGGGGATGTGGCTAAGACACATAGGACACACACTACTTTTGCAGACTTGAGTCCCCTGGGGTTCTAATAACAAACCATTCAAGTCTCAGAAACATATACAATTCATGCCTTTAATTTGTTCCAATGGCTAAGGTAAATTTAAAAAACAGAAGACTAATTTTTTTCGAAAAATAACATTTCCAAAAATTAACTTGTAATTTTAATATTGTTAGTGTGCTTTCATTATTAAAGTCAAGTTTCCTGGTTTCTCTTTAGAAAATTTAATGATTCAATAATCTAATCACTATCAAAATTAATTTAAATAAATATATATATAGTGTTCATTTACAATTTAATTATTTTTGTCGTTGTTACTGGTCTGAGTCCATCTCATTCTTTCAAATAAAGTAGAGCTATCTATATAAGTATTGAGGAACAAACATCTTTCTACAAACTCTGAGGAAATTGTGCCACTGCCTTTTATTAAAATAGTTTCAGGGAAAAAAGCATGAAATTAAGCTAATATTGGATCCTTTATAAATATCTGTTTTCTGCCTAGATACCCTTAACAAAATATTCTGTATTTTTAATAAAATAATAAAGGAAAAATATTTACATATTAATCTTGTTTTCATTATTTTGTCTGGAAAATTAAACCTATAAAATTTATAGTAATCAAATAAACATAACTTAGCTATCTAATCAAATATTTTTAATAAAATAAAAAAGGAAAATATTTGGATATTAATCTTGTTTTCATTATTTTGTCTGGAAAATGAAACTTATAAATTCACAGTAATCAAATGAACATAACCTAGCTATCTAATCAAATGACTGATAGGGAAATTTAAGTGGTACAGAGGAGTACCATATTGGGATTTTTTTTTATATTCTAATAATATAAAATAACATGTGCTACCTACAAAATAAATTTCAACTAGAGGATAATAAGAAAAAAATATAATTGTCTGTTAGTGATCCTTTCTGAAATAAGTATCTTTAAAATGTGCTAGCCTTTAAGAAGAATATTTATGAAATTCTTTTACATATTTCCTTGCAAGGAGAGGAAAAAAATAAGAAATACCCTTTCTGACCTTTTTCTCTTGACTTACAGTATTTTTATTTCCTCTTTATGAGAGAAGTTGTATAATTAAAGGAAGCATTTATTAGCTAGTATAAGTGTCCCAACTTAAGAGAATATACTTCCCTTTCTTTCTCTTTGGTGGGATGCTGCATTATTTCTCTACTGCTCTTACACCCATACTGTCTCTCTTCCATAACATTGCGTTATTCTACTCTAGTCCTCAGAAATTTTCTGGAAGCATAGTCAGAGAATGAGATCAAAATAGGATCTTTAAAATCTGGGTGTTTTTCCTTCTATAAAGCAGGCTATCTACCATTGCTATTTTTCCATTTTAATACCTCATGAAGGAATACTTTTGTAGTCTGTTGATGAACTTTTTATTGAAGTCCAAGATCACTTACAAAATTCATTAAGGTTTAATTTAACAGAGAAAAAGTACTGTGGCCATAGCACACAAATAAAAATATTGATTTATTTATAGCACTATATATATCTGCTTAGCAATAAAAGTGCAGCTGTTGTGATTCACTATTCATTGATAGAATTCTTTCTCTTTAGAGATGTAAATGAGAAAAAAAATAAGTAACAAATTCTAGAGCAAGTTTAATGCACTTGAATTACTAAAGTCAGTAAAAATGAATATGGATATTAACCCCAAAATGGATTTTAGAAAAATGGCTTATTAAAACCACTTTTTCTTTTTCTTTCTCAGTTTTTGATAACTTACATACTCAGAGGATCATGATTAATTAGGTCAATGTACTGCGACAGAATAGGAATTGTACTGAAAATAAGAAAACTTGGTTTTTATCAGTCATTGCCACTCTAAGTTGTGTGAACCTTCAATATGTGTTCTCCATTGTTATTCATTCATTTAAATACCTGTTCAAGAGCTATCACCACTTATTATCATCAGAGGTAAGATCTCAGCCTTCACATTGCTTACAGGTTCTCAGATGTGAAACAGACATTTAAAAAAAAACATTTGAACAATAGAGAAAAGTATGGGGTAAGACAGAAGCACAAAATAAGGGGATATAATAGTATAAGAGCTCTGGAAGACATTCAGGAGAAAGCAAATTTCTAATATACTTTTAAATCAAAAGTGGGGAAGAAGGGTCTACAGAACTGAAGAGACCACAATGTTGAAGGTCTGGAAGTGAGAAAAGAGCATGGTCCATGTATGCAACTAAAATAAGCTTCATTAAGTCTACAGTGTAGAAAACCTCAACTGTGAGCTTATCTCAATTTAACTTTTTCTCTTGTATTCCAGGCTACTAGAGACCTTACAATATTCCTCTAGGTGTATGCAATTAAAGAGTATGCTAGAACTGAAGAAGTTTATCATGGACAATTTCAGATATTTTCATCCTCTTAGCTTAGGATTCAGAAGTAAGTCCTAAAAAGAAAGAAAGAGTGAAGAATAAGTGAAATGTAGCAAATGAAGAAATTCCTTGGCTTATTAACACATAATTACCACCAACAATTATGAAATAATAGGTATTCATTTATCCTCTAAATATTTTGATCTCTAAATGCCATCTATTTGGGAGCTATAATCTGTATCAAGTATAAAAATATACCATTTTCATAGCATTCCTTCCTAGCTTCCTAGCAATGGCTTTTTGAAGTCTTTCTCTGTTCCTCATAAGGATGGCAAACTCCCAAATTCATAGCTCAACTTTCATTTTTGATGGCAGTGACACATAGATTGTAAGAAGGCTTTGAAGCAGTACAGTAGTTAAGAAGAGAAGAAGAGAATCAACAATAAAAAAAAAAACGCAACCCAATTTCAGGGAGAGCTGTTTAAGCTCAGTGAACAGAGTCAAAAATGTGCAAGCTCCACTTAGGCGTATATCAAGCATGCCTCACTGCATTTAAATGAAGACTGAACGTATGAAAAAGGTGAAATAGAAAAAGATCTGATGAGATACTTCTGTTCAATTAATCAACACACTTGAAAATGAGAAATACAGCTAAGAATGAGTTGTTTGTAAAAATGATTATGATGTATATGGCATCAGTTTAAGCTGATTACCTCATATTGAACATCTTAATACAATATAGAATCTGTTGAAAGTTATAATCATAATTATTATTATCAGACCATGGATGGATACCATTTTAGAATACTTATGAAGTGCTAGGCATTCCACTTGGTAAACATCATTTGAAGTACTTAAGTCACAAGAGAAAAAACAAAATTGTCTACTCAAAGGAAGGCAAAATGGGGACTGCCACCATTATATGTTATCATGGAATTTCTTAGGCTTAAGAAGCCAACTTTCCTAAACAAACAAACATCTTCCAAGTGTTTTGTTTGTTTGTTTGTTTGTTTTCGTTTCTTTGCCTTTTCCTGATCCTATGAGAAAGGATGGACTAATTTCACAAAAGTCAAACATGCTTCTCAAATTAGTGTACTTGAATTGCTCCTTAAATTGGTAATGTTAACCAGTTCTGAATACTATCTTTTTTGTTTCTTTCTTATTACTTTCTGACTCAGATACTTCTTTTTTCTAACTTTCTCTAAAGTCAGTCTTATAGGCTTCCTATAGTGAGAAATGAGAAGTCAATGAGTATTAGGTTTGCCAAATCATTGATTATTACAGAAAATCCTATTCAGTGTCACTTTTCCATTATATCACATTATGGGCAGTAAAGAGGTAGCATTCTGCCTAGGAGCAGGCAGTAAGGGGGTACATGACTTTACGTATTTTATAAAAATAATAAAATATCAAAATAAAAGTTGTTCTATATTTTTATTATCACCATGATTCAGCAATTTTAAATAATGTCAGTAATAAATTATTCTTTCCTCAGAGAATAATTTGTTAAAGTTCAAAAAATGTCATGGTTACAATCAAGTTAAAAAAAAAACATATATGTGCTTCCAATTCACATATTTTATTGTGTCCTCTATTAAATATTGTACACTATATGGAAGTTAATTCAGAGAACTCTCAGTTGTACAGTAAGCCCCCGACACATGTGGACCAGTTATAGTCATTGTTTTCTAAATAGTTTGATCTCTAAATATCATCAGGTACAGTGTGTCTCCAACCAATGTGGTACTACATATTATTTTTCCTCTCCTTACAAGGAAATGTGTAAAAGAATTTCATAAATATTCTTCTTAAAGTCTAGCTCATTTTAAAGATACTCATTTCAGAAAGGATCACTAACATGCAGCTATATTTTTCTATTATCCTCTAGTTGAAATTTATTTTATAGGTAGCACATGTTATTTTATATTAGAATATTTTTAAAAATCCCAATATGGTAATCCTCTGTACCACTTAAATTTCCCTATCAGTCATTCAATTAGATAGCTAAGTTATGTTCATTTGATTACTATAAATCTTATATGTTTCATTTTTCAGACAAAATAATGATAATAAGATTAATATCTATATATTTTTCATTTTTTATTTTATTAAAAATATAGAATATTTCATTAAGGGTATCTAGGCAGAAAAAAGCTCAAGCTTTTTTTTTTCCAAAGGTGGACACAGAATAAACAGTGTCAGCACAATGAATGTACAGATAAAGAAATGGAATTTGAATTAGGTCAATTTTGTCATTCCATGTGACTGCTGGAATTTTTATTTTAAGACCTGAGTGAAATAATATATGAACTCTGAAGTGCATAATTTTTGTTTGAAAAGTTCATATTAAGCCACATATATAATATTTTATTGATTTTAATAACATACTTAAAATTGGATTTTATTATTCTATTTTAATTAATTTTTGTTTTAAAACAGAAAACAACTCATAAAAATAAAATGTGCACCAGTGGAGCAATTGAGTTGTTACTCAAAATAAACATTTTATGTTTGGTTGTGAGAAAATAAACTTATTAACATATAAAAAGTAATTTAAATAATTATATCAAACTAACCAAAGTTTGACATTCACTTGTTATAAAACTTTATCTACATAGTTTTTTGTGTTTTGAGGTTTTTTCCCTCTCCAGGAATTTGGAGTAGCCTAAAGTCATTTTCTATATTATTGTGAAACCATAATAATTCTATGTTCTGTAAAGTTCTGTAAAGAACTTTAATGTGAGGTACCTTGTCAACATGAAGTGATAACATTCTAGTGGAGTAAAACAAGAAAATAGAAGTCAATACAGGAGGTAATTGAATCATTGAACATACTCTAAAAAGTGTAATATATAAAAATTACATATAGTTCTTCAATTATAGGAAAATCAGGATTGCACATACAATCCTAAGAACCCATACAAGAAAGAATAATGCTTAAGTGATACAGGTAAAGGATGAATTTGAATATTTTTCTCTCAAGTTTGATAATTTTGAACAGAAAGTAAGTATCATCAAAAGTCAACACTAATAGTGATGATGATAATGATGATGATAAGGAGATGCTTGGCTAAGCCTTTGAAGGAAAAGATATGATAAATGAAATTTTAATGTATTATGATTTCACTACTTAGTCAATATTTGTTCCAGGTGATTGAGATTAAACCCGTTTAAAAGAAGTGAACCATATTATAATAAATGTTGTTATACAATTGAATGAGAATGAGAAAAGAACAAAGGAGGGAAGTCAACTCTTGTCATCTTGATGGTTTTTAGACTCTTTATATATTTTCCATATAGTGGAAAATTGAGAGTTTATGTGAGTTGTTTAGAAACTGAAAAAATTATATATTTTATTAGTTTACTGGTAATGAAACAAAACCTGGCATGTCCAGCTTAATAAATCATTTTAAAACCTGCTGGAAAGTATATTCAAAAGTCCCTGATATTAAGACATCTGAACAATATTTATCTTCTTACAAAATGGAAGATTTTTACACCACATATGAAAACATATATATGCATATATGCACACATATATACATACATATGCACACATGTAGATATATGTTTGTGTGTATGTGTATGAATAAAAAATGACTTTTTAGATCCTATTTAGACTTAATAATGCTTTCAGCCAAATAAAATATCCTTTCCCTGATCATAAAAACCATATGTCATTAGCAAATAAAGAACACTGTTTTGAAGTTGAAGAAATTACTCTCAAATTATGACCCAAAGTCAAAGGAACATTTTGTAATGTTTTACTATGCAGTAATGTATTACCATGCTAGTTTTTTTTCTATGGTCTAAATAATTATATTCATCTTCTGGAAAATTACCTCAAAGAACAGATAGTTGCATTAAAAATGCAAAGTAGTTTGAAATTCTTAACATTCCCAAAGCTTTATACTCTGTTCATTTATACAAGTTGATCAAATACATAAATCTTTTTTTTTTTTTTCAAAGTTTTTATTTATTTTTGGGACAGAGAGAGACAGAGCATGAACGGGGGAGGGGCGGAGAGAGAGGGAGACACAGAACCGGGAACAGGCTCCAGGCTCTGAGCCATCAGCCCAGAGCCTGACGCGGGGCTCGAACTCACGGACCGCGAGATCGTGACCTGGCTGAAGTCGGACGCTCAACCGACTGCGCCACCCAGGCGCCCCTCAAATACATCAATCTTGAAGATGGTCAAGATAAAGAAATTAATTTTGAGCTTTTTCTCTCCTTTCCAGGAAATTCCCTGAAACGACTGCCCAATGGTCAAGAATATGACAACAGTATAACTGTGGCCAAAACAAATGATGGAAAAATATGAAATAAATTAATCCTTAATTCTCATTTGCTCCTTGAGCACATTTTTCCCCCAAAGCTTAAGAGAATTCACTCTTTTAGAAGATTTCCTCAGGAAAATGTATTTTGGAATTTGTGAAAAATAAACCTATCCTTTCAGGTTCACCTGATCAATAGCAAAGGCTGCAGAATGTAGATATTATCACTAAGGACTTTCTTAAAAGATGTAGTGCTCATTATGAAGCTGAGTGCACAGGAAAGACACATTTTGAAAGTTAATTCAATCCATGAAGTACTGGTTGATTCAAAGGAAAAAGGGACACACAAACATCAGCTCAGATATTGTCGTCTGCTGTCTACGTCTTTTCTGAGTTACCTCATTTGAAAGTGAAATTTGAAATGTAAATATTAAAGTGACACAAGTATTGCAAACAACCTGAGTAAGATTTGAATTATTTAGAGTGAAACATCAAGTTTTAAATTAACACTTGAAGACTGATTCAGAAAACAATGGAGGTTAGTAACTTTGCAACAATAAAATGTAAGGAAATGAATATTTGCAGAAGATAAATGCCAAAAGAAATGATAAAGGATAATGGTGTTAGGTCATCAGAAAAAAGTCAAAGATACAGTATTTGAATGTCTCAATTATTTTCATTAACAACTGGGCAATTATTCTAAATTAGTAGATCAAATAAAGTCAATGTACACTTATATGTAGAGAGTTTTCTCTGAAGAAGAAAACTTCAAATATATTTTTATCAAATGTAACAGAAATGTATGATGAATTATTTGGTGAAAATATTTTTGAACTATAGAAATACTGAAAATCTGCCAGAATCAGTCCTGAAGAAATAAATACATAGACATTATGGGAATGTCTGGATTTTATTGCAAAATTTACTTTTTATGAATCTCCAACAAACTATTATATTTAAGAATTTCTTTTGTAGGGGCACCTGCATGGCTCAGTCGATTAAGCATCTGACGTCGGCTCAGGTCATGATCTCATGGTTCGTGAGACTGAGCCCCACATTGGGATCTGCACTGAGAGTGAAGGGATTCTCTGCATTTGGGATTCTCTCTCTGCCCCTCCCCCATTCATAGTTTCTCTCTCTAAATAAAAAAAAAAAAATTAAAGAATTTATTTTGTATAATTGCCACATCAAGTGAAACAACCTTTTGAAATTAAAAAAAACATTAAAAATACTTTATCAATCATGAATGAAAAATGGAACTTGGCTATGCTATTTATTAAACATCAATATATGAAGAATATAGATTTTGACAAACCCTTTGATAAGTTTTCAGAACTTAAGGCTCAAAACTAAAACGTAATGTTATCATTCATTTCTGTGATAGACCAGTATATAGATATAAAACTATGGGTTTTAAATATTTTATAAAAACACAGATTTTTAAAATTAAAGTGTCTTAATTTTTGTCTTATATTATTTACATTATTTTATATTATTAATATTTATATTATTTTACTTGTATTATTAGAAGTACAGAATTCAACAAAAGAAAAAAATCACTGTAGGCTTTATTTGATCATTATTATTACTTATTTAAATTCATGATTATTTCTGAAAATAACTTCATCATATAAAGGAAAAAAAGTAATAAAAAGGGATTAGTTCTGGGAATCAAATGCACTAGTATGGCACACTGCCTTTTGTATCATTAGAATCATTAAATCTCTGACCAAATTGTCTTTCATCAAACTAATCCCATCCCAGACTCAATTTAGTATTATCGTTCTGACTATCCTTTACCTTGGACACAACTTGTACACTATTTGAAAATCCTCTGGTCGCAGCAGTCAGCATCACGCAAATTTTAGAGAGCTTTTTCAGGTGCAACCTCCAAAAGCATTGCCTCAAGCTGAGGATCTTACAATGTGAGTCTTGCCCTGGAGTTCTTGTAAGACCCATGTGGGGAATGTCATCTAGTCAGACTGCCTCTTGATCTGGAAGTATAAACAATTAATGCCAACAGGGCCACCCTGGACCAACAGGGCCAAAAAGTATTGGACACATATCTCCCTGTTTCATCTTTGGGTAGATAATTCTGTGGGTCCATTTTATAAGGTCCTCAGAAGGTCTCAATGGGAATGGGTAACAGTTGCCTGGAGAACATCCAACTCCATGACATCCTTGCATTGGCGGTTCCTCCTTCCCTATTCCATTCTCACTGCCCTGAATTCCATCTCCTACCTGGGATCACATGCTAAAATAAACTAGCCTTGGGCTGCCTGGGTGGCTCAGTTGGTTAAGGTCATGATCTCACAGTTCATGGTTTCGAGCCCACATTGGGCTCTATGCTGACAGTGCGGAGCCTATTTGGGATTCTCTTTCTCTCTCTGCCCCTCCCCTGCTTTCTTTCTCTCTCTCAAAAAATAAACTAAAAATAATAGTAATAGTAATAATAATAATAATAATAATAATAATAAACTAGCCTCACACAAGCTTTGAGTTGGGTTCTGTTTTCTGAGTAGACCTTGAGCTAAAGAACACTTAATATGTCATCCTGTCTGCGTCTTCCCTTAGAAGCAAATTGTATTAATTTATCAGGCATTTTTCATGAAAACACAGGAAATACCAGTGTCTCTACCGAGGAAAAGTATTTACCTTGAAACTCAAATGTAATGTTTCAAGTTTTTACATTGATCTGTCCAGTCATCCGCCATGAAGTCTGTCCAACTTTTCTTTGACGGCTGAATACAGCTGTCACGATACTTAAATGGTTGTTCCTCAATGGCTACTGGATCTCAATCTGCTGCGTTAAGGGGCCACATGCCAATTTTGCAGCAAATCTCAGCTCCCTCTGAAGGAGTCATTCCAGTTTGCTCTTTCTTCTCCTGTGTCCTCCTTCAATACATGTTATTGCATTCTTTTTCCATATCAAATAAGTTCGATGAACAAAAAAGGCAGAATGATGGAGGTGAAATGTCATCTTTACTATGGATACAGGTGAATTTGGAGTATGCAGCTTTGGTGAATTTTAATAATAGGTTTCCTATTAATGCATCAGAGCAAATCTTTCTAGAGAGAAACTGAAATATAAACCAGAATGTGATAAAAAAAAAAAAAGTAGCCCACCAAACTGTCTGAACAGATGTCAATTCTCTGTTTAGGAAGAACTAAACGTTTTAAATTTACCTCTAGTATTACTGCCTCATTTTCTCATATTTTAATAATTATCTGTAATCACTTCTCGGTCTTTTGGCTAAGATCAAGTATGGTATCTGTCCTTATCAGTTTAATAATTATTCCTGGAAAATGGAAGCCCATTGGTCAGAAAGCTCTAACTTTATCATTTGCACCAAAAAATATTTTTCAAACCTGAAAGTTTATTTTTAAGAAAAGGTTTTATTTTCTGCACAGCCTGCGTTGAGAATGATAGGCTTGGGGAATTCTTATTGGAACATAAAATGACTTCCGTTTTCTCAAGTGGTTTCTCTCTTATTGCTTCTTTTGAACTCCATCCTAATCTTGATGACCCTCTTTGCTTATAAATCACCCCTTGTCTACAGGGACTTATGTAACTTTTGACTTTGGAAATATCAAATCTAGACCAAAACAGAAAAGAAAGAAAGAACAAATAAGAACACCTGGAAAAACTTTCAGCTGGCTACATAGCTCAATCAAGTATTTTCCATAATAAGATTAATATATATATACACTTAGATCAGATATTCTGATTGGACTCATTTTTCTCTATTGTCCTAAGTGCAAGGAAGATATCTTTTTTATAATAATGTGACTCTAATCTTATATTCATTCTTAGGGCAGATGCTAGTGTACTGTTAGAATTCTTCTGTGTGTTTAACATTTCTTCCCTGTTTGTTTCCTGTACATTAAAAAAAATTTTTTAAGGTTTATTTATTTTTGAGAAAGAGAGCACGAGTTGGGGAGGGGATGAGACGGGGAGACACAGAATCTGAAGTAAGCTCCAGGCTCTGAGCTGTCAGCACATAGGCTGACAGGGGACTTGAACCCACAAACCGTAAGATCATGACCTGAGCCAAAGTCAGACACTTAACTGACTGAACCACCCAAGTGCCCCTCTCTCTCTCTCTATCCCTATATATATATATATATATATATATATATATATATATATATTTCTTTTATATATATTTCTTTTTTAATTTTAATGTTTATTTTTGAGAGAGAGTGACAGAACATTAGTGGGGGAGGGGCAGAAAGAGAAAGGGAGACACAGAATCCAAATCAGGCGCCAGGCTCAGAGCTGTCAGCGCAGACCTGGATGTGGGGCTCAAACTCGTGAATGGTGAGGGGCGCCTGAGTGGCTTGCTCGGTTAAGCGGCTTCGGCCCAGGTCATGATCTCACAGTTCCTGAGTTCGAGCCCCGCGTCAGGCTCCGTGCTGATGGCTCAGAGCCTGGAGCCTGTTTCAGATTCTGTGTCTCCCTCTCTCTCTGCCCCTCCCCTGTTCATGCTCTGTCTCTCTCTGTCTCAAAAATAAATAAACGTTAAAAAGAAATTAAAAAAAAAAAAAACAACAAAACTCGTGAATGGTGAGATCAAGACCTGAGCCGCAGACACTTAACCCACTGAGCCACCCAGGTGCCCTCTCTACAGTTTTGTTTTTTGTTTTTTTTTTTTACCTTAAATTGGTCATTTTCCCACACCATGATCATTTTTTTTTAATTTCTCCTTTTGGTATATTCTGTTTTCTACCCTTTTCCCCATACTATCTTCAAGATACAAAACCTATTAAATGTGAGTAGATGTCTCTATGCCACAAATCCAGATTCATATACAAATAATGACAGGCTTTGGATAAATGTCATTTGGCTTTGAAGAAGCAAAATAATCTATATCACACTGCTTAATCTCTGTGTTATCAAGACTTCACTAATGTTACACTTATTCTTGCTCTTCCAGAAAACCCAATCCAAAAAGATAAAAGATACAAGTAACATTATTGTTCCTTTCAAGCACTTTTGAAAAACTCATTAATATGAACATCCGTCTGCTAACTTTCAATACATAACACTCACTTCAGAACTGTTTTCTCAAAACCTTAGCTTTGCCTGGTCCACTCATCATCCACTACATCATGAACCAGTCCTAATTAAGACCTCACATTGAAATACATGCTTTCAACTGTATCCAAAAACCTCATAAATATCCCAATTTTTCTTTTCCCTTCTCTAAAACACTATTAAGACATTCACAAGTAACTGATCTCTTCTACCACACCTGTCAACAAATGGTTTGGATAGAATTCAGCACTTTGAATGACTATGAATTAAAATTATGTTCATAAAATTTTCTCCTGATTTTTATACTAGAAGGTCCATAGTTTCCATTATCCCACTGTGGGGATTCAATTCTCCATGTACTTCTTCTGTCTTCTGAGCAGGGGCATTAACAGTTTTTGTTCTATATCATCTTTCTTTTTTTTTTTTTTTCAACAGTGGAATTAGTTTATTTTTTTATATATATATGAAATTTATTGACAAATTGGTTTCCATACAACACCCAGTGCTCATCCCAAAAGGTGCCCTCCTTAATACCCATCACCCACCCTCCCCTCCCTCCCACCCCCCATCAACCCTCAGTTTGTTCTCAGTTTTTAACAGTCTCTTATGCTTTGGCTCTCTCCCACTCTAACCTCTTTTTTTTTTTTTCCTTCCCCTCCCCCATGGGTTCCTGTCAAGTTTCTCAGGATCCACATAAGAGTGAAACCATATGGTATCTGTCTTTCTCTGTATGGCTTATTTCACTTAGCATCACACTCTCCAGTTCCATCCACGTTGCTACAAAAGGCCATATTTCATTTTTTCTCATTGCCACGTAGTATTCCATTGTGTATATAAACCACAATTTCTTGATCCATTCATCAGTTGATGGACATTTAGGCTCTTTCCATAATTTGGCTATTGTTGAGAGTGCTGCTATGAACATTGGGGTACAAGTGCCCCTATGCATCAGTACTCCTGTATCCCTTGGGTAAATTCCTAGCAGTGCTATTGCTGGGTCGTAGGGTAGGTCTATTTTTAATTTTCTGAGGAACCTCCACACTGCTTTCCAGAGCGGCTGCACCAATTTGCATAGCAGGAAAGAACATCCAATGGAAAAAAGACAGCCTCTTTAACAAATGGTGCTGGGAGAACTGGACAGCAACATGCAGAAGGTTGAAACTGGACCACTTTCTCACACCATTTACAAAAATAAACTCAAAATGGATAAAGGACCTAAATGTGAGACAGGAAACTATATCATCTTTCAAGATTGTTCATAAAGCAAATAGCTTTGGAAGTTAGAGAGTGTCTTCCAGAACAGAAGGCATATTGGTTTGCTGTTCACATTAATAATTACAATGTCTCTTTCCAGGGCAAAGGTTGGGTAGATTTGCTCACAGTCTCCTTATAAAAAATTAGGGTTTTTAAACTCAGGGTTTTTTTTTCTCCTTTAACATAACCTACAGTGTGTACAGGCATCACCCAGACCTTGTCATGTCACCAGGTGGCATGTGGGAATTAGGGCTTGGAGAACTAGTGTAAACAATATAATGCTGACCACTGCTGTTGCTGTGAGTCATAAACTGTCCTTTGTCTCATGCAGGCATCTTTTGTCTTTATCGATGTAGGTGAACTTTCGACAGGATAACTTATTAGCTAACACAGAGGGCAAAATCTCAGATCTCAGATCTCAGTCCCTTCACAGATCTTGACATCTGTATGAAACATGGCAGATTTTAAATTAAATTCTTTGCCCTAGTGAGTTTAAAAGTAAAATCTATTTTCAAAGCTACATTTAATATCAGTAATGAACCACTCCACACTAGCATATATAAGATTATTTTGATAGATTAACTAATTGCAACTATAATTTAATAAGTGTTACCTAGGTGTCAGGCATGTTAAAATGTACTTTAGAGATGTGATTTTATTTTCACAATAAATTGGTGTGGTTTGTTTAGTTACCCCAGATATAAAGATATGGAAACTGACATTAACAATTAAGTAACATGTTCAACATCATACAGATGATGATTGGTAAAGTCAGATTAGTACCCATGTCTAATCACTAAAACCCTAGTTCTTTCCACACTAGTCTACATTGTAACTTTAGGGTCCCAGCTGAAATTAGACATTGATATTGCCTAAAGTATCAATGACTAGCTGACATTTGCCCTTTCTACATGAATAGGAATGTTAAATTTGCTATTCTCCAATAAAATGAGGAACTAAAAGCCAATTTAATAAATACATGAAGACAGAAAAAATAATCTGTAATTGAGGAGAAAAGAAACAAATACCTCTCCCCTTTTCTGCTATTCATAATTTTCCCTCTCTTTTGTTTCCAAAATGTCATTAGCCTAACGTCAGAATTATAGCTTCAGAAGACAAAGATAAGTGAATTTTGAAACCCAATGGATGGCATTTAAAAATTTTAGAATTGCAGCAGTGCTGAATTGTAACAGGAGAAGATCATGAGAAGAAATAGATTTCAATTAGGTAGTAAATTAAAGGGAGTAGGAAATTCCATCAACCAAATCAGACAGCTTTAAAAATGGTCCCACCTGTCTAATCAGCATCCTGGGAGGAATCCAGGGCACACATATAGTTCTCATAAAGTGATTTCAAGTTTGTGAATGATAAACAAATATACCAATAATTACAGCAAACCTGGCATAGCAAACAGTACAATGATTTTTAATTTTCCACCAAGTAACCTCAGCATGCCCATTAGAGAGTAAGTTAAAAGGTAATTAAGTTAAGATATAATGAAGGGAGCCAAGTCTAAATCACTAACACCTCATTATTAAGTTTACAATATCAGTGTCTTTTTTTTAATGAAAGTGCGTATGATATTTAGGGGAACATGGTATATTTGATACTTATAGCTAAAATGTCTAGGATGACTTTATTTTCTGTTAACAGTGTTAGAGTTGTTAAGGGAATTTAACTTACGAATTTATAAGTTTGAATTTATGAAAATTCTTTAAGCAGTTTTGGGAGAGATTTCCCTACTATAGTGTGAGTTTTCTCTGTCCTGCTTGTGTGATTCCTAAAAACTAAATATATCTAATTTATAAATTCAGGTAAAAAATATTTAAAGCTTTGTTAGTTAAACTTATAAGTAGATACACTCAGTTACTATATATCCTTCATTTCTATGTGTTTGAAGCAGACGGTGTCAAGTGCCTATAAAACATCAGAAATGGATGTTCCAAGATGATGCCTATACACACATTAAATAAATGGCTGGTAATACAACCAATGCTTTCTTTTCTCATGCTGAAAAAATTGACAGTGATACAGCCACTATGCCATCACATGGACTGAAATAATCACGGTGGATCTTGTGGAATGTGAAATGAATAGACCAACATATCTCAAGTCAGATTACCCCCAGAGTGGCCTGAAAACTCTCCATCTGTGCATTTAAAGTGATACACGCTGGGTAAAATCAAGTTATAAATTGTAGTTTATCTCTTATAAAATTTACTGTCTGTAGCAGTCAGAAACTTCCTCGCTGTTCTATGTAGAATTAAATATCTAGTTCATATTAAACAAGTAAAATGAGTCAAAATATTAAAAAGAGAACCATTAGGATTGCAAGTACAATTTCAGAAGAAAGTCAAGCATCAGAAGAGAGAGTTTTCAAATGGAATCCTGTAGTGCACACGGGTTCTTTCTGAACCAGAGTAGAGTCAGCAAGGCTGCCCATAACGGCACTTTATCACAAAACACAGACTTGCATGGCTGAAAAAGATAGCGCTTCAATGCCAGATAGAAACTGCGTGGTGAGCTTGGCAGCCCAGGCAAGCACTTTTAGCAAAAAAGCAGACAAGGAGTGTGGAAGCCCATTCACTTCCGTAGGGAATGGATAAATAGCTAGGAGACTAAAAATAGACAATGCCATGTTTTCTATTAATTGAAAATAAAATGATGCTTCTCTTCCCACTTCCTTTTGATGAATATTAATCACTTCATGCTATTTTAAAATTGGAAGCTGCACTAAAATATCTATGGTACATTAGAAGGGAAGGTCATAATTTTCTACATTTGCATTATTTAAAACACGAGTTGCAAAATAATTTCATATTTTTACCCACTTGTGTTATTCTAGATCAATTAGTCTAAGTACATACATACTTATGTACCCATGAAATAAATATTTTGTGTCTCTTTTCCTTGTACAGATTATTATCTGCTTTAAAATCTATAATTTAAAATACAATGTGGGGTGCCTGGGTGGCTCAGTCAGTTGAGCATCTGACTTCGGCTCAGGTCATGATCTGGCAGTCTGTAAGTTCAAGCCCACATCGGGCTGTGTGCTGACAGCTCAGAGCCTGGGCCTGCTTTGGTTTCTGTGTCTCCCTCTCTCTCTGCCCCTCCCACACTCACGCTGTGTCTCTCTCCATCTCTCAAAAATGAATAAACATCAAAAAAAATTTAAAAAATACAATATTATTAGGATAAATATTTAGGTGCATAAGCCACTGAGAAAATTCTAAATCATAATAATGTCTTTTCTCAAATGAGAAATGGATTTTTAAAAAGAGACATATTTCAAATACTGTCAAATGTTTGCTTTTCACTGTTAATTTGTTCACATCTAGTGTGTGTATTTAGTAAAATGTAAAATGTATTTAGTATTTAGTATTAATACTAAATGTATTTAGTACTAGTGAAAATATTAAGCAGATACAACTTATTTCGGTTTTATATTAAAGTTATTAAATGAGAAGGATGGATTTCATTAGAACATTTTAATGAAAGTGGTTTTAAAAAGAATCATTTTTGTATCTTTCACATGTTTACGATTATTTCAATAGTATTTTCATATCTGGAAAGTATAGAGTGAAAGAATAGTGACCGAAATAAATTTGAAAAGATCAAATCATGATGTTAGAAATTTTAAGTACATCAGTAACAGATGATATGAAATGAAAAGATTATCTTTTCACAGTACAAGTCTTCCCAATGAATTTCCAAAACACTCTAATTTATAAGAACTATAAAACAAAACCCCAGGACAGAGAATATGAGATTTTGTCTTATCATTATTGAAAAATGAATTGTAACACTTAGCTCAGTGTGTTTCAATATTAAATATTCTACTCTGTGGCACGTGATTATAGGCTAAAAATGAAAAATATGAGCTTGAATTATGAAATGTTATGACTGTCCTTGCAGAAAAATAATAAACATCTAGAATCTGATTTATATTAAAAAATAAAAAGACCAATCATAATTAAGACATAGATTTTCTATTCCCAAAGGCCTTACGCATTTCCTTAAACTACATTCTCTGGAATGATGTACTCTCCTGTCTAGCCAGAGACTGCCCAAATAGAATAACTGAGTGCCAGTGTACCTGATTTTCATTCCTTTGAATCCTCTGATCATGTGTACTTATATCCATAACTGAGAATTTTCCTGAGTTGGTGCTGCATGGGATCAAGGGGCCACAACCTTGGGGGGAGGATATAGAGAAAGCAAAGAAGCAAATACATCTTTATAACTGATAATCAATTTCATTACTATCTAACCTGCCTTTCAGGCCAAAGAAACATTTTCTCCCCTTCCAATGAATACATTTATCTAGAGTAGATTTTGAGGTGTCACATCACTATGGTTGTTTTCAATTATTGACATGTTTTTGTCAGGTTGATGGTAACGATAATAGACATGAAAAATTGATTGAGAAACTAAGTATAGAAGACCAAAGCCAATAATACAAATATAAACTAATATGAATTAAAGCATGGTCTAGGTACATTATCTCACTGCATCTTTAAACAGCATTACTACTACTCCCATTTTACAGGTAAAGATATTGAGGATTAGAGCTGTTAAGTATACCTCCCAATGTCATACAGATGCTAAATGGTAGACCTACAATTCAAACTCAGACATCCTGAGGTAGTCTGCAATTCTCCCCCTTATGCCATACTGGTAATTGGAATGGTTCACTATTTACTGAAGTTTTGAAAAAACAGATGATTTAACAAAGGGCAGGTCGTGCTGCTCAGAGGTGATGAAATGCTGGTGACAGATGGAAGTAATACAACTGACAGGTTGTGAAAAATAAGGGTTCCTACTAGAGAAGCAGCAAAACTCAAGGCAATTAAAACAGTAGTGACTCAGCTTGATGAAGTTTGAGGGTTTAGGTTGAGATCTTTGAAAGTGATATAAAGAGTTGTAAAACAAATCAACAAGTTGGAGAGTATACCAGAAGCACTGGTATGAATAAAAACAGGCACAAGTGAAATATTCTCATGAGTGACACCAAAAAGAAAACCCCAAAAGAAGGCTCCTTAAGCACAGAAGACCATCCTCCTGAATCATCCTTCTGAATTAAAAACCAAAAGCACCAACCTGGTAGTCATTAGTTTATAATAAATTTTTATATTCATAGTTTAAGTTGTCCATTTGTTTTAGTTGTGTTCAACTCATAATATTAAATAATAAAACTACAAATTTATTTACAGAGTGGCAAAATTATCCCTCTGTATTTATATGAAAAAAAAGTTGATGGAGAAGCAATTTTATTGTCTTATAAATACTGCAATTAACCTTTAAATCACAGTATTTTTAAAAAAATAATGCAAATAAGCAAAAATTGCCAATAGTTCAATTTAATTAACCCTAATTAAATTGCAGAATGTCACTAAATGTAATTACACTGCATTTTTCATAGGGTTACATTTCATAAAGCATTAAATGCTATTATTGGTCATGGTGTTTTATCCTCAACAAGGAAGCTGATACTTATTTATGGGTTTTTTTATGAGTTAAATTAAACAACTACTAAATATTTTCTAACGTAATATATTTGGATGGGTTTGCAAAATAATTTTTATGGTGATATAATATCTCCAATGGCAGAAACATCATATAAAGAATCCTCTATGTTATCAGGTACAATCAAGTTTGTTTCTACAATAATTATATCATTTAAACACTTGGGAATCCTGTAGCTTTCCCAAATCTAATTTAACCTTTCAGATATTAGACTTTTTATAGCTTCTCAGCACTACTCCTCCCTAAGGAGTAGGTATGTGTGTATCATAGGCCAGCAGAGATTGAACAGTTCTTAAAAAATTTAAAACTCTCTGAATTAAATTAATCTTGTATTTTTAGACAAAGCAATATTTCATTTTTATCACTTTATTGTAATTGTACAGTTATCAATTCTCTACGAAGCTGACAATAAGCTTAGCTGCCAATGTTTACTCTCTGTGTGACAGTAAGTGTTGTCTCATATCTAGAAAAATCAGTAATATTTAAATTTTAATATTGGAGAGGGGAGGAGATTTATGACTGAAAGTAAGGTACCAAATGAACAATCATGGTGCTTAATATGATAATTCATTTGAGTTAAGCCATTGAAAATCATAGTTAAAATGCAAATGTGTTGGGGCACCTGGGTCACTCAGTCAGTTAAGCATCAGACCTCAGCTCAGGTCAGGATCTCAGGGTTCCTGTCAGCTGTGCTGACAGTTCTGCACCCAGAACCTGCTACAGATTCTGTCTCCCTCTCTCTCTACCCCTCCACCACTCACATTCTGTCACTCTCTGTCTCTCAAAAATAAATAAACATGGAAAAAATTTTTAATAAAAAAATGCAAATATCTTGGGTGAAAGGACACTTTAGACTTAATAATAGTAGGAACAACAACACCCTTTTGACTAACTCTATACCAGTATCTTGAATAGGAAAATACCTATGTACATTTAACAGACTAGAAAACAAAGGCCAATGTTTATAGAACACTTAAGAAATAAAGCTTCATTCAACGTGGCCACATCTGCACGCAGAGGCTATCTGTATATTATGCTGCCTCTTACTACTTAATGGCATCAATTAGGTCTTTCCATAAGTAGGAAATACTTATGGATGGAAGAGAATCTTATTTTAAAATGGCTATAGGAACTAATAAGTAAATTTAAAAAGTTTATAAGGTTATACATTAATATACAAAAATTATTTTTTCCAAATAATAGAAATGAAATTTTAGAAAAGAAAATAAGCAAACAATGAACCCACTTAGAATAAAAAATGAAATGCTTAGAAATAAACTTAATAAAATGTTCAGGACTAGAAGTCATGATAGTCCTAGATAGCAGCATAGAGAGACCTGAACTGACCTTCCACAGATATGCCAAATCTACTATATATGGAATAATAGCCATTTAAAAATAATAAAAACTAGCTGAACAGCTCCATCCACAACAAGGGATAAAATGGCCAAATCCAGATAGGTAGGAGAGGCAGATATGTGTTCTCATCAAAATACTTACCACCCCTATAAACAGTAATCCTCAATAAGGAAGAACCTCATGGGTCTCAAAACTCTCCCTGAAGAGTGAGGGGTTTGCATCTCACATTAGCCACCCTAACCCTAGGGATCTGCACCAGAGAGACAAGACCCCAAAAGACCCTGGCTTTGGAAACCAGTGGGGCTTATGTACAGAAGATCTGGGGGAACTGTAGGAATATGACGTATTCCTTTTATGGGGTTCATGTGCAGAGTCATTCACCCAGCAGTTTGAGAATTATGGGATTATATATGAAGAAGATTCATTGGCTAAATCTTAAAGCATCTGCTGGAGGGGCATGGACTAGTGGGACTTTGGGGGATGAGGGCACTGCCAAGTGCCATTTTTGCATTTGTATTGGAAGTCATAGTCACAGCAAATGGAAAAAAAAATAAATAAATAAAAGATATCAGCGTTGAAAAGGAAAAAGTAAAATTGTTTCTACTTGCAGATGACACAATACTATATATTAGAAAATCCAAAAACTCCACTAAAAATTGCTAGAATAAGTGAGTTCAGTAAAGATGAAGGATATAAAATTGACATAGAGAAATATATTGCATTTCTATACCATAATAATGAACTAGCAGAAAGAGAAATTAAGAAAACAATCCCATTTATAATTGCAGTGAAAAGAATAAAATACTTGGAATAAATTTAACCAAGGAGGTGAAAGACCTAAACAATAAAATCTAGATGTTGATGAAAGAAATTGAAGAAGATACAAATATATGGAAAGATACCCTGTGTTTGTGGATTGGAATAATTGACATTTTATTCATATATATAATTATTTATTTGTTTTGATAGAAAAAGAGAGAGAGTGTGCAAGCGGGGGAGAGGCAGAGAGAAAGGGAAAGAGAGAATCTGAAGCAGGCTCCCCACTGTCAGCACAGAGCCCAATGTAGGCTCAATCTCAAGACCATGAGATCATGACTTGCGCCTAAATCAAGACTCAGATGCTTAACCAACTGAGCCACCCAGGTGCCCCTGGAAGAATTGATATTATTAAAATGTCCATACTACCCAAAGCAATCTACACAGTCAATGCAATCCTTATTGAAATTCCTACTGTATCTTTCACAAAACTAGAACAAATACTTCTAATTTGAATGGAACCACAAAAGACACTGAATAGCCAAAACAATCTTAAGACAGAAAAACAAACCTGGAGGCATTATACCTTCTGATCTCAAGCAATACTACAAATCTATAGTAATTAAAACAGTGTAGGGGCGCCTGGGTGGCACAGTCGGTTAAGCTTCTGACTTCAGCCAGGTCACGATCTCGCGGTCCATGAGTTCGAGCCCCGCGTCAGGCTCTGGGCTGATGGCTCAGAGCCTGGAGCCTGTTTCCGATTCTGTGTCTCCCTCTCTCTCTGCCCCTCCCCCGTTCATGCTCTGTCTCTCTCTGTCCCAAAAATAAATAAACGTTGAAAAAAAAATTAAAAAAAAAAACAGTGTAGTACTGGCATAAAAATAGATGCATATATCAATGGAACAGACTAGAAAGCCCAAGAATAGAGAGCCACACATATATAGTCAATTAATTTACAATAATGGAGCCAAAATTATACAGTGAAGAAAGGACAGTCTCTTCAATTAAATGGCATTGGGAAATCTGGACAGCCACATACAAAAGAATGAAACTAGACCACTATTTTATGCCATTCACAAAAATTAATGCAAAATGAATTAAAGACTTGAATTTAAGACCTGGATATATAAAACTCTTAATAAAACATATGTAGTAATCTCCTTGATAGAGGTCTTGATGTTGAATTTTTAGACCTTACTTGTTGCCTTGCAATGGCAACAAAAGCAAAAATAAACACATAGGACTATGTTAAACTAAGAAGATTCTCCACAGTGAAGGAAATCATCAGTAATGTGAACAGACAACCTACTGAATGGGAGAAAATGTTTGCAAACCATGTATCTGATAAAGGGTTAATAGCTAAAATATATAAGGAACTCAAAAAACTCAACAACAGAAATGAAACAATAATATTTAAAAATGGGCAGAGGACCTAAAAAAAAACATTTTTCCAAAGAAGACATACAGATGACCAACAGACACATAAAAGATGCTTATAGTCACTAATTATCAGGGAAATGCAAATCAAAACCACAGTGAGATATCACCTCCCACAGGTAAGGCTATTATCACAAAGACAAGAAATAATAAGTGTTGGGGTGGATGCAGAGAAAAGGGAACTCTTGCACACTGTTGGTAAAAATGTAAATTGGTAAAGCCAGCATGGAAAACATTATGGAAGTTCCTCAAAAAATTTAAAAAAAAGAACTACCATATGATCCATCTATCCCACTTCTGGCTCTTTATCCAAAGAAAATAAAACACTAATTCAAATATATATGCACACCTATGTTCATTACAGCATTATTTGCAACAGTCAAAATATGGAAACAACCTAAGTATTCATTGATAGATCAATGGATAGAGAATATATGGCGTGTATATATGTATATACACACATATATTTATATATATACACACACACATACATACATACATACATACACACATACAATGGAATACTACTTAGCCACAAAAAAAGGAAATCTTGCCATTTGCAACTACCTGATTGGACCTTGAAGGCATATGTCAAGTGAAATAACTCAGACAAGGAAAAATATCATATCATTTCACTTATATGAGGATTCAAACACACACTCACACACACACACACACACACACACACACATAAATACACATAACAGATTGGTCATTATTAGAGGGGTTTATCAGAGGCAAAAGGAGTAAGGAGTGGAGAAATAGGTGAGAGAGTCAATTATATGGTGACAGATAGCATCTAGACTTATGGGATCATAATTTAATATGTACAAGAATCAAATTATTGCATTGTGTACCTGAAAATAATATAATGTTAGATACTGATTTTACCTCAATAAAAAAAATACATTAAAAAAAAAAGAAAAGAAAGTGGTACAGACCTGCATGCTGAAAACTACAAAATATCACAAAGACATTTCTATGAAAGCCTCAATCAAGGGATACACTGAATTCATTAAATGGAAAATTCACTATTATTAAGATTATAATTTTCCTCTAGTTTTTCTGGATTCAATGCAATTCCAATCAAAATATTAGCAGATTTTTT
Source organism: Lynx rufus (assembly GCF_022079265.1). Lineage (NCBI taxonomy): Eukaryota > Metazoa > Chordata > Mammalia > Carnivora > Felidae > Lynx > Lynx rufus. The sequence goes on from NW_025814889.1 coordinate 109,314,299, forward strand.
TTCCTTAGCAAATTGAAAAGCTGATTTAAAATCTATATGCAAAGGCAAAAGACCAAGAAAAAAATCTTGAAAAGGAAGAAAAATGATAGAAAACTAATATTTCTAATTTCAAGATTTATATTAAAGCAACATTGTCGTATTAGAAAAAGGTTGGATGAATGGAACACAATAGCTCAGATAAATCCACACTTCTTTGCTTAATTGACCTGACAAAAGTGCCAAAGTTATTCAACTGGAATATAATTGTGTGTGTGTGTGTGTGTGTGTGTGTGTGTGTGTGTGTGTAAAAATTAATTGACACTGGAGGAGCCAAGATGGTGGAACAGCATGTAAGTTATTTGTGTGTCTTGCATCCATGAAATACAGCCAGACGAACACTAAACCATCCTGCACACCTAGAAAACTGATTGGAGTATTAAGACAACAATCTGCACAACCTGAACCACAGAATTCAGCAGGTGCTCAGCGAGGAGAGGTAAAATTGGGGAGCAAGAAGCCATGGGAAGGGAGATGCTTTTGTGGGTGAGAGAGGACAGAGACAGGGGTGGGGGGAAGAATATGGGAAAAGCACCCCTCCCCAAAAGCAGCTGGAGAGAAAGTAGAAAATTGGAAACAGCCACAGGGACTAAACTAAAAATGGAGAAAGGAGAAAGGAGAGGGTTTAAATTCCATTAAGACTGTAAACAAGGGAAGCACAAAGTCTGCAACTCTGCAGCTCAATACCTGGAGGCACTCTGGTGGGAAGGGCAAATCCCCAGGAACAGAGTGGGAACTGGGAGGTTCTCAGGCCACATGGGGAAAAGCGGTTCCACTGCTGGAGGGACATTTGGTAGAGACTGTTGAAGCCACCTGGTCCCAGCAGACCCCGGAAAACAGCGACATTCGGTGGTGCTGGAACAAGGTCGTTAAGGGTGAAGCCTGGTGCCAGATATGTGTTGTGATTTTCCATAATCCCTGAAATGCTGCTGCTACACTATCTCACCAACTTTTTCTGGGGCGGGCTGGCTCCTGGCCGCAGTCTCGGGACACCGGAAGCAGCAGGGTCCAGCAAGCGTTCCTGGGTGCAGCCGACATTCAGCCATTGCTCATTCGGCCATTGCTCAGTGAGACCCTCCTGCAGAGGGGTGGAACGGGTCAAAGCCGCAGTCCTTCGGAAGTAAGGGGCGGGGGAAAACAGCCGTATCTGAGACAAAACTTGGGAGAGAGTTACTGCCTGGGGCTTGGTCACAGACAGTGAAGAAGCAGGGATTGGATGAAAGCTGAAGACAGATGACAGGTGCAGGATTGCTGATTGGGAAGAACAGAGTTCTCATACCAGAGACTGGGTAGCTGGGTGACACCATTTTCACTGCTCCCGTGCATGTGCATATTCACCTAGGAGCTCCAAACACTCCAACTCAGTAGGCTAGCAGCACCATCTAGTGGAGAACGGAGCCGTTACACCGAGCCCCGCCCAAGTGGGACAACCTCACTCTTCAAGAACACAAGTCTCACCACGACTTAGTTTATGGACTATAAAGTCCTTCATAGTCTGACTTCTAGGGGAAAACGCAGTAATTTCAGTCCTATTTCCATTTGTTAACAGGTCTATCCAATTTTCTTTCTTTTTTTTCTCTTTTTCACTTTCTTTTTCTTGTATACAGAAAAAGAAAAAATTCATTTTTATTTTTAACTTCTATTAAAAATAAATTTATGTAATTTTTTACTATATTTTTTGTTTGTGTAATTTTTTTCAAACTTCATTTTACTTCCATCATTTTATTTTAGTCTGCTTCAGTGTATTCACTTTTCCAAATTTTCAAACGATTTCCTTTTTTTTCTTTTTCTTTTTTCTCTTTTCCATTTCTTTTCTTTTTCATGAATGCAGAAAGAGAAAAACTTCATTTTTACTTTAAATTTCCATTAATATATTTTCTTTAATTTTTTACTATATTTTTTTAAATTTTCTTTTTACTATATTTTTAAATTTTTTACTACATTTTTTTAATTTTCACTATATATTTTACTTTTTTACTATATTTTCAAATTCGATTTTTCTTCCATCATTTTATTTGAGTCTACTAGTGTTTTCACTTTTTCAAATTTCCAAACGATTTCCTTTTATTTTTTCCTTTTCTTTTTCGTTTGTTTTCTTGTTCTTGAATACAAAAGGGGAAAAATTCATTGTTATTTTCAATTTTTATTAAAAATATTTTTCTTTAGCTTGTTTCTACTATACTCTTTACTTTTGTGTATATTTCCTCAAATTCTGTTTTATTCCCATCATCTCATTTTAGTCTACATTAGTGTATTCATTTTTTTCAAATTCTCAAACGACTGCCTTTTTTTTCTTTTATTCCACATTTTCTTTTCTCTAATCTGTCAGACCAAAATACACCTAGGGTCTAGCATCATTTATTTGATTTGTGTGTGTGTGTGTTTTTAATTTTTTAATTTTAATATTTTTTTAACTTTAATATTTCTACCTCATTAATTCCTTTTCTCCCCTCAAAATGACAAAATGAAGAAATTCACCCCAAAAGAAAGAGCACCTAGAAATGACAGCCAGGGATTTAACCAACACAGATACAAGCAAGATGTCTGAACCATAATTTAAAATCACAATAATAAGAATATGAGCTGGAGTTGAAAATAGATTTGAATCCCGTTCTGCAGAGACAAAAGAAGTAAAAACTAGTCAGACTGAAATTAAAAATGCTATAACTGAGTTGCAATCATGGAAGGATGCTGCGGTGGCAAGGATGGATGAGGCAGAACAGAGAATGAGTGATATAGAGGACAAACTTATAGAGAATAATGAAGCAGAAAAAATGAGAGGAGGCAATAGAGCACGATTTAAGAATTAGAGAAGTCAGTGACACATTAAAAAGGAACAACATCAGAATCATAGGAGTCCCAGAAAAGGAAGAGAGAGAAATAGCAGAAAACTTTCCTAACTTGGGGAAAGATACAGACATCAAAATCCAGGAAGCACAGAGAACCCCCATTAGATTCAATAAAAACAGGCCATCAACAAGGCATATCATAGTCAAATTCACAAAATACTCAGGCAAGGAGAGAATCATGAAAGCAACAAGGGAAAAACATTCCTAACCTACAAGGGAAGACATATCAGGCTTGCAGAAGACCTATCCACAGAAACTTGGCAGGCCAGAAGGGAGTGGCAGGATATATTCAATGTGCTGAATCAGAAAAATATACAGCCAAAGATTCTTTATACAGCAAGACTATCATTCAAAATAGAAGGAGAGATTAAAAGTTTCCCAGACAAACAAAAATTGAAAGTGTTTGTGACCACTAACCCAGCCCTGCAAGAAATTTTAAGGAAGACTGTCTGAGGGGAGAAAAGATGAATATATATACCAAAAGCAACAAAGACTAGAAAGGACGAGACAACACCACCAGAAACTCCAACTCTACAAGCATCATGACAATAAATTCATATCTTTCAGTATTCACTCTAAATGTCAATGGACTCAATGCTCCAATCAAAGGACATAGGGTAACAGAATGGATAAGAAAACAAGACACATCTATATGCTGTTTACAAGAGACCCACTTAAGACCTAAAGACACCTTCATGTTAAATATAAGGGGATGGAGAACAATCTATCATGCTAATAGTCAAGAAAAGAAAGCCGGAGTAGCCATACTTATATCAGACAATCTAGACTTTAAAATAAAGACTGTACCAGTGATGAAAAAGGGCATTGTATCATAATTGTAAACATTTTTGCATCAAATGTGGCAAAACCCAAATATATAAATCAAATAATCACAAATATAAAGAAACTAATCGATACTTAAATACCATAATAGTAGGAGACTTCAACACCCCACTCAGCAATGGACACATCATCTAATCAAAAATCAACAAGGAAACAATGGCTTTGAATGACACACTGGACCAGATGGACTTAAAGAATATATTCAGAACATTTCATGCTAAAGCAACAGAATATACATTCTTCTCCAGCGCACATGTAATGTTCTCCAGAATAGACCATATACTAGGACACAAATCAGCCCTCAACAAATACAAAAAGATCGAGATCATACCGAACATATTTTCAGACCACAACACTATGAAACTCAAAATCAACCACAAGAAAAAATTTGAAAAGGTAACAAATACCTGGAAACTGAAGAACATCTTACTAAAGAATCAATGGGCTAACCAAGAAGTTAAAGAGGAAATTAAAAAGTATATGGAAGTCAATGAAAATGATAACACCACAACCCAAAACCTCTGGGACAAAGGAAAGGCGTTCATAAGAGGAAAGTATATAGCAATCTAGGCCTTCCTAAAGAAGGAAGAAAGATCTCAGATACACAACCTAACCTTAAGTCTTAAGGAGCTGGAAAAAGAACAGCAAATAAGACCCAATACCAGCAGAAGACAGGAAATAATAAAGATTAGAGCAGAAATTAATGCTATGGAAACAAAACAAAACAAAACAAAACAAAAACCAGTAGAACAGAATAATGAAACCAGAAGCTTGTTCTTTGAAAGAATTAACAAAATTGATAAACCACTACTCAGTTTGACCAAAAAGAAAAAGGGAAAGACCCAAATAAATAAAATCAAGAATGAAAGAGGAGAGATCACAACCAACACAGCAAAAATACAAACAATAATAAGAGAATATTATGAGCAATTATAAGCCAATAAAATGGACAATATGGAAGAAATGGACAAATTCCTAGAAACATACACTACCAAAACTGAAACAGGAAGAAATAGAAAATTTGAATAGACCCATACCCAGTAAGGAAATCGAATTAGTAATCAAAAATCTCCCAAAAAACAAGAGTCCAGGGCCAGATGGCTTTCCAGGGGAATTCTAACAAACATTTAAGGAAGAGTTAACACCTATTCTCTTGAAGGTGTTCCAATAAATAGAAATGGAAGGAAAACTTCCAAACTCTATGAAGCCAGCATGAAGCCAGCATTATCTTGATTCCAAAACCAGACAGAGACACCACTAAAAAGGAGAACTATAGACCAATTACCCTGATGAACATGGATGCAAAATTCCTCAACAAGATATTAGCCAACTGGATCCAACAATACATTAAAAAATTTTATTCACCACAACCAAGTGAGTTTTTTTTCCTGGGTTGCAGGGCTGGTTCAATATCCGCAAAACAATTAATGTGATTCGTCACATCAATAAAAGAAAGGTCACAACCATATGATCCTCTCAATAGATGCAGAGAAAGCATTAGACAAAATTAAGCATCCTTTCTTAATAAAAACCCTCAAGAAAGTAGGGATAGAAGGAGCATACCTTGAGATCATAAAAGCCATATATGAATAAGCTGATGCTATATCATTTTCCCACTGAGGAAAAACTGAGAGCTTTCCCCATAAGGTCAGGAACAAGACAGGGATGTCCACTTTCACCACTGTTATTCAACATAGTATTGGATGTCTTAGCCTCAGCAATCAGACAAGAAAAGAAATAAAATGCATCCGAATAAACCAGGACGAGGTCAAACTTTCACTCTGCACAGATGACATGATACCCTATATGAAAAACCCAAAAGATTCCACCAAAAAACTGCTAGAATTGATTCATGAATTCAGCAAAGTTGCAGGATATAAAATCAACGCACAGAAATTGGTTGCATTCCTACACACCAACAATGAGGTGACAAAAAGAGAAATAAAGGAATTGATCCCATTTACAGTTGCACCAAAAACCATAAAATACCTAGGAATAAATCTAACCAAAGAGGTGAAAAATCTATACACTGAAAACTACAGAAAGCTCATGAAAGAAATTGAAAAAGACACAAAAAAATTGAAAAAGATTCCATGCACCTGGAGAGGAAGAACAAATATTGTTAAAATGTCAATACTACCCAAAGCAATCCACATATTCAATGCAATCCCTATCAAAACAACACCAGCATTCTTCACAGAGCTAGAACAAATAATCCTAAAATTTGTATGGAACCAAATAAGACCCTGAATAGCCAAAGCAATCTTAAAAAAGAAAACCAAAGCATGAGGCATCACAATCCCCGACTTCAAGCTATACTACAAAGCTGTAATCATCAAGACAGTATGGTACTGGCACAAGAACAGACACTCAGATCAATGGAACAGAATACAGAACCCAGAAATGGACCCATAAACATATGGCCAACTAATCTTTGACAAAGCAGGAAAGAATATCCAATGGAATAAAGACAGTCTCTTCAGCAAGTGGTGCTAGGAAAACTGGACAGCAACATGCAGAAGAATGAACCTGGACCACGTTCTTACACCATACACAAAAATAAACTCAAAATGGATCAAAGACCTAAATGTAAGACAGGAAGCCATCAAAATCCTTGAGGAGAAAGCAGGCAAAAAACTCTTTGACTTTGGCCACAGCAACTTCTCACTCAACACGTCCAGAGTCAAGAGAAAGAAAAGCAAAAATGAACTATTGGGACCTCATCAAAATAAAAAGCTTCTGCACAGCAAAGGAAACAATCAGCAAAATTAAAAGGCAACCAACAGAATGGGAGAAGATATTTGCCAATGACTTATCAGATAAGGGTTAGTATCCAAATCTACAAAGAACTTATCAAACTCAGCACCCAGAAAACAAATAATCCAGTGAAGAAATGGAAAAAAGACATGAATAGACACTTCTCCAAAGAAGACATCCAGATGGCTAACCGACACATGAAAAAATGCTCCACATCACTCATCATCAGGGAAACACAGATCAAAACCACAATGAGATACCACCTTACACTTGTCAGAATAGCTAACATTAACAACTCAGGCAACAACAGATGTTGTCAGGGATGTGGAGAAAGAGGAGCTCTTTTGCATTGTTGGTGGGAATGCAAGCTGGTGCAGCCACTCTGGAAAACAGTATGGAGGTTCCTCAAAAAATTAAAAATAGAACTACCCTACGACCCAGGAATTACACTACTATGCATTTATCCAAGGGATGTAGGTGTGCTGTTTTGAAGGGACACATGAACCCCTATGTTTATAGCAGCACTATCAACAATAGCCAAAGTATGGAAATGGCCCAAATGTCCATTAATGGATGAGTGGATAAAGAAGATGTGGTATACATATAAAGAGGAGTATTACTCGGCAATCAAAAAGAATGAAATCTTGCCATTTGCAACTACGTGGATGGAACTGGAGTGTATTATGCTAAGTGAAATTAGTCAGTCATAGAAAGACAAAAATCATATGTTTTCACTCATATGAGGACTTTAAAAGACAAAACAGATGAACATAAAGGAAGGAAAACAAAAATATATAAACCTATATTACATATTACAAAAATATAAAACATAAAAACCGGGAGGGGGACAAAACAGAAGAGACTCATAAATATGGAGAAGAAACTGAGGATTACTGGAGGGGTTGTGGGAGGGGGGATGGGCTAAATGGGTAAGGGGCAGTAAGTAATCTACTCCTGAAATCATTGTTGCACTATATGCTAACTAATTTGGATGTAAATTTTTTTAAAAAATTAAAAATAAAATTAAAAAAAATTAATTAACATATATGTTATATCATTAAAACAAAAATCCAAAATGATCATACTATGAAAATGTCAGAAATAAAATTGTTAACCTTCTAAAAGAGAACAGAACAAAATCTTTGTGACCTTGATTTAGAAAAAAATTATCCAATAAGATATAAAAAAGTCAGCCTGGAAATAAAAATAATAATGATAATAATAATAGGTTTTAACCAAGATTTAAAACCTTCAGCCTTTCAGTAAAATAAAAGACAAACTGCAGACTCTGTGAAATATTCAAATGGTTTTTTAAAAATACATCCCAGATAAAGGACTTGTATACAGAATACATAAAGAAGTTTCAAAACTCATCAATAAGAAAACAAGAAACTAGATTTAAAAGGGCCAGACAATTTGAATATTCACTTCATAATAAAAGATATAAGGCTGGCAAATATGCACATAAAATGATGGCAAATATCACTAGTCATCAGAGAAGTTCAAATTAAAGTTGCAATAACATATCCCAACACATCTCTAGAATAGTTAAGACCAAATGAGCAATACAACCATGTGCTTACAAGAACGGTGAGTAACAGTAATTCCTGTCTTGCTGTCGATATGCAAAATGATACAGATACCAACTTCTGAGCACAGAGGGCCAGTACATTATAAGTTTAGTTATTATAGAATCTAGCCATCCCACTTCTAGGTACTTTTCTATGCCTGCACCTGAACATATATCAGTGTTTACAGGGGCATTATTTCATAACACCACATCCACTAGAGGAAGAAATTGCATTCTATTCATTCTATGGAAAACTCCTTAGTCATAAAAAAGGAACAAAATGTAAATACAGCAACAACGTGGATAAATCTCAAAAATATTATGGTAAGTAAAAAAAAAATTCAAATGCTTAATTAAATGTTACACATTGGATCATTCCATTTATATGAAATTTGAGAAAGGTCAAAATTATACCATGTAGATTATTCATTGAGCTTTCAGGTGAAAGTGGATAGTTTAGGTTGCTGGGGTTGCCATAATGAGGTACCACAGACTGGGACTCTTAAGCAACAGCAATGTATTTTCTAACAGGTTTGGAAGGTAGGACAGTGGTGAGATCAAGGCATTGTCACTAGAATCAATTTCTGAGTCCTCTCTTCTTGGCTTGTTAGATATCTGCCTTCTCCCTTTCCATCACATGGTCTTTCCTCTGTATGTTTCTCTGTGCTCATCCCATCTGGCATCCTCCTTAAGGACACCAGACATATCTGATTAGGGCCTATAAAATAGGGTGCATTTTAACCTAATTACCACTTCAAAGGTTTTATGTCCAATACTATCACATTCTGAGGTATTGGGATTTAAGACTTCATCATGCAGTGCATGAATTGGAGGGGAGGTACAATTCAGCTCATCAGAGTGGGGTATCAATTTCAAAGGGATTGGGGAAGACTTTTTAGGGAGATAATACCTCTCAAGCATTTTTCTATGGAGAGGATTTAATTGGATACAATGATCAGAATCAAACTCTACAATTAAAAAAGTGAATTTTGGGGCACCTGGGTGGCTCAGTCAGTTAAGAAAATGACTTCAGCTCAGGTCATGATCTCATGGTTCCTGGGTTTGAGCCCCCTCTTGGGCTCTGAGCTGACAGCTCAGAGCATGGAGCTTACTTCAGATTCTGTGTCTCCCTCTCTGCCCCTCCCCAGTATGTGTGCTCTCGCTCTCTCTCACTCTTGCTCTTGCTCTCTCTCTGTCTCTCAAAAACAAGTAAATATTTAAAAGTTAATATTTATTTATGTATGTACCTCTGAAAGCTAAAAAAAATCTAGATATCAAACTCTAAAGTTGCACCACTTTGGGTTAAACTGTTTTATCTATCAAGATAAAGATATTTCTGAGAAAAAAATTTAAATTAAATTATGGTATATTGCTTTGGTGTGAATCCCAGCTCTTCTCCCTATGTAGTCTTAGACAAGTTATTTAATCTCTCAATTCCCAGTTTTCCTGCCTATGAAATGGGGACAATAATAGCATCTATCCAATTGGGCTGGAACTTAATATGAACTAAAAATAAATAGTAGTCATCATTTAAAAAATTAAAATAAATGGGGTACCTGGGTGGTTCAGTCTATTAAGTGTCCAACTCTTGGTTTCAGCCCAGGTCATGATCTCTCAGATTTGTGAGATCTAGCCCAATGTTGAGCTTTATGCTGACAACACGGAGCCTTCTTGGGATTATCTCTCCCTTCCTCTCTTTCTGTTCCTCCCCTGCTTGCTCTCTCTCTCAAAATAAATAAACTTTTTTTTAATGTTTATTTATTTTTGAGACAGAGAGAGACAGAGGGTCAGAGAGAGAGGGAGACACAGAATCTGAAACAATTTCCAGGCTTTGAGCTGTCAGCGAAGAGCCCGATGCAGGGTTTGAACTCACGGACTACAAGATCACGACCTGAGCCAAAGTCGGACGCTAAACCGACTGAGCCACCCAGGTGTCCCAAAATAAATAAACTTTTAAAAAATAAAAATAAGCTATCATAATTAAAATAAAAATTATGGTATTTACACTAACATGCCATGCTTATTGTGTATATACTTTTTTCCTCCTCTCTCTCCAAAGTTTACTATAGCACCAATCATTCTAATTTTATTGGCTCACTCTATGAAAATGTATCTGTGTTCATTGACAGTTAATAGGATCCTCTTGGTCAACCCAGCAATTCAACATACAGCTACCTGGAAATATACATGGCAGTTCATTGGCTTGTAAGAATCTTGGGTATGTTTAGGAAAGACTGATATTTCTCTCATTTACCCCCCAATTTTCTGACACTTAAAAAATGTATAATGTAGAACACTTCCTCTTAAGACAAAATAGTTGTAACTTCATTAAAATGAAAATAGCATGTAACTCAAGGAAGTCAAGGGAGAGGGTTCTGAATCTCAGCACATCTGGTCAAAGAATTAAAATAAAAATGATTTAAAACTTCAATTAGAGCTGCTCTTTTTTTTGGTGGAGAGGCTACTTACTTTTTGTTTTCTAGCAAGTATATAACAATATTTAAAAATATGTTATATTTTGTTCTAAGACCAATGCCTATATATATGTTCTCTTTCACATTATCCTCTCTTTTGACAAGAAAAAAGGAAAGAAAGGGAAGGGAGGATGAAAGTCACAAAGGAAAAAGCTAGTTGAATTTTAGTAAATATTAATCCTATTTTAATATTCCAAAAGGAAATGCTACTTTTAATATGGATGAGACCTTCTTAAGTCTTTTATATTTTTCTAGTGTATAGATCTTTTGGGCAAAGATTCCATATTGAACGAGAGAAATCAATTAAAAGCAAATCAAACTTACATTTATCAGAAAGCATTAGACTTCTTCCATTTTGGGTTACCACCAAGTCATTTTTTTTTTATTTTTTATTTTTTTTATAAATTTTTTTTTTCAACGTTTATTTATTTTTGGGACAGAGAGAGACAGAGCATGAACGGGGGAGGGGCAGAGAGAGAGGGAGACACAGAATCGGAAACAGGCTCCAGGCTCCGAGCCATCAGCCCAGAGCCTGACGCGGGGCTCGAACTCCTGGACCGCGAGATCGTGACCTGGCTGAAGTCGGACGCTTAACCGACTGCGCCACCCAGGCGCCCCAACCACCAAGTCATTTTTGTATTTAGTTCCTATCACAACACATAAAAGTGAGGCACTTAGAAAGTAAATAACTCAACTTCTTAACTCTAAATAACTTAATCCAACTGAAACTCCTAAGTTACATACCCTACATCTTTCCCTCAAAAGTTTTAAAATATGGAAAGATGACTACTTTAGGGTGTTCATATACATATACATATGTGTCTATGATTCATATCAGAATATATTTTTCTATGAATAGATAACTTTAAGATGTACCAAGTTGGTCTTCTAACAACTTGTTTTTCTCATCTAAATGTTTTACCCAAGATAAAAGCTATTACTCATAACAGAAATATAGAAAGTTAATATTTATGTGCAAATATTATATATTTCTTAGTCACTGAAAAGTGCAATTAAGGCAAAGGTTTATCTTTGTGTGTATTACGTTGTTGTTTGTGTGACTATTTCCTGCACAATTTGTGTGTGTATATATGTTACACTCTAACTCAACACTTTCTAGGGATGCTCTTTCAAATAATACAATATCAAAAGTTTCTAATTTTAGTTCTTGTACCTAAAAGGGAAGAAGCATTCAAATTACCCAGGAGTATAAAATCTTGACTCCATAATACTTTTAAATTATAGGTCAAACATGTTTAAAGGTGAGTTATTATTTACATATTTTTAAATATGACTATGAAATATAAAGGTTACTTAGAATTTTACATAATTATAATCTATTTGTCAAATACATCATTTTCTCAAATACAGTTTCAATTAGAATTTTAAGGCCCAAAATGTCATATGTTGATTATAGAATATCATTTATATGATCTTTGTACTAGATATAATTGATTTACATTGCTTTTAATTTGTTTTAAATATTTTTATTAGTAATGTATTTATTTTATTTTTACTATTTGTAACCACTTCAGGTCATCTGAAACTTTAGATGGTGTGACTTTATATAAGTTTGTTCACACAGTTGTTGTTTTTTTTTAAGTTTATTTACTTATTTTGAGAGAAAGAACAAGCAAGTGGGAGAGGGACAGGGAGAGAGAGGGAGAGAAAATCCCAAGCTGTCTCTGCATTGTCAGCTGAGCCTGATACCAGGCTCCAACTGTGAGATCATGACCTAACGCAAAATCAAGAGTCAGTTGCTTTAACCAATCTTGCCACCCAGCTGCCCCTGTTCATACAGTTTCATGTGGCTAAAGAAACAGAGGTCCTCAGAGAATAAGAATCTACTAGTGTGTGTGCCAACTGTTCCACCATTTTGTTAGCTAGGTCACAAGGGGAAGTTTACACAACTTCTAAGGGGTCTGAAAGCTCTCAGCAGGAGGGAGGAAAGGAAGGGACAAAAGCAGGGAAAGAATGTGTTTCATTTTGCACAACCAGAAGTTCCAACCAGTCTGAGGTGGTTTGGTGCTGAGGACCTACGCAGAACCCCCTTCACAGTTGTCCTGAAGTTACTTATAGCTCATTATAATATTATGATCTCCTCCTATGGGCAGAGTTTTCTGCCATTTTTTGAACAGAAGATGTATGTGCCAGCATGTTGACATGCTAGGCATGCACAATTGAACCAAGATGCCTGTGCAAGCCTCCTGCCCCTGCCCTCTAGTATAACTCTGAATAAAAGCTTCCTATACTAACCCTACAGGGAGACAGTACTTTGAGAGATATCTCCTGATCTCCTCACTTGTAACAAGTAATAAAAAGTTATTTGCTTTCAAAACTTCCATGAAAAAATTGATGTATCCCAAGTTGTGAGCCCCTTGAGTTTGGTTACAATTTCTGTGAGAATCTTTGTTGGGGTAATACAATTTCTCTATATATGTCTCATGAAAAAAAGTAACAGGTACAAATATTTATGTATAAGTATCTGTGAACAATTGCTGATAATAACAAAGGAATTGGAAACAATTTAAATGTTTATTAAAACAAATTGCTAATTAAATTCTGGTATATTATGCATTCACCACCTTTGCTAAAGATATGTGTTTACAAATATCACTATGTGTATGCAGAGAGAGAGAGAGATTAGAAAACAATATTTTGATAAGCAATATAAATATGTTGTTTTTATATACTGTTTACCAATAAGTGGTTAAATTATGTATGTATAATGTAAAAAACTGGGCCATCTCGGGAGATTATCTCTAGAGATGAAAGCTGATATTAAGAAAACATCATGGTAAACACACACACACACACACACACACACACACACACAGAGCTTCTCCTTGGTAACACAACCTGAGTCTCCAGACAGTGATTATTGTTCTTTGTTATTCTGAATACAATGACAACTCCTGTATCCCAAAAGGAAATCGAGCATTCAAGACTTTAAAGAAATCTGTTGCTACTTATTCTATCTAGACACAGAGCCATTCCACAGTTTTCACATATGTTAAATCCTATTACCAATTCTATCTTCCTACCGTACAGATTGTGCTTACTAATAACTGCAATTTTTGACTTCTGCACCTATGACTCTCTTAGCACCACACCGCCTCTTTTGTTTAAATTCCTCCAGAGGTAGTATCTGATGGGGTTAAAAATCGCCATTGAATACATTGTTTTCACAAGATACCTTGTCACGATATAATAAGCAGACCAGAAATGCCTGACTTCATTCAAGTTTTGATCTCTGTCTCTAAGATTTGTGTACAAAAAATGAGGACCCATGGGATGTAATCATAGCAGAACCTTTATTTTCATTCTGTCACATTCTTTAAAAATATTCTGTAGATATCTCCTCTGCCTCTGGATAAAAACTTGAGCAAATCTCATGATTTTCCAGTATCCTCTTAAGGAATTTAGAATTTTCTATCACTTTATGTCAGAAAACACAGCCTTGATTTAGAAATAATCTTATATACACTTTTATATTATTACTCAGCTCTTCAATCCGAATTGAACAAGTTAGACTTACTTTTTTGTCCTTCTCCTAACTAGTGCAAGTAAGAAAAGGCAGGTTTTCTGCCCTTTAAAAGGAGCAAATACTTGGAGCCTTCATTCTTTCTTGCTTTCTTTGTTTGCCACTCATTAGCTGCTATTTCTGACCCTCCAGGATCAGAGCAAAAATGAGAAAGAAAGGTAAAGGGACATAGGGAAATTTCTACTTGGTAGCTCCTCTTGTGAAAGAGCTGAGCACATTGTGTGCTTGGCAAAGTTCACTCCTTCTCTCACATATCCACTCTGGGCCTATCAACTAAAACTCCATTGACCTGATGTTGACCATGATGGTCCTTCAGCTGGCAATTCTTTTCCCAAGTGTGGCTTTCCAGCAATCCACTCCACACAATTTCTATGTCTTCCCTGAAGACAATATTTTTGGCTTGGGTAGGACTTAATTCCATCCTGGCTATCTCCCAAATGGACTACATGTGGTCCATAGGAAACATTTATACAATTTTTGGCCTGATAAAATAAGAGAGCACAGGCTAAATGCAACACAGAAGCATCTTGTCCCTTACTCCAGTCATTGGAAAAGCTAGCCAAAATATTTCATTCTCTATTTTCCTTTTTGAAAGTCACAATCTTGGTTAATGAAAACATCTCTATTAGTTTCCTAGTGTTAGCTTTGCGCAGTGGCAGTATTGTAGCCAATGAGGTTTATCCAAGGCGCGATTATTGCCAATAGTTTCCTAGTGTTAGTGAACACTGCACCACAAATTGGGTGGCTTAGAACCATAGAAATTTATTGTCTCACTACTCTGGAGGATAGAATTCTGAAACTGAGGTGTTGGAAGGGTCATGTTCCCTCTGAAACATTTAGGGACAATCCATCCTTGCCTTTTCCTACCTTCTGGTAGTTTGCCAGCAATCCTTGGCATCCCCAGACTTACAGCTTCAGCACATCAATCTCCGCCTGTGTTATCACATGACAGTCTTCCATCCTGTGGCCATATGTCCCTCTTCACTTCATATAGAGGTAACACTCACAGTGAATTAGAACCCACCTTCATGACCCCCATCTTAATGTGACTACATCTGCAAAAGACCCTATTTCAAACAAAGTCACACCCATAAGTACCTGTGGTTAGGATTTCAACATAACTTTTTGGAGACTCAATTCAACCCATAACAACATCTAACTAAGCTCTTCAAATGGTCTCCTTCCCTCCACATTTACAAACACTCACACCACCTATTTTCTCCTTAGTGTGTGGATGTGGTGGTAGGAGAGGGGCTTACAATATAGGAATAATTTCCTTTAAATAAATTCAAGGGGAGCAGACTATGCCACCCCAGAATGTGCCACTTTGGTATGTGCATTATTTCAAGCTGAAGATAATCAAGGCCCAACAGACTCAAGAAGTGCTTTTACCCTCCCTTTAATTGCCTAAAATAACTTAGAAAGGGGGATTGTCCCAGGAAGACAACTATTATCAGGGATAACTCTTTATATCAGACAGACTTATCTGCAGGGCATGACAACCATTTGTTTGCCAAACATTTGCTCTTCTCATCTTCCTATGAATTTTCTTCCTGCCTTTTGAGACCTAGGTCCCTTAGGTCAGGATGGTATTTAAGTCTCCATTACTTGACTGCTAAATAGCTTCATATTTTTATAGGGCTCCTGTATGTACAAAACTTGTTTTTCTCCTATTAATCTGTTATGTCAATTTAGTTATCAGACATGTCAAAGAACCTAGAATGAAGGAAAGAGAAAGTTTTCTTCTCCTACACTTCCCAATAAAATCATCTCTTACTCGATATTCTTTATTCCTTTCTGGTGTGTGTAAATTTTACTGTTTAAAAGTTGTGAAACTGGTTTCATTGAAAATCACCTTTGAAGTCTGGTCTCACTTTGGTATTTCATACATATATAATATATTGGCTGAGTCAAATGAACGCATTTGCATATACATTTAGTTTTGACAAATTTACATATCCAAGCAAGCATCACCAAAATCAACATATAAAGAATTCCATCAACTCAAATAATTTATTCCCTCTTGTCCATTTTAAGACTAGTCACCCCACTCCCTACCACCCTGCCTTGCTACTCATCAACCCCTTGGCCAATAAACCAGTGATTTCATTTCAATTAGTATAGATTAGTTTTCCCAGTTCTAAAACTTACATTAATGGAGTCGTCTAGTATGTGTTCATTTTTTATGGATATACATTTTCATCTCTTCTGAATAAATATCTAGCAGAATTACTAGGTTGTATATTTAATATTAAGTGTATATACAATATTAAAAGAAACTTCCAAATGGTTTCAAAGGTTGTAGTTACTTCATAACCTTATCAACCCTTGATATTGCCCATCTTTTTAATTTTTGCTATTCTAATAGGTTTATAGTTTTATGTCATTATAATTTTAATCTGCATTTACCTATGACTAAAACTATTGAGTTTTTTCGTAAGCATTAGCTAATAATGTATCTATTTTTATCAAGTATCTATTCAAAGCATTTGTCTATTTATAACTTAGTTGTGCTGTTAAGTTGTAAGATTTTTTTTTTAATTTTTTTTTTCAACGTTTATTTATTTTTGGGACAGAGAGACAGAGCATGAACGGGGGAGGGGCAGAGACAGAGGGAGACACAGAATCGGAAACAGGCTCCAGGCTCTGAGCCATCAGCCCAGAGCCCGATGCGGGGCTCGAACTCACGGACCGCGAGATCGTGACCTGGCTGAAGTCGGACACTTAACCGACTGCGCCACCCAGGCGCCCCAAGTTGTAAGATTTTAAATAGATGATACAAGTATACATATAATTTAAAATGTATAAAATTAAATGTGTATGTGTATACTTTCTTTCAACAGTATTTTGTAGTTTCCAGTTTCCAGAACTATATATACATACACACACACACACACACACACACGCACACATATATATACATTTAAGAATATATATACACACACACACACACACACACATATATAAATGTGTGTATATATGTATGTGTATATATACATACCTATATACCTAAATATATATATATATATATATTTACCTAAATATATGTGTGTGTGTGTGTATATATATATATACACATATATATATACCTAAATATATGTGTATATATATATATATATATTCCTAAATATGTCATTAAAATCTACATGATATTTTTAAATTCAATTTTCAATTGTTTATATACATAAAAATTGCTTTTGATATGCTGAACTAACATTTTATGACTTGGTAAACTCATATTAGAGTTTATTAAATCTAGCAACAATTTTGTATATTCCTTAGAATTTCTTATATACTTGATCATATCCCCTGTAAATAAATTTACTGCTTTGTTACAAACTGCATGCTCTGTCTCTTTTTTTTTCTCTCTCTCTCTCTCTTTTCCCATTCTCTCTCCCTCAGTCTCCCATCTTCTTTGATGTCCCTGTCTCCTCCATCCCTTTCTTTTTCCACCTCTCCCTCTCCCTGGTCTATTGTATTGTCTATGACCATGGTGCAAATTTATTAGAAATGGTGTGAAGACATTCATCCTTGACTTGCTCCTGATCATCAGGGGACAGAATTTCATATTTATCACTGAGTATAATGTTAGCTTCATTTTTTAGGCTACATTTTCTCAAGTTGAGGGAGTTCCTTTCTTATCTGAGAATTCTTATGAATATTGATGAATTCTGTCAGATAATTTATCTGTTTTTAGTGAAATTATGACTTTTTTTGAATTTTATCAATATGACAGATTGCATTGATTGTTATCAAAGTTAAAGTAGTCTTGAATTCCAGGGATAAACTCTATTTAATCATGATGTAATACCATTTTTGTACATCGGTAGATTCTAAATGCTAATACTTTTATAAAATCTTCATAGATATTCATACACATACTTACACACACTATCAGGCTGTAGTTTCCTTGTAATGTTATTGTCTTGTTTTGTTCCATGACTTAATAAAGAATATTACATCTCCAACTGTGATTTTAGACTTTTCTACTTTTTCTTTTGGTGTTTTTAGTGTTTACTTCATTTATTTTTAAACTCTTTCTCAAAACACTACTTAGATAAGTCATTTATATGTTTATTTTATAATAATATCACACATATTACCAGCTAGCCTAAACAGTTTTTAGAGTTTAATATTTATCATTAGGAGGTTTTCAGTTAAATATTTGTCAATGAGAAACAAGAATAATGCTTTCATAATATGCTTCCATCAAACATAAAATGTGTTTATTAAAGTTATACAGAATTATGAGATAGAGTTCATCACTACAAGTCTTTAGAGTATTGTCTATAATAATAAGTAAGCCATTTGGTAGGCAAAAGTCACATATATCCTGGTATGGGAATAATGGGAAAACAGCATGAGGTTGAGCTTAGGTGAAATTGAAATTAATTTTCACAGTTTAGTTGTCGGGTGGTCTCAGATGACATGGCTGTTTAATCTTAGCTAGTACAGGTGTGAAAGTCATAATATGAAAACTGACACATTCAAATAGAAAAAGAGACAATATTATAATTAGACTTCAAACTCATGGTAAAGTGTGAAAGAAAAAGCTTTTTTACACAGTGTCTCTGCCTTGTGAAAAAAAACTACATAACTTTTTGGAAAATAAATATGGACATGACATAGCTTTCAGTGTCTGTATTATTTGTAACTAAAGGGTTTTTTTAGCTGATGTTATGTGGAAGAATTTTCATTTACCAGTACCCCAGATCAATTTTTAGAGCCATTCCAGTGATGGAAATATGCCTAATTGCCTGGTGCAAGATCCTTTTTTTATTCCATAGAGAATGTTGTTTTTAAATCAGAGCGCATCCTGTCCCTTCTTCTATCTAATTAAGACAGAAATATGATTTGGCCTGCTCAGCACAAAATTGGATGTAGAAATATACCCATTTGTTAATTTTGGTAAGCCTTTACTAACAAGATTTTATGTATGTATTTATAATTGATAATATATTGAGCAGTATCATATATATATTGGACCTACGATATGTGGCTGAGCAGCTTACACTGCATAATGAACATTCACAGCGTTATGGCCTAAACAGACATACAACTAACTGTATTGGTATTTTCTCTATAAACAAAACATTATAAAATTGAAAATATATTTTATTACATTGAATTTTACATTTATTTTATTGAAAATATATTTTATTACATTGATGATTACATTTATTACCTATGCAGAACTATTGAGACTAAAATTCACATTTACTGGTAAGAAAATCCCTACTGAAATAGCTAGCCCTTTTACTGCCATTAAAACTTACCTATCTCTGATTTATTTCTACAATATATGGTAAATTTATTATTTCTCATACGAAATGCCCATATTATATAATTCCCTAAGCCTTACATTAAATTTATTAAATTGAGGACCTATCAATGGTATCTCAAACATAAATACAATTGATTTGTTAGTAACACTTATCTATGTAAATAAATTGGTAAGCTAAAGATAGCATTCAAGTATACAAAATAACTCTAATTCTTCATTATTGAGGACGTTAAGCTTTGAAAACGAACCAAAAATGTTTCCAAGGTTGTATATTAGGATTTAATCCATTTATTAAAATTATAGGAATAAGATGTAGTTTTATATTTAACTATTTTATAATCCTAAAAAGGACCTCTTCTTTAGTTAAAATATAAGCAGACCAGCAAATTTAATCTGTGTTTATCTTTGAGTTACACATACGGAGAATTTTTGGTCATAGTACAGTGTTTGCATAGCTTCACTATATAACAGATACATGTAATACTATAATTATAGGATAACATGTATTTTGTGTTATAGTAGTAAATAAAAATGTACTAACCAAAAACTAGGTGTTTTTACACTTAACTAAACTTTCCTTGCAACACATAATTTTAAAGTTCAATTTAAAGTACGTCTCCTAAACACACTGAATGCATTACATCCTATTATATTGAATATAAAATGTTATATAAATTAATGAGGTTTATAGGATTTGTGTACATAATGCAAACTTTTATATCAGAAAAAAAACTCAGTGAATTAACATTGAGAGTTGGTTACTCAACTTTCAATATGTCGCAAAATCCAATATGGTTGCCATTAAGAAATCATACCTTGTCTCTTTATCTTGTGAAGGTGACCTCCTTAACATATGCCCACAAGGTATTAGCAGAAAGTGGGTGACAGAAAACAAAAAGATCACAATCCAAATTTCATTGTGTTACACATCCCTTTTCTCCACATTCTGTTAAGTGACATTGGTCACATACTGCCTAACTCCATGAAAAGAAAGGGTAGAGACTGGGAAATATAATGTTCCTGTTTGCCCAGGAGAAACACAAAATATGTTTGGAGAAAACGTGGTTTTTCTTTTGTCACAAACACCAAACAAAAGGAGCAGGAAAATCAAAACCATATGTATAAGGTGTGACTTACATTTTTCTGAGATTTCCAAGGCAGTAATGCTGCTGAAAATACTGGATATGTTTGGCAAGAACAAGGATAATGTAACCGATAAACCACAAGTGCTCTATTCACTAAAACTTTCAGGAAAGCAAAATTAGCTCTGAAAGAGTAGACTGGAGAATTTTCTCTTCTACATTTCAAAATGGTGTTAAATATTCATGAATTATAAAATATTTTTCTTCTGTACTAAATTAGTTTGGTATTTCTTCAATGACCAGATTATCTTTTTATATTGAAAATATAATTTTCTTTTACTATGGATAAAAATCTGGGAAAAAACATATTTCAATGAAAAGCTGAAGTGTTCTAATAAAGTATCACTAAACAGTTGTAGTTACAGAATATGAATGTGGACATTACTGTGTTAAGCATTTTCCTATATCTTATTTAATTTACATGAGATATCATTCTAAATGGATTTTTATTATTAAAGAAACAAAAACATTATTTTACACTCAATAGAGCCCCACTTTATGAGCTACTATTGAGTCATGGACCAGAGGAATAAAACAATAATTATTCTTTATTGTAAAGTTATAATCTACTATGTAATTAATTTGCCGTAATTCTCCCTGGTGACATATTATGTTCTTGGCTCACAGTAGTTGGGTCTTGCATCATAGTTTGTTAAATAATCACCACAGTATTCAAAAGTATGACAAAACTTGTTGCCCTTATTTTATTTACTGCTTTTATAAAATCTGGAAACCAAAAGACATGCTAAAACATACATCTAAAGCTACCATTAGGGTTAATTATACAGAATTATTTATGAGATATTTACCTGGATAATAAATATTTGTGCAGTGACCTAACACTGAAATAGAAGTACCATCCCTATAAATCAAATGAAAGCTAGAACTTAAAAGAGAAAGACTTAATGATTTCTGAAATGGTTTCTCAGCTAGGGAAGCCAGGTGAAAATTAAAAATAAACAGTTGGAAGGCACCTGGGTGGCTCAGTCTGTTGAGCATCTGACTCAATCTTGGCTCAGGTCATCATCTCAGGGTTTGTGAGTTTGAGCCCCTCTGCTGTCAATACAGAGTCTGCTTAGGATTCTGTGTCTCCCTCTCTGCCCTTCCCCTGCTCTCCCACTCAAAATAAATAAACTTAAAAAAAAAGGTTGTTACATAACATTTTTTTCTACTCTAATATTTGGTTGCCAAAAACTTTAACTCTTTTGCATATTTTCTGGGTAAGATTGCACTGCATTTCACTTGAATCAGAATGTGAAAAGCATACATATTTTTTTAAAAAAAGTTTCTTTGGAAATTATCTGTCTACATCTGGGATTCTAAGGTTTATATACAAACCAAAAAAAAAAATTTTTCCAATCATCTGTAAGAAAAATATCTCAGAAAAAACCTATCAGGTGCTAATAAAATATAAATAGATACTGAAATGATTATTTGATAGAGTAAGGGATTCTATGAACAGTTCCTAACTTGTGACCATTTTCTGGGTTTCATTTTCTCAATTATCTTGATTGATATGTTCATACTATGACCATAAAAACAAACAAAAAAAAGTAGGTTGTCACAAAGATGCCTGAGAATCACACCTGACCTTAATTGCAAGTGCACTTCAAGCATCTGTTACCAAATTTTAAAACTAGTAACTAATTTCAAATTCACCACTCCATTACATATGACTAAAATCAGTACTATTAATACTCTTATCAGAAGTGTTATTGCTATTTTATGAAAAGTCATGTTTTGTTTTAAAAAGAAATAATCAAAGGGCACCTAGGTGGCTCAGTCAGTTAAGCGCCTGACTTCAGCTCAGGTCATGATCTTGCAGTCCATGAGTTTGAGCCCCGCATCAGGCTCTGTGCTGACAGCTCAGAGCCTGGAGCCTGCTTTGGATCCTGTGTACCCCCTCTCTCTGACCCTCCCCCCACTCGTGCTCTGTCTTTCTCTATCTCTCAAAAATAAATGCTAAAAAAATTATTTTTAAAGAAAAAATCAAAAGTGATAATTTGAGGTACACAAAAAAACCTTGTATGCTTTTTAATGCTCCTACAAATATCCTAAGAGAACAGGTTTTTTTTTTTATTTAAATCCTATTGATGATTTTTGATGCTTGATGTTGCTGAATAGAGTGATGACCATGATAAAAGTGTATATAAAAGTTTAATTTGTAGTAATAAATTTGTTTGCTAGACCAGATGTTAAGCTACTCAATTTCTTTGAGACTTCAAATGAGCTTTATATACCCAATACTCTTCTCATTCTTCATAACCATGATTGCTCAAAATAATCACAGCACTGATGTATTAGGTGATTACAGTTTATAGATTAAGTGAAATGAATGACAGCAATTTTAAGTGACTAGGAGGAGAAACTGAGGTAACAGTTATAAAGTAATTGCACTATCCATGAAATAGTATAGTAATATTCAAAAGTGAAATTATTAGTTGTAAATGTATCTTTCACATACTAGGGCAACAAAAACCATAATTAAAGATGTATAACTGAGATGATAAGAAATGAGAAAAAAAGTGGAGTCATATAAAATACCAAATTAAAATTAGAGGAGACAGAAAATAGTGGGATAAAAAGGGCCAAGGATCAGAATACAGTTTAAAAATAGGTTAGAAACCTATTATATCAATAATCATTTAAATGCCAGTGATGTAAGTCACCAATTAAAAGACACAAGTCACAGTGGATTTAAAAAAAAGAAGAAGAAAACAGAACTAACTAGATGTTGTTTATAAGAAATCTACCTTAATGAAAGGAAAAAAATAGATAAAAAGTAAAGGAATAGAAAAAAAAACATATACTATGCTATGACTAGTCAGAGGAAATCTGTAGAAAATATATTCATTTAAGACAAATCCAACTTAATGGCAAGGAAAATTTTCAGATATATAATGGGCTCTACATAACATAAAGGGGTTAAATATCCAAAAAGACTTAAAGATTCACAATGTGCATGAACCTAAAAGCAGAGAGTAAAAATATGTGAGACCAAAATGTTAGAAGTGCAAGAAAAAATAGGTGAAACCACTATTATATTTGGTGACTTCCATACCAATCTCTCAGTAATTCCAGATTCAGCAGGCAGTAAATCACCAAGGACATAGTTTGACTGGACAGTACCATCATCAGCTAAATCTAATTGGCATTTTTTATAAGATTAAAAAAAATTATGTTTTATTTATTTTTGAGACAGAGACAGAGCATGAGCAGGGGAGGGGCAGAGAGAGAGGGAGACACAGAATCTGAAGCAGGCTCCAGGCTCTGAGCTGTTAGCACAGAGCCTGATGCAGGAATCGAACTCATGGACTGTGAGATCATGACCTAAGCTGAAGTCGGATGCTTAACCGACTGAGCCACCCAGGCACCCCTAATTGACATTTAAAGAATACTTCTTTTATTTCCCTTGGCTTTGGAGAGATGTCAAGTAAGAAGTTGCTGCAGCTGAGGTCAGACATTGTTGCCTGTTTTCTCCTCTAGGATTTTGATGGTTTCCTATCTCACATTTAGGTCTTTCATCCATTTTGAACTATTGGAACCCCATCAAGATAAAAAGCGTCTGCACAGCAAAGGAAACAATCAAGAAAACTAAAAGGCAAACAACATAATGGGAGAAGATATTTGCAAATGACATACCAGAAAAGGGTTAGTATCAAAAATCTATAAAGAACTTACCAAACTGAATACCCCCCCAAAATAATCTAGTGAAGAAATGGGCAAAATACATAAATAGACACTTTTCCAAAGAAGACATCCAGATGGCAAATAGACACATCGAAAGATGCTCAACATCACTCATCTCAGGGAAATACAAAAAAACCACAGTGAGATATCACCTCATACCAGTCAGAGTGGCTAAAATAAGAACTCAGGAAACAAAAGATGTTGGTGAGGATGTGGAGAAAAGGGAACACTCTTGCACTGTTGGTGGGAATGCAAACTTGTGTAGCCACTCTAGAAAACAGTGTGGAAATTCCTCCAAAAATTTAAAATAGAATTACCCTATGACCCAGCAATAGCACCACTAGGAATTTATCTAATGGATATAGGAGTGCTGATTTGTGGGACACATATACCCCAATGTTTATAGCAGAACTATCAACAATAGTCAAATTATGTAAAGAGCCCAAATGTCTACCAACTGATAAATGGATAAAGAAGATGTGATACATATACATAGAATGGAATACTACTCAGTGATGAAAAAGAATGAAATCTTGCCATTTGCAACAATGTGGATAGAACTGGAGGGTATTATGCTAAATGAAATAAGTCAGTCATGTATGTGTCATCATATGAAAAAGACAGATATCATATGTTTTCACTCATATGTGGAATTTGAGAAACTTAACAGAAGACCATAGGGGAAGAGAAAGAAAAATAAGTTACAAACAGAGAGAGAGGAAAACCATAAGAGACTCTTAAATATAGAGAATTAACTGAGGGTTGATAAGGGTGGGGGGTTGAGAGGGCAGAAAAAATGGGAGATGGGTATTGAGGATGGCACTTGTTGGGATGAGCACTGGGTGTTGTATGTAAGTGTGAATCATGGGAATCTACTCCCAAAGCAAAGACTAAACTGTATACACTGTATGTTAGCTAACTTGAGAATAAATTATTAAAAACAAAAACACATAAAAATGAATCTAGAAGGGCTGTAATATTGTGGGAGTGTCAGGCACTGAAGACACAAAGATTTGGTCCCTGCCTGCCCTCAGGAGGAGATACCTGGGTCCAACATGTCTAAGGACCATAGGGAAGAACCAGAATGATTAAGAACTTCAGGGGCATCTGGGTGAGAGGGGGAAAAGGCACTGAACTACAAAAGCCACAGGAGAGGCATACCAGGCTCACAAGTCATTAATGTATATTCGGGGATTCTCCTTTTTAGGGATTTTATAAAACACATCCTGTTTCCCCTACTTTCTTGCTTGTGTCAAGATACTGGGAGAACTGAGTAATTAAAATGTTGCTCTATTCACAATGAAATGAGAAAGAAGAGAAGTGAAAAGTTAGGAAAAAAATTAAAAATTAAACTACTTCTTTCAAAAACAGCATAATACACATTCTTCTCAAGCTCACGTGGACCATTCACCAATATAAACCAAATTTGGATCAACAACTCTTAATAAACTGAAAAGAATAGAAATCATAAAATTTGTTCTCAGATCATACTGGAATTAAGCTGGAAACCAGTAAGAGAAATACAACTGGAAAACACTGATGTATTTGTAGATTAAATAATACTTCTTCATAACACACGGGTTAAGGAAATTTAAAAATAGTTTGAACTAAATAAAAATGAAAATAAATCTTACCAAAATTTGTGGGATGCAAAGAAAACAGTGCTTAGAAGAAAATTTATAAAATTGTATATTAGAAAAGTAATAATATCATTAATCTAAATTTCTATCTTAAAAATTAAAGTCTGAAATTAAATTCAAGGTAAACCAGATAAAAAGAAATAATAGAGACCAGAAATCAATAAAATTAAAAATGGGTAATCAATACAAGAAAAATCAATAAAACTTAAAGCTGGTTCTTTGATAATAGAATTACTAACCTCTAATCAGGCTAACCAAGAAAAAAAGACAGAGAGAGAAAAAACACATATTATCAGAGATTGAAGAGGGTCTATCACTACTGAACCCATGGATATAAAAGAATAATAAATAAATATTATGGACCACTCTTTCCCCACAATATTGATAATTTTTATGAAATAATTCCTTGAAATACACAATTTATAAAAACACACAAGAAGAAACAGTTCAGCTGAATAGGCCTACATCTATTAAAATAATAACCAAAACAGGAAGCACAGGGCTCTAAAGCCTTTACTGGTGAATTCTAATGAAGAAATTTCTATAATCATTTACAGAAAATAGAAGCAGAAGGGATACTTTCTAACTCATACTATGAAGGTAGTGTTACTCTAATACCCTACCAGACAAAAGCATTACAAGAAAGGAATATTACAGACCGATGTTTTTCATAAACATAGATGCAAAAATCCTTAATGAAATATTAGAAATAATTCCAACAGTGCATAAAAAGTATTATGCACTATAAGCAAATGAGGTTTATCTCAGGTATTCAATATTATTTAAATCTTTGAAAATTAATTATTAAAATCCATCATATCGACAGGCTGAAGAAAAGGAATCTTGACAAACCCTGTTAAGTGAACAGTTACCTTCCTACCTAGTTACTTCTTCACCATTTCCCCCCAGCCCAAATTCCTTTGTCTTATCAATTCTTGACCAATTCATTTTATTTCTTTAATTTTTTTTTTATCTAAAGGGTATAAAAACTTCTTGCTTTGGTCATTTCTTTAGGCCTTCATTGTCTTGTGAAGACAATGTGCATATGCATTATAAAAATTGAACAAACTCTGTACTTTTCTCCTTAAAAAAAAAAAACAGTCTCAAGAAAAATCACATGTTCATACCAACAAATGGAGAAAAAGCATGTGACAAAGCCAACACTTATCCAGGATAAAATCTCACAGCAAACAAGAAATGAAGGAAAACTTTCTCAACTAATAAACAACATCTCCAAAACTCTTATAGCTAACATCATATCTAATGGTGAGAAAATGAATGCTTTCACACTGAGCTTGGGAGAAGGCATGGATATACCATCAACACTTCTATCAACTTTGAACTGGAAGTCCTAGCTAATGCAAAAAAGAAAAAAAGAAAAAGAAAAGAAAAAGGAAACACAAGGTTACAGATTGGGAAAGAAGAGGTAAAACTATATTTGTTCACAGACGATATGATTATTTATGTAGGAAATCCCAAAGAACTGGTACTAATAAGCAATGATAGCAAGTTTGCAGAATATGAGGTTAATTGCCTTTCCATATAGCAGTTTGAAACTAAAAACATAATGCTGTTTATATTCACATCCAAAAATTCAAATGTTTAGGAATCCATCTCACAAAATATGTACCAGAACAATCTGAAAAAAATTATCATTTGACCCAATTCCGGTTGTTATAACAAAACATATCATAGACTGGGTAGCTTATAAACAACAGAAATATATTTATTATAATTCTAGAAGCTGGAAGTCTGAGATCAAGGTACCAGCATGGTCAGGTGAGGGCTTTCTTCCTGGTAACAGACTTCTCACTGTATCCTCACATGGTAAAAGCAGTAGCAAGGGAATTCTTCGGAGTTCCTTTTGTAAAAGCAATCCCATTTATAAGAACTCCACCTTGATGGCCTGATCACCTCCCAAAGACCCTATCTACTAATACTATTACCTTTGGTAGTTAGAATTTCAACATTTGAATTGTGGGATCACCCAAACATTCAGAACACAGCAAATACAAAATTCTGATGAAAGAAATCAAAGAAGGTCTAAATAGAAATATTCCATGTTTATGGGTAGAAAGACTCAATATTGTTAAGACATCAGTTCTTCCTAACATGGTCTACAGATTCAATAGAATTCAAATCAAGATATCAGGAAATCATTTTATGGCTACCAACAACCTGATCCTAAAGTTTATACAGAGAGGACAAAAACCCAGAATACCTTACACAATATTGAAGAAGAGCTAAATCAAAGGACTGACACTACCGAACTTTGAAACTTCCTGTAAGGCTATAATGAAGGTACTGTTGTATGGTGAAAGATGGAACATAATAGGGAGACCAGGAACAGATCTAATAAACATAGCCAAATTATTTTTGATGAAAGAGAAAGAACAACCCAGTGAAAAAGAGTCTAGAAAGAAAAATGAGGGGAGCCTATGTGGCTTAGCTGGTTAAGCATCTAACTCTGACTTCATCTCAGGTCATGATCCCAGGCTCATGGGACTGAGCCCCATATCAGACTCTCTGCTAAGGTGAGGAGCCTGCTTATGATTCTCTCTCTCTTCCTCTGCCCCTCTCCCTCATTCATGGACTCTCTCACTCTCTCTCTCTCAAAAAAAAAAAAAAAAGAATTATGTTTAATAAAAGAAAAGAAAGAAAAATGATAATAGAACTAGACATACACATAAAAAATCTAGACATAGACCTTATGCATTTTACAAAAGTTAATTCAAAATGGATCATAGACTTAAATTTAATGTAAAATTTTAAGATTCCAAGAACATAGAAAATCTAGGTGATCTTGATCTTGGAGATGACCTTTTCTATACAACACCAGAAACTCTGTACCTGGAAGAAAAAAATAACAAGTAGTACTTTATTAAAAGTAAATACTCCTTCTCTGTAAATACACTGTTAAGATACTTCATAGGCAGGCCACAGACCAGGAGAAAATATTTGCAAAACATATCTGATAAAGTATTTGCATCCAAATATGCAAAGAACACTTAAAGCTCAACAATAAGAAAGCAAATAATAATGGGCAAAGATAAGAAGACACACCTCACCAAAGAATATATAGAGAGGTCAAATAAGCATATTAAAAGAAATTTAGCATCATATGTCATTAGAATACTGCAAATTAAAACAGTAATTGGATACTACTGAACATTTGTTAGGATGGCTAAAATCCAAAATATATTGATTACTTTCAAGATGTGGAGTAACAGCAAATTTCATGCATAGCTGATAGGAATGCAGAAATGTACAGACGTTTTAGAAGGTAGTATGACAGTTTCTTACAAAGCTAAACAAGTCATATCACACTCCATGATATTTACCCAAATTGTGTCCAAATTGTTTAAAATATGTTTATTGCACCAATTGTTTAAAATATGTTTATTGATTTACTGCACCAATTGCTTAAAATATGTTTATTGATATTTGCCCAAACTTGGAAGCAACCAAGATATCTCTCAAATGGTGAATGGTCAAACTATGGTACATCAATACGATGGAATATTATTCAATGATAAAATGAAATAAACTATCAAACCATAAAAGACACAAAAGAAACTTTAAATGCATATTGCTAAATGAGAGAAGACAATCTGAAAAGGCTACATTCTGTATGATTCCAATTATGTGACCTTCTGGAAAAGGCAAAACTATAGAGACTATAAAAAGATTGGTGGTTTCCAGGAACTTGAATGGAGGGTAGGAAGATGAATAGGTGGAACACAGGGTTTTTAGGGCAGTGAAAATACTCTGTATGACACTGCAACAGAAGATACATGACATTATGTATTTTTCAAGACCCAGAGAACTATACAAATTAAAATCTGGGGCACCTGGGTGGTTCAGTCAGTTAAGCATCCAACTTCGGCTCAGGTTGTGATCTTACCGTTTGTGGGTTCAAGCCCTGTGTCGGACTCTGTGCATAGAGCCTGGAGCCTGCTTCAGATTCTGTGTCTCCCTCTCTGTCTGCCCCTCCCCACTCGCACTCTGTCTCTCTCTCTCTCTCTCTTACAAATAAATAAACATTTCAAAAAATAAAAAAAATTAAAATCTGAATCCTAATGTGAACTATAGATTTTAGTTAATAATATATATAATATTTCATCAAAAATATTCAATTTAGTTAATATATCAAAAATATACAATTATAATAATGTGTAACACTGAGGGAAGAGGTTAGTGATAGGGTAAATTCTGGGTGGGGGATGGACACATACAAGACCTTTCCATATATTCTGTTCCATTTTTCTGTACATTTGAAAATCTTCTAAAAACTAAAGTCTATTAATTTAAAGAAAATAGAGATTTTTGTGGTGTTTTTAAAACAGCATAATTTGAACAATTGTGTTTGAAAAGAAATTGATACCTATGAGTGGAGTGTTGCCTCAAAGATTAAAATATAATTTTGGATTTTAAAATCTAAAATTGTTTAAATTGAATCTAAAATTGTTTAGATTGAATCTAAAGTCTAAAATTGTGGCAAGGGGCCAAGATGGTGGAACAGCATGGAAATTTTTTTGTGTGTCTCCCATCCCTGAAATACAGTCAGATCAACACTAAACCATCCTACACACCTAGGAAACAGATTTGGGGATTAACACAACAATCTGCACAACCTGAACCAGAGAACTCAGCAGGTATGGAGCACAGAGAGGTGAACTGGGGGAGAGAGAAGTCACAGAGGGTAGGCACTGTTGTTTGTGGAGAAAGGGCAGAGAGCTGGGGGAGTACACAAGCATCCCCTGGCCCAAAAGTAGCTAGAGAGAAAAGAAAGAGTATGCAAGTGACAGAACAAAAAAGGGAGAAAGGAGAAGGTTTAAATTCCATTAAGACTCTGTAAACAGGGGGAGTGCAGAGTATGAAACTACGCAACTCTATACCTGTTAGTGCTCTAGTGGGAAGGGAAAATCCCCAGGAACAGAAAGCAAGGTCCTCGGGCTCCTCAGGCCACACAGGGAGAGGCAGTTCCTCTGTTGGGAAGACATTCGGTAGAGACTGTATGGCCACCCCACAGGCAAAGAACTCAGCAGACCCCAGAGAACATCCAGGGGCAGGCTGGCACCCAGCAGCAGTCTCAGCATCAGCAACACAACAGTCTGCTGAATGTCCCTGGGGGTGGGCTGGCACCTGGCCATTGCTTAGTGAGACCATGCCCCAGAAGGTCTGAGCAGGACAAAGCACAGTTACTCAAAAGGGAAAGGCTGGGAAACACAGCCATATCTGAGATAAAACTCAGGAGGAGGGTGCTGCCTAGCAACCTGATGGCTTGTTCACAGACAGTGTAAAAGCGGGGAGTGTACGGAAGCCAGAGACAAAGGAGGGGTGAACAATTGTCAGTCAGGAGAGCACAGAGTTCTGATATTAGAGACTGTGTAGCTGGGTGATGCCATTTTCACCCCTCTTGCGCATGAGCATACACAGCTACAGGTGCCACAAAAATTCACCCCCATAATCTAAGCAGCACCACCTAGTGGAGAACGGAGCTGTTACACTAAGCCCCTCCCAACTGGCCCAAACTCATTCTTCAGGAACAACACAAGTCTCTCCGCCTGCTTAGTTTATGGACTATAAAGTGCTTCATAGTTGGACTTGTAGGGGAAACTGATGTAATTTCAATTATACTTCAGACTATTTACTGGTCCATCTATTCAATTCTTTTCTTTTCTTATTCTTGAATACAGAAAGAGCAAAAATTATTTTTATTTTCCATTTCCATTAAATATTTTTCTTTAATTTTTCTACTCATTCTTTTATTTTTGTGTAAATTTCTCAAATTCTATTTTTTTTTACTTCCATCATCTCACTTTATTATATTTCATTGTATTTTTTCAAATTTTCAAACGTTACCTTTTTTTATCCTTTACTCATCATTGCCTTTTTTCACAATTCTATCAAGCTCTTTTCCATAACCAGACGAGAACACACCTAGCACCCTTTATTCGATTTTTGTGTGTTGCTTTTATGTTTTTAATTATAATTTTCTTTTACCTTATTAATTCCTTATCTTCCTTCAAAATGACAAAACAAAGCAATTCACCCCAAAAGAAAGAACAGGAAGAAATGACAGCAAGGGACTTAATCAACACAGATACAAGCAAGATGTCTGAACCAGAATTTAGAATAACGATAATAAGAATACCAGCTGCGGTTGAAAATAGATTAGAAACCCTTTCTGTGGAGATAAAAGCTAGTCAGGATGAAAGAAAAAAAATGCTATAACTAAGTTGCAATCTCACATGGCTGCCATGGTGGCAAGGATGGATGAGGCAGAGCAGTGAATCAGTGACATAGAAGACAAATCTATGGAGAATAATGAAGCAGAAAAAAGAGGGAGATTAAGGCAAAAGAGCATGATTTAAGAATTAGAGAAATCAGTGACTCAATAAAAAAGAATATCAGAATTATAGGAGTCCCAGAATAGGAAAAGAGAGAAATAGGGGTAGAAGGGTTATGTGAGCAAATCATAGCAGAAAACTTACCTAACCTAGGGAAAGACACAGACATCAAAATCCAGGAAGCACAGAGGACTCCCATTAGATTCAATAAAAACTGACCCTCAACAAGGCATATCATAGTCAAATTCACAAAATATTCAGGCAAGGAGGGAATCATGAAAGCAGCAAGGAAAAAAAGTCCCTACCCTAAAGGGAAGACAGATCAGGTTTACAGCAGATCTATCTACAGAAACTTGGCAGGCCAGAAAGGAGTGGCAGGATATTTCAATGTGCTGAATTGGAAAAATATGCAGCCAAGAATTCTTATCCAGCAAGGCTGGATTCAAAATATAAGGACAGATAAAAAGCTTCCCAGAAAACCAAAATTAAATGAGTTCATGACCACTAAACCAGCCATACAAGAAATTTTAAGGGGAACTCTCTGAGGTGAGAAAAGATGGAAAAAAAAAAGACGAAAAGCAACAAAGACTAGAAAGGACCAGAGGCCACCACCAGAAAATCCAACTCTACAGACAACATAATTGAAATAAATTCATATCTTTCAGTACCAATCTAAACATCAATGGACTAAATTCTCCAACCAAAAGACCTAGGGTAACAGAATGGAGAAGAAAACAAGATCCATTTATATGCTGTTTACCAATGACCCACTTTAGACTTAAGGACACCTTCAGATTGAAAGTAAGGGGATGGAGACCCATATAGCATGCTAATGGTCACCAAAGGACATCCAGAGTAGCCACACTTATATAAGACAATCTAGACTTTAAAATAAAGACTGTCACAAGAGATGCAGAAGGGCATTATACCATAATAAAGGGATCTATAACCCAAAAAGATCTAACAATTATAAACATTATGCTCCAAATGTAGAAGAACCCAAATATATAAATCAAATAGTCACAAATATAAAGACACTCATTGATAATAATACCATAAGTAGGGGACTTCAGCACCCTACCAATAACAATGGACAGATCATCTAAACAGAAAACCAACAAGGAAAAAATGGCTTTGAATGACACACTGGACGGGATGGACTTAACAGGTATATTCAGAACATTTCATCCTAAAGCAACAGAATATACATTCTTCTCCAGTGCATATGGAATGTTCTCCAGAATAGATCACATACTGGGACAAAAATGAGCCCTCAACAAGTACAAAAGATCAAATTCATACCATGCATAGTTTCATAAAACAATATTATTAAAGTCAAAATCAACCAAAAAATTTTTTTTAAAAATGTGGAAAGATAACAAATACTTGGAGACTAAAGACAATCCTACTACAGAATGAATGGACTAACCAAGAAGTTAAAGAGGAAATTAAAAAGTACATAGAAGCCAATGAAAATAAAACCATAGCCCAAAACCTCTGGGACACAACAAAGGTGGTTGTAAGAGGGTAGTATATAGCAATCCAGGCCTTCCTAAAGAAGAAAGAAAGATCACAAATACACAACCTAACCTTACACCTTAAAGAGCTGGAAAAAGAAAAGCAAATAAGACCAAAAACCAGCAAAGGCAGGAAATAATAAAGATTAGAGCAGAAATCAATGTTATCAAAATAACAACAACAAACAACAACAACAACAACAACAACAAAAAGTACAACAGATCAATGAAACCAGAAATTGGTTATTTGAAAGAATTAACAAAATGGATGAACCCCTAGCCAGTTTGATCAAAAAGAAAAAGGAAAGGACCCAAATAATAAAATCAAGAATGAAAAAGGAGAGATCACAACCAACACAGCAGAAATACAAACAACAATAAGAGAATATTATGAGCAAATATATGCCAATAAAATGGACAATATGGAAGAAATGGAAAAATTCCTAGAAACATATATACTACCAAAACTAAAACAGGAAGAAATAGAAAATTTGAACAGACCCATACCCAGTAAGGAAATCAAATTCATAGTAAAAAATCTGCCAAAAAACAAGAGTCCAGGGCCAGATGGCTTTCCAGCAGAATTCTACCAAACATTTAAGAAAGAGTTAACACCTATTCTCTTGAAGGTGTTCCAAAAAGTAGAAATGGAAAGAAAACTTCAAACTCTTTCTATGAAGCCAGCATTACCTTGATTCCAAAATTAGACACAGGCCCCACTAAAAAGGAGAACTATAGACCAATTTCCCTGATGAACATGGATGCAAAAATCCTCAACAAGATATTAGCTAACTGGATCCAACAATACATTAAAAAAATTATTCACCACAACCAAGTGAGATTTATACCTGGGTTGCAGGGCTGGTTCAATAACCACAAAACAATCAATGTGACTCATCACGTCAAAAAAAGGATGCAACCATATGATCCTCTCAATAGATGCAGAGAAAGCATTAGACAAAATACAGCATCCTTTCTTGATAAAAACCCTCAAGAAAGTAGCGATAGAAGGAGCATACCTCAAGATCATAAAAGCCATATATGAACGACCCAACGCTAATATCATCCTCAATGGGGAAAAACTGAAAGCTTTCCCCCTAAAGTCAGGGAAAACACAGGGATGTCCACTCTCGCCACTGTTATTCAACACAGTATTGGAAGTCTTAGCCTCTACAGACAACACAAAGAAATAAAAGGCATCCAAATCAGCCAGGAGGAAGTCAAACTTTCACTCTTCACAGATGACATGATCCTCTATGTGGAAAACCCAAAAGATTCCACCAAAAAACTGCTAGAATTGACTCATGAATTCAGCAAAGTTGCAGGATATAAAATCAATGCACAGAAATCGGTTGCATTCCTATACACCAACAATGAAGTGACAGAGAAATCAAGGAATTGATCCCATTTACAATTGCACCAAAAACTATAAAATACCTAGAAATAAATCTAACCAAAGGGGTGAAAAATCTATACACTGAAAACTATAGAAAGCTTATGAAAGAAATGGAAGAAGACACAAAAAAATGGAAAAAGATTCCATGCTCCTGGATAGGAAGAACAAATATTGTTAAAATGTCAATACTACCCAAAGCAATTTACATATTCAATGCAATCCCTATCAAAATAACACCAGCATTCTTCACAGAGCTAGAACAAATAATCCTAAAATCTGTATGGAATCAGAAAAGACCCCGAATAGCCAAAGCAATCTTGAAAAAGAAAACCAAAGCAGGAGGCATCACAATCCCTGACTTCAAGATGTATTACAAAGCTGTAATCATCAAGACAGTATGGTACTGGCACAAAAACAGAGACTTAGATCAATGGCACAGAATAGAGAACCCAGAAATGAACCCACAAACATATGGCCAACTAATCTTTGACAAAGCAGGGAAAAGTATCTGATGGAATAAAGACAGTTTCTTCAGCAAATCATGCTGGGAACACTGGACAGCGACATGCAGAAAAATGAGCCTGGACCACTTTCTTACACCATACACAAAAATAAACTCAAAATCCTTAAAAGACCTAAACATAAGACTGGAAGCCATCAAAATCCTAGAGGAGAAAGCAGGCAAAAACCGTTTTGATCTCG
The DNA here is from genome assembly GCF_022079265.1 of Lynx rufus. Classification (NCBI taxonomy): domain Eukaryota; kingdom Metazoa; phylum Chordata; class Mammalia; order Carnivora; family Felidae; genus Lynx; species Lynx rufus. Next base: position 109,350,096 of record NW_025814889.1, read on the forward strand.
GCCACAGCACCATTTTACTCAACACGTCTCTAGAGGGAAAGGAAACAAAAGCAAACATGAACTATTGGGACCTCATCGAAATAAAAATCTTCTGCACAGTGAAAAAACAATCAGCAAAACTAAAGGTAACTGATGGAATGGAGGAGATATTTGCAAAATATCAGATAAAGGGTTATCAGATAAAGGGTTAGTATCCAAAATCTATAAAGAATTTATCAAACTCAACACCCAAAAAACAAAGAATCCAGTGAGGGAATGGGCAAAAGATATGAATAGACACTTCTCCAAAGAAGACATCCAGATGGCCAACCAACACATGAAAAAATGCTCAACAGCATTCATCATCATGGAAATACAAATCAAAACCACATTGAGATACCTCCTCACACCTGTCAGAATGGCTAACATTAACAACTCAGTCAAAAACAGATGTTGGCAAGGATGTAGAGAAAGAAGATCTCTTTTGCATTGCTGGTAGGAATGCAAATTGGTGCAGCCACTCTTCAAAACAGTATGAAGGTTCCTCAAAAAATTAAAAATAGAAACACCCTACAACCCAGCAATTGCACTAATAGGTATTTACCCAAGGGATAGAGGTATGCTGTTTTGGGGGGCACATGCACCCCCATGTTTATAGCAGCACTATCAGCAATAGCCACAGTATGGAAAGAGCCCAAATATCCATCAATGGATGAATGGATAAAGAAGATGTGGTATATATATACAATGGAGTATTACTCAGCAATCAAAAAGAATGAAATCTTGCCATTTGCAACTACGTGGATGGAACTAGAGGGTATTCTAAGCAAAATTAGTCAGTCAGAGAAATACAAATATCATATGATTTCACTCATATGAGGACTTAAAGATACAAAACAGATGAACATAAGGGAAGGGAAGCAAAAATAATATAAAAACAGGGAGGGGGACAAAACATAGGAGACTCTTAATTATAGAGAACAAACAGAGGGTTACAGGAGGGGTTGTGGGAGGAGGGATGGGCTAAATGGATAAGGGGCACTAAGAAACCTACTCCTGAAATCATTGGTGCACCATGTGTTAACTATCTTGGATGTAAATTATAAAAATAAATAAATAAATTATAGAAAGAATAGAAAAATAAATAAATAAAAACAAGTAACTATATAATGGGGATTAGGGAGTGCCCTGGTGTGACAACACTGGGTGATGTGCACGACTGTTAATCACTATATTGCACACCTGAAATGGTTTATCAACTAATTGGAGTTAAAATAAAAACTTAAAAAAAAAAAGCAGTGTCATGAAACTGGAAAAATAAATAAAATTATGGCATTGTTTTAGGGTAGGCAGCTGGCAGTGAGAAAAAAAGTTATCAGAGTATGGGACAGTATCCATATTAAAAATATAGTAGAAAAATATTCGGTATAATACACCAGCAATTGGGGTGCCTGGGTGGCTCAGTTGGTTAAGCGTCCAACTTCGGCCTAGGTCATGATCTCGCAGTTTCTGAGTTTGAGCCCCGTGTAGGGCTCTGTGCTGACAGCTGGGAACCTAGAGCCTGCTTCGGATTCTATGTCTCCCTCTCTCTCTGCCCCTCCCCAGCTCATGCTTGCACTCTGTCTCTGTCAAAAATAAATAAACTTAAAAAAATAATAAAAAAAATAATAAAAAAGATACACCAGCAATAAATTGGAAGACCTATAATACAACTAATTTACCTTGGGTTGGTGGGAGATGGGACTTTAAAAATAGCTTATTGGTGGCATGTGTTCTTTGCTTAGTTGTGTTTGACAAGGCTCTATAAGAAACTCAAAGAATTGATCTTTTTGCGATGAAGAATAAAAAGGAATAGAGACAGTCAATAAACTTAGGCATTAAGATGAAAAAGACAACGGATACTTCAATTTTAAATGATAAAAACTAGAAATTCTTGTTAGTGAAGAAATCCATGAAATAAAAATCTGGCCTTGCTACAATGATTAAAACAAGGTCATACCATTGTATGATTCAATATTTCAAACAAAAATGGATTGACAGTGCCTGACAATTCCTTTCAATTATACTGTTACTTGGCTCTTATCTGCACAACGATCATATTAAGGAGGCATTGCTCCAAAGTGAATACACATTATAGGAAATGACTAAAGAACCGAATATTAGCAATGCATCCCTAGTTTAACGTAGTAACACCATATTACTGACAAGAAGGAATATGCTGCATTTCATCTACTGTGCATATCTACAAAGCTAATATCCTCAATATATTTTGACTTTGAAAAAGTCAAATAAATCATTTTGCTTTCCAGCTCAGTTTCTAATCTATATTTAAATTTATTATACACAACTCATGGCTTTATGCTAGAATTCTAAGCAAAATGAGAAGGTTAAAAATATTTTCAGCTTTTATCTGCTAAACCTTCCTACAGTAGAGAAATATAATGCAAAATATTTTCATCCTCAATCAAATTTTTAAATAAGTGTCTTCAGAAAAGAATCTCATGTTGATCTGAATTTTTCTCCATAGGTAATATTTTTGTATATACAAAGTAATTACAGTTTCAGAATATCATTCAAACCTATACTGGAAATGAATAGGAGATCTGTAATAAAAGAAAATGTGCTTTGGGTCCTTTACATATTACCATTGAATTTAGAATCATAAGATCATATTTTCTCTTAGGAATAATACTATGATGCTGCCTCTATTGATTAGGTTACTTTAAGGATATGGTGGAAGAAATATAATACTATCAGTCTAAAATAGTATCATCCAATAGAGATAAAAATAACAATTTTGAGTGAAGAATTTGTATTAAAATTAAAATGATTTAATGTAAAGATCTTAAAAATCATACATAGCAACTTCTTTTAATTTGGAAGAAAATTTTATTTTAAATATTAACATATTCATTCCATTACTGATAGTCTATTGTAGGAAAAACTAAATTCATTAAGGCCGAATTTAACTTTTTCCTCTCTGGGATCTTTCTTTTTTTCTTTCTTTTAATCTGATGCCTTTGTTCTATGGTATCATAGGCTCACAACCTTATTCACTTCAGCAGGGAGTATTACATAAAAGAAATGTTTGAAAGGGTAATGGCATTCACTGCATTACTAATCTATTCTCTCAACTGTTGATTAGCATTGAAATTGATTTTGAACTTCTTGTGACTAAATGACATTAATCTAGCATTTGCTGTTACAAACATAACACCTATTTCATGTTAGCAGGTGATGACACATCATTAATTTGATAACTTGATGTTGCAACTCCTTACAGGCCATCGAATATATTAGCTCAAAAGAACTTCATAAGAAAAAGTAACTGTAAATATCAGTTGAGTATCTGAAGATGTCACCTTTTTTTTGGAAAGTATTTGGACGAGGCAGTTTCAATGCATGATATGGAATTAATGATTCATGTTAGTATCTTCTTTTTTATTATAACTCAGAGCTTTTCAACCCTACCTGTGTGTTAGATTCACCTAAAAAACTTTAAAAATATTAATATCTTGAGACTGCAACCCAAGAAACTCAAATTTATTTGGACAAGTAAATAATTTATTTGGCCAAGCAAGGCATCAGTATCATTTAAGGCTCCTCTGGTTAATTCAACTTTCAAGCTAGTAATGAGAACCAGTTTTAAACCAATATTCAGGGGCGCCTGGGTGGCGCAGTCGGTTAAGCGTCCGACATCAGCCAGGTCACGATCTCGCGGTCTGTGAGTTCGAGCCCGGCGTCAGGCTCTGGGCTGATGGTTCGGAGCCTGGAGCCTGTTTCCGATTCTGTGTCTCCCTCTCTCTCTCTGCCCCTCCCCCGTTCATGCTCTGTCTCTCTCTGTCCCAAAAATAAATAAAAAACGTTGAAAAAAAATTAAAAAAAAACAAAACAAACCAATATTCAAATATCCACACTGATGTATGCCTATTATCATGGAATCACACATGTGTATTCCAAAACCTTCAACAAATAGTAAGTATAAATAATAAGTATTTTTGCTCTTGGCTCTTCTGAAGGAATTTTGTACAAGTGAAAATTACAGTAATCTCTATATTTCCCCTGTAAATATATATATAACAAATCCTGCCTTACTTTAATGACGATAGTTCCCAACACTCTTCAGTGTTTTTATTCATGTAGAAAAAAAATATTGGCATAAGGGTATTTTGCAAATAGAATCACACTAACAAAACAAAACAAAACAGCCAGAGTTTATGGTGTTAGAATGAAATATTCATTCCCTCTATTTCATCTACTGCTCTTTACCACTATTCATTTTTTTTTCAAAACTGATAAAATATTCAACAGAGATAAAGAAAAAACAACTAGGAATAATAACAACTATCTTTCTTTAAAAAACATTGGCCTAGATATCAGAGACCAGGATTCTAGGGATGACTCTGACACTTCCTTGTATGATCTAGGTAAACTTTTAACTCTACATCTCTCCACTTTTATACAATATGAGATTTGAATAAGGTTAATTTTGATATTCCTTTGAGGCATTTATCCCCCCACCTGAATCCATTCCTAACCCATAAAAAAAATTAAACTTACTTTAGATTAATAACTGAGCCACATTCAGTTTGGCATTTCAAAGTGCTCAAAAACATTCATGAAATAAATGAATGAATGTTTTGCTCACTCTACTACTCTACCTTAATATCCACATTTTCTAAAAATTAGGGTTTTATCTTTATCTTCTGCTATTATCTAAAATATTGCTTTTGCAGTCTCCTTATTCAAACCTCATTCCATAAATGTTACCTCAATAATATCATTATTAGGTTATGTTTAATTTTAATATCACTGCTAATAGCAATATCAACAATGCTGATTTCTTCATATATAACCACCCGATGCTTTTACATGCTTTCACATACATACCATGTCATACTTCTTACATGATACTGTTTTCAAGGAAAGTATCATGACCCCACTTAATAGATGAGAAAACAACCTTGCTATCTGAAAGTTGAAAAGTGATTGAACAGCTTTCCCTCTGCCTCTCATCTCTTGCTTGCTCTGACAAAGCAACACATCATGATGTGGGCTACCTTATGAAGAGGCCCACTTAACAGGGAATGAGAGGCAATCTCTGGCCAATACACAGCAAAGAATTGGGGCCTTTATTGTGATAGCACATGAACTGAGTCCTGTCAACAACCAGGTGAATAAGCTTGGAACTAGATCCTTCCCTAGCCAAGATTCAAGAGAACTGTAGACCCAATTACCCTTCAGTTGAAGCCTCATGAGAGATCCCGAGTCATAGGACCTGGATAAATCATGCCTAGATTCCTGAAAACAGAAACTGAAATAATAGATATTGTTGTTTTATGACCCTGTTTTGAGGTAATGGGCTATGCAGAAATAGATAACTAATATAACTGATCTTCTGCAATAGTTCATCTAAATCACACATAATTTCTATGTGCCATTCACCTGCTCACATGATTCTCAACTTTTTTTAATGCCCACTACATATTACACATTACATATATATGACACACAATCTCAAAGTGTAGATATAATGAATAAAAAATAGGAGCATCACTCATAGACTATGTTTTGGTGCTATTAAGGGGAATCATTATTCCACCCTACCTCAAGTCACTATACCCTTGAAAGGAAGATTTATCAAAAGGCTAACTCTGAGTTGCTTTCTCTTTGCAACTGTCTTTTTAACTCTGTATTTCCTGTGAAGTGGAAGAGTGGTCAATTTCTTCATGAAGGCTTAATATCATTGTATTACCTTACCAGTGCTCAGGGTCACTAACTGCTAACAGCAGCAGGAATCGGACTCTGACTCTCTGGATTGTGCCACGAATGGATGGATGGATGAGTTAGAAAAGAAGTCTCTTTCTAATCCCTGCTACCAGGTGATCTGTGGGGGAAGTCTCAGGTCTCAGAACCTTTTTTTTTTTTTTTTTCTTGGGTATAGACAGGCCATTCTTTCTCACATACTCTTTTTGGAAACTATTGAGTTAGCAAAGCAACACTGAGATCCTACATGAAGGTATCTTGTTAAATAAACTCTGAGTAGGGGCGCCTGGGTGGCTCAGTCGGTTGAGCGTCCGACTTCGGCTCAGATCACGATCTCGCGGTTCGTGAATTCGAGCCCCGCGTCAGGCTCTGGGTTGATGGCTCAGAGCCTGGAGCCTGCTTCTGATTCTGTGTCTCCCTCTCTCTCTGCCCCTCCCCCGTTCATGCTCTGTCTCTCTCTGTCTCAAAAATAAATAAATGTTAAAAAAAATTAAAAAAAAAACAAACTCTGAGGCTACATACAGAAGTAAATTCCTCCCCCACCACCTCATGTCTCAATTTGAGGCCCCCTGTAGGAAAACCTCATTTGACACCAACTTCAATTTGTGTTCTAAATGCTCCATTTAATGAAAAGTAAGGATTTTTGAGTTACTGGGACACCATTAATAAGGCTAAATGATGATACCAATTTGGTTCTGCGAACATTGTTTCTAAATAGTATAAACCAGTGACAAAGAGAGTTAAGTGATTATACAAAGAATCCCCAACAAGTTCAAATACAACACTTAACTGTTTATATCAGACAAGTCATAACTTCTTAGTTTCCTTACTTGTAAAAATCACTGACATACTTATCTTTATAATCTCCCAAATATTGTAATGACTAAATAAGATACTAATACATATTAATTGTTGTGCTTAAATTATTACATGCTGCTCCAGGGAAAATGGTAAATACTAATTAATACATAACATTTGTATAGTGTTTTCAAAGACAGACTCACATCTCCAAAATGGGAAAAAAATATATCTGGCTCATTTTGAGTTCCTTTCTGCTTGGCATTCCATAATTAATTCCTTCTTTCTATACTACAAACAACTGCCCTTATTCCCACCTCAGAGCTTCTGTTCTTACTCTCCCTTCTACCTCAATGCTCTTCAATCTAATTGGATACAGTTTTTTGCATAAATAGTTGCCCTTTGTCCATCTGGAGCAAGCTACCCTTTAGAGAGGAATCACTGACTATTCTTTATAGAAGATTAGCTTGTCCTCATTTCCATCATTCTCTATCCCTTTGTCCTGCCTTACTCCATAATATTGAGCTTATTACTATTGTATACTATATTGTTTTATCTTTAGTTTATTGCCATCGTTATCTCCCACAAAGGAGAGCTTACTCTTATGAGGGTCATGACCTTATTATGTTCAATGGTAATTCTACCAAAAAAAAAAAAATACAGAGCCTATATGTGCACAAAGTTGCTGAGTATATACATAGTGAACAAATGAACAAACCATATTTGGTAGTAGATAAGGGATATCTAAAGTGTATCTTATCTCCAACTACCAAGTCACTCTAAATATCATGGCCAAACAAGGAGTTAGTGTATCACTTAGTAAGTAATGATATAGTTGTAAATTGGCACCAGAAAAGTCAAAATAAGCAATGCAAGTGTAACTCAAGATAAACTGATAAGTTTTAAAGAAGATCAGAGGTTAAGTTGGTGTCATCAATCAACAAACTATTAGAAAGAATATGAAGCTGTTAACATAAGACACAGTAATTTAAAACAGCATGATACATGTGATGTATGGCTGAAAAAGAGAGTACAGAAGGCAAGGGGACCACCCAATAGCCCTCTGCAGAAACAAAAGGGAGTTCATCAAGCATATGCCATAAGACAAAGGCAAGCAAACCAAAAGTGAAGGGCAAAAGACAAGAGAAGGAAAGCCATTGCTGCCAGTATATTTACCTTTGCCAGCTACTGAAAAAAGAAGTCCCTATCTCTTAGTAATTCACTACATCTGGTATATTTTGACACTCTAATACCAGTGTATTGCTTTTCATGCTGTTTTTTCCATCCAAAGTCAAACTGATCAAAGGCACTTTAACTCTTCAGTGGACATGTTGTCTGGCATATTGCAGATGCTCAAAAAATGTTAACTTAATAATGGACAAGACCCACTTCAATTCCGATGCTAGAGACATTTTACTTTTTTTCCTGAGATGATATTTAAGTATTGCTTAAAAAATAGAATGGAGGAATCCATAGTATGAAAATAAACTAAAGATTAAAATCCTTTTAGAAAAATGAATTCATGACAAATTGTTTTTTAATAAACTGTCAGAAAAGTTTAATAGTGTTTAAGTAGCACATTTTATGTTCTTTAATCTCCTTCTGCAATCCAGAAACTGCAGATCAATAGGTGTTCAACTTGAAAATAAATGACTGAAACACTACCTTACCATAAAAATGATTATTCTGACAATGTTTTTGCGACATTTGAGGTGAAAATAACAGCAAGGGTCAATGTTACTGCCATTTTAAAATAAGTAAACTAGTAAAAAATGAAAGAATCCCACAAAACAACTTGGGGACCATAAACATGAGAAAGCAACAATAAAAATTTCAGGAAGACAAACACATATGTTTCACTAAATTCAAAGAAAAATGGAATTCAAGAAAAATCTCAGAGGTATGGCCATGACCTTTAAAAGGAGCTATAAAAGGAATAATGTAAATAAAAACAAATACATATGCCATCAAATATTTGATTCCCCTCCAGAGAGAGAGAGACAGAGACAAAGACAGAGAGAATGTGTGTATATAAATGCTTCCAGTCACCACTGTGTGCTGTAATACACCAGGTCATTGCAGCGGGAGTCTGGCATGACATTTATGGGGGGCTGTTTCCATTACCCTGTTGATGTGCCAGCCATTCTCTGTTTTCTTTGTTTGGGGTTTTCCTGAATAATCTCATTTATTTGTTCTTCCAAGTGAATTTTCTAAACAACGTGCCTAGATCAGGGTTGGAGGCAGGGACTTGTTCCTATTTTAACTGAAATTTTAAAACATTCATAAATTAATTGGGGAATAATCTAATTTGGGCATTTTGGTTTTGAGTTGTCCAAGCCAAGTAAATGATGGTGGGTTTTTTTTTTCTATCTTTAAGTCTATTTTTATGTCTTTAAAAAATGTTTCAGTTATTCATATAGGTTCTCCAGTATTATTTAATTTTACACCTAAGAATATTTCATTTCTGCTATCAAAATAACTTCTCTTTCAGTGTTTCCTCTTTTTCATTTTCTTCATTTTTTTCTTATATCATTGAAGACCGTTTTTCAGTATGTTGGCTGTAAAACTAAGCATTTAATGCATTATTTTTAATAGAAGTATAATTGACATAACATTAGTTTTAGTATGCAACATAGTGAGCTAATATTTGTACATATTGTAAAATGATCACCACAATACATCTAGTTAATATCTATCTTTGTACAGTTACAATTTCTTTTCTTGTGATGAAAACTTTCAAGATCTAATCTCTTAGAAAGTTTCAAATATACAATACAGTATTACTTACTGTAGTCACCATGCTATATATTACATCCTCATGATGTATCTGTTTTATAACAGTCTGTATCTCTTGACCTCATTCACCCATTTCTCCCTCCACTCCCTGCCTCCAACAACCACCAATCTGTTCTCTGTATACATGATCTTCTTTCTTTCTTTCTTCCTTCCTTTCATTTTTTTTTAATTTTCCATATATAAGTGAGATCATATCTATCTGTCTTATTATCTTAATATTTGTTTTCACTTTATAATTGATTTTGTGAAGATTCCAAGATATATATTCCAGTTATAAGCATATGGAAATAATGTATTTTTTTTCAATTCTGATCCTGCTCATTGCTTTGTATCACCTCATTGTAGTAACTAACATCTTCATGTGTCATGAGCTTTGAAGGATCTGATCTGTTACCCTACTTGCAAGCTTACAAACCAGATTGCCACAGTTCAAGGGATGCTGACAGAGACAGGAGACAAAGGATTTTATTACAACAAAGCAAGTAGAATAAATTTTATATTACGATTGGTTTCCCTCACCCTTCAAGTTCTATACAGGGGTGACATAGAGCAGCCAAGGTAGATATTGTTCACACAGTGGGTTTGTGTCACAACTGATGAACTCCCAACTTACGAAACCCCAAATCATGTAAAGAGGAAATAAGTGAATTCATTCAACCTTTGTCCCAAAGAAAGACATAGATTATCCTTACTATCCTGGTCATTAAACAAGTCTGTCCTGGCCCTGCAAAAAACCATTAGGTCATATTCTAAAACTGTTTACTTATATAAACACCATTGAGATACATTCTGCAGCAAAAGTTGAGATCTCCAGAAAGACCATGGAGAAACTTCTCTCAACATAATGTTAAGTAGCAGTGAAGATAAAAAATATCCTTTTTTATTTCTAAGTGGAAAACCACTAAGGCTTTTTTCTATTAAGTGTCTGGCTCTGGTGCTGAGGTATTTTAATTCTAACATGTTAAATCCATTGATCTCAAATTACTGATTGTCATTTTAAAAAGAGCGACATTCGTTGAATGACTTTTAAGAATCTACAAAGATATGTATTTCCCTGATAAGGAGCGATGCTGAACATCTTTTCATGTGCCTGTTGGCCATCTGGATGTCTTCTTTAGAGAAGTGTCTATTCATGTTTTCTGCCCATTTCTTCACTGGGTTATTTGTTTTTCGGGTGTGGAGTTTGGTGAGCTCTTTATAGATTTTAGATACTAGCCCTTTGTCCGATATGTCATTTGCAAATATCTTTTCCCATTCCGTTGGTTGCCTTTTAGTTTTGTTGGTTGTTTCCTTTGCTGTGCAGAAGCTTTTTATCTTCATAAGGTCCCAGTAATTCACTTTTGCTTTTAATTCCCTTGCCTTTGGGATGTGTCCAGTAAGAGATTGCTACGGCTGAGGTCAGAGAGGTCTTTTCCTGCTTTCTCCTCTAAGGTTTTGATGGTTTCCTGTCTCACATTTAGGTCCTTTATCCATTTTGAGTTTATTTTTGTAAATGGTGTGAGAAAGTGGTCTAGTTTCAACCTTCTGCATGTTGCTGTCCAGTTCTCCCAGCACCATTTGTTAAAGAGGCTGTCTTTTTTCCATTGGATGTTCTTTCCTGCTTTGTCAAAGATGAGTTGGCCATACGTTTGTGGGTCTAGTTCTGGGGTTTCTATTCTATTCCATTGGTCTGTGTGTCTGTTTTTGTGCCAATACCATGCTGTCTTGATGATGACAGCTTTGTAGTAGAGGCTAAAGTCTGGGATTGTGATGCCTCCTGCTTTGGTCTTCTTCAAAATTCCTTTGGCTATTCAGGGCCTTTTGTGGTTCCATATGAATTTTAGGATTGCTTGTTCTAGTTTTGAGAAGAATGCTGGTGCAATTTTGATTGGGATTGCATTGAATGTGTAGATAGCTTTGGGTAGTAGTGACATTTTGACAATATTTATTTTTCCAATCCATGAGCAGGGAATGTCTTTCCATCAAAACCACACTCAGGTATCACCTCACGCCAGTCAGAGTGGCCAAAATGAACAAATCAGGAGACTATAGATGCTGGAGAGGATGTGGAGAAACGGGAACCCTCTTGCACTGTTGGTGGGAATGCAAATTGGTGCAGCCGCTCTGGAAAGCAGTGTGGAGGTTCCTCAGAAAATTAAAAATAGACCTACCCTATGACCCAGCAATAGCACTACTAGGAATTTATCCAAGGGATACAGGAGTACTGATGCATAGGGGCACTTGTACCCCAATGATCATAGCAGCACTCTCAACAATAGCCAAATTATGGAAAGAGCCTAAATGTCCATCAACTGATGAATGGATAAAGAAATTGTGGTTTATATACACAATGGAGTACTACGTGGCAATGAGAAAGAATGAAATATGGCCCTTTGTAGCAACGTGGATGGAACTGGAGAGAGTTATGCTAAATGAAATAAGCCATACAGAGAAAGACAGATACCATATGGTTTCACTCTTATGTGGATCCTGAGAAACTTAACAGGAACCCATGGGGGAGGGGAAGGAAAAAAAAAAAAAAGAGGTTAGAGTGGGAGAGAGCCAAAGCATAAGAGACTGTTAAAAACTGAGAACAAACTGAGGGTTGATGGGGGATGGGAGGGAGGGGAGGGGAGGGTGGGTGATGGGTATTGAGGAGGGCACCTTTTGGGATGAGCACTGGGTGTTGTATGGAAACCAATTTGTCAATAAATTTCATATATATATATAAAAAATTGAAATGTATGCTATTTCTGGCAGTTTTAATAAAAATATATTTTTCACACTCAAAAAAAAAGAATCTACAAAGATAATCATATGTTATTTTTCTGTATTTCTATTAAAATATCATGGTGGATAAATGAATGGTTCAATGTATATATTAATGGATTTTTATTTCTATTATATATTGTTATATTATATGTTGTTACAATACATAATATTACATTTTGGGAATAATTCTACAATCATCCACAATGACCCATGCCCTTATTCAATCCCCTCAACTTGAGTGTATGCAAGGTCCATAACTTCATTCTAACCAATGGAATATGGCAATGGCAATGGGATAAATCTCTGGTGATTGCATTACATTACATGGAATTTTTAAAGAGATTTTGCATATATAACAAAAGCCCCTAATTTACTTTCAGTTAATAAAAAAAGGGGGGGATTATATTGAGTGGGCCTGATCTATTCAGGTTAGCCACTTAAAAGCAGATTTAGAAGTTAGAAACAGAAGAAGTTAGGGACTAGAAGCAGCAGAGATGTGCTCTTTCTGGGTGTGAAGAAGCTTGTGAACTGCAAATGGAGAGAAGTGGCCTTGTTAGACAGTGAACCTCAGTTCTACCAATGCAAGGAAGTGAATAATGCCAAGTGATCTTGAGAGAAAACCACAGACCTCAGAGGACACATTTTGCCTGCAGCCTGGAGAGACTCTGAGCAGATGAAACAATTAAGCTGTGCTTGAACTTCTGAGCCATCAAAACTGGGAGATAGTATGTGTATATCGTTTTAAGGTGCTAAGCTTGTTGAACATTTGTTGGGCAAGAATATAAATTATACATTATGTAGTAGATATACAAATGGATTTTTAATATATATAATGGGTTTCCATGAATTCTGAAATAAATCTCACTTTAAAATATTTGGGAGCACCTGGTGGCTCAGTTGTTAAGCGTCTGACTCTTGGTATCAACTCACGTCATGATCTCATGGTTTGTGGGATCAAGCACCACGTCAGGTTCTGTACTGACAGTGTGGAGCTTGCTTGGGATTCTCTCTCTCCCCCTCTCTCTCTGCCCCTCTCCTGCTCAGACTCTCTCTCAAAATAAACTAAAAAATAAATATTTTTTAAGATATTGTCAGCTTTGGCTTGATAATATTTTATTTAAGTCTTCTACATAAATAATCATAAGTGAGTTTGGTCTGTAGTACTTTTTTATGGATACAGCATGGACTGGATTTTAGATGAATAGAGCTCTGGATAAATTTGATAAGCTTCACATGTTTGCATTACTAACTGCCATGTTCATATTCCTTTGCAGCAAAAGTAACAGCTAGCTAACTCTCTTTTGTTCTTAAAACACATATAATATTATGTGTTGATTTGAAAAGATATTCTAAATGCTTTTTAATTTCTGACTCTTTCTTCCCCTCTTCTGTGGTTACCTTTTTATTTGCCCGAGTAATATTTTCTGATAATTCTTTCAACTTAGCCTGTGGTTTATAAATCTCTTGAATCTCTGAATATTAAAAAGGTATTTCTTTTCCTGCCACTTGAATATTCATTTGACCATTGGCACTTAGGTTCAAAATGACTGATGATAGAGGGGAAGTAGGGACATTTTTATGTTGTCTTCATGAAAATATTTCTAGCAACTAGAACAATGATTGAAAAAGACACTAGTTGCTCCACTAAATTTGTTGATGGATGAATGAGTGACTATTTCATCATTCCTTCTATGATGCTTTCTGCAAGCATTGTACATGAGTTGGTTATGGATATTTTTATTCTTATACTTTTGTAGGTTCCCCATCTACCATGGAAGTATGTATACATATATGTATGTATGCACTTATTTGTTTTGTTGTGGGTTTTGTTTTTTTTACAAATGTTTAGTATTGTGTGCTTAGGTTTTAATATTCTGTTCATCATTGGATGGTTCTTTTAAGCTAAAACATTTTTTTCCTCTACAGTATACTTTTTTCTATTGTTTCTTTGATAACATGCTATTTTTTCTTTTTGTTTTCACTGTAGCTTATATTTCTATTTTTTCTCTTTCATCTCTTTGTCCTGAATTGTATCAAATTTTTAGGAAAAAAAAATCTTTAGTTTGGTTTTCTAGATCATTTATTTCCAATGTATTCATTCTGCTATTAAGCCTATATTTTTATTACTATGATTGTTAGGTATATTTCAAGGAACTTTAGTAATCTCATCTTATATCTGACTTTTTTAAATTCAAAAACCAACTAAATTAATGTCTGATGGAAAGTGATGTGTATTTAATAAGGGGAAAATGGGAGTCACATGACTGCTGGTAAATTCATCCCAAAATATGCAACAAGGGTAGAAATAAGTATATTTCTCCCCTTACAAGAAGAAGCAGAAGCAGCAGCAGCAGCAGCAGAAAGAAAAGTAAAAAGAAGAAAAGAAAAATAAACAAGAATTCTACAGAGAAAAGAAAAAATAAATAAAATAAAGGTAGCAGCAAGAAAATACCCTTTCCCCTCACTTTAATTTTGTTTGGTGCTTAACCTCACCTGACTCTTAGGACCCAATTAAGTGAGAATTTAAAAGTACTTCTGGATTATAACATTCTGGCTAGGAAAAAAAAATCTACTTTTGAATTTCATTTCACATGTTTTCAGAGTATTCATAAAGACTTTGGGTAATGCTGCTGTGTTATTTGTTAAAATGAATTCCCTGCAAATGGTGTTTAAGAATTCTGATAACAAGCAGTGACCTAATTCTGAATAGCTCCAAAGGAAGTGATGTCCCAGGTGTCATCTCAAAGGGACAGAAACTGAAGTAGTTTTTCCATTATCATCCACCTTTGAGGTAAACCAGTGACATTCCTTCACCGTTCAAAGGTCTAAGGTGGTAATTAGATGGGGCATTCTTCCTCCTTTATTATAGACCCTGCAGCCTATAGAGACGATTGATTCAAGCTTGTTGATCGTATTACTTCAAGCCATTAAAGTGGCAAAGTATTTATTTTCTGAAATGACTTATTACACATCTGTTTTTGGTAGATTAACTAAATTATAAACTCTTTTGAATTTGTATGCATAAATTAAATCTATTGACAGATGAGACTGTTGTAGCCTTAAAAACATTTTATGGTTAATTTTTCATTGAACACTTTCTTTAAAAAAATCACATACTGTAAATGAAAGCCAATTTAAATTAGTATTAAAATCGTTGCCATTTCAGTGTAATCGCTCTGAATATAATGATACTTAAAGTATCTGAGGTTTTATATTTTTAAAAATATAATCTTAGTGGATGTCTAGTAAGAAAGTAATGAAAAGAAAGTGAAATATTGTAGTGTAATCTGTACATTGTATTAAAAATTAAGAAAAGGAATTAAATCTCATACCTCACTTTTATATATAAAGAATATAAAAATTAACCTTTTCAAAAAGAACATTTGAAAAAGTTCTAAAATTCTCCTCTAAATATGACAATATTTTACATTTAAATATCTTGAACAATAAGGAATACTTTTTGGGGGTGTTTTGGTTGTACTGTGTTTGTGGGTATTATACTTTAATAGGCAACATATTTGTTCAATGATTAATAGAGAGATTATAATTACAAATGTCTGAATTTAAATAAAAGTATAAGTTTAAAACATGATTTTTCTAAAGATTCAATTCCCATGAAATAAGAAATAACCTCTTAATAAAAATTTGGCCATTTACGTCCTTAAAAAGTTGAAGGACATTTATATCAATTGGTGATGCTACTCTTCCTTTACTTGAAAAGATTTTTCACATATTTTTAAAAATAAATCTACACTTATAATTTTTTATTTGCAATAGAATTTAAGTTACATATGGCTATGGTATATATACTGTAACTCAAGCTTTCCAAGCACATTTTTTTAAAGGAATAGTCTCATCTATCCACAGCTCTGATTTATAGGTAAAAATTCAGATCAGCTCCCATTTTAATTAATATTCAAGAAGCAGATGTGTTATTAATATTCAAGACCCAAATGTGTTCTAAGTCATTTTCAAACAAAGATATTGAAAGGAAATAAATAACTTCTTAGGACTGATCATCTTCTGGCTGGCCTGCTAGAAAAGGTATTATCCATCTTTGAAATGTTATGGAAACTGGCTTAGGCTCATGGCTTAAGAAAATTCAATCTGGTCAACTGTAAGTCTTAGACAAAAGACTACACTGCCACTTCTGTTATCAAAGGGAAAGTGATTCTGTACCAAACAGGAAGGGTGATATAGTAAAATCTGCCACTCAAAGTCTCCATCATGCAGTTGCAGCCGTAAGGATCAGACCCCAGCTCCCCAATAATGCCAAAGAAAGGGCTTGTTCTTCCCACTAAGCACTGATGCCGACCTATCAGGATGAAGCTGGTGCTGATATTCAGACAAATCACATTACCGCTATATGCTGGCCCCTGATCACATGAGAGAAGAAACCAGTACTTCCTTCATAAGATAGCTCAAAACTCCTTAGCAAACAGGTTGGATTCAGCACTTTAAGAATCTTAGAACGTAATGACTGGTTTTTATTCTTTGGTTATTATTTTTGCTTTTCCAAGGTATACCACATACCTTGATATTAAAATGTATTAGAAGCTCCTTCTGTAAGTAGTTTTGCCAAAATAATATCTTGAACTCTGAAACTTGAAGGGATTCATTCAAGAAATAACAATGAGACTGGTTAATAACATACCAAATGGTAGATATATTAAATGCTGTTTAACAGTCTGCATTAATTATAGCCATGCAACTGGTTCCTACATGCTCTATTGTTCTGCCACGTCATCTTAAAAATATATATAATATATGCATATATATGTGTTTATATTTATACATAATATATAGTATTATTATTGACTCGTCTTTGTCTTTACAAACAAAGTAGACTCACTTTCTCCTATTGAGCTAGGTCAGATATTTGCAGAACACCTAGCTAAAAGAAGAAAAATAAAATAGATTTTTCCAGCCAAGGGCTGCTTCATTATTCCAGACAACGCTTTGTATTGATCCTCCTCTATTTATTTCTAATTTTGTTGCCACTGATTGAGTTGAGCTCTAAATCTTGTGATGGCTTACATGCTGTTAGGATGCTGCATTGCTACCAGAAGAACAGGGTAGCAATGTTCTCATTTTAAACTCTAATTTAGTCTTATTTGCAGCAAATTAGGGTGCCTGATGCAGCATTTTAGCACTAAAAATGCTTTATTATATGTCTTTCTTTACTCATCCTCATAGAAAACACAGTGTATGCAGTCAATACAAATTTATGCATTAGATATCCACCACAGGGATTGTGACCCAGATAAACACAGATTTTTCAATAACCTACCAATATACATGACAGATGATATGTGTCTATATTGTAATATTTCAAGTTTTCTATGTTGACACTTGCCAGAAGAGCAGAATGTGATACCAAAAGGGTTGAAAGGCACACCTATCTAAAAGATTTCCTTCTGTCCTAGACCCTGAACTCTCACAACTGGGTAAGGTTTTGTTTTGAAGTGTTCTCTCAATGAAAGACTATATATGCAGTACATTTACTTGTGGACATACATTCAGAGATATTGATATCTCACATTAACAAGTTTTGGAGTATAAAAATTGAGGTAGTGGAATTTATAAAAAGAATTATTTAATAAGAAAGAAAAGGAATCTAGAAAGAGGACAGAATGTAGGCTATTTCCATAAATACTCAGGTAAGACTTCATGCATAAAATGTGGTATAGGTGTGGGATGCCTGGGTGGCTCAGTCGGTTGGGCGTCCGACTTCAGCTCAGGTCATGAGTTCACCACTTGTGAGTTTGAGCCCCACACCTGCACCCCCGCCAGGCTCTGTGCTGACAGCTCAGAGCCTGGAGCCTGCTTGGGATTCTGTGTCTCTCTCCCTCTGCCCTTCCCCCGCTCATGCTCTGTCTCTGTCTCTCAAAAATAAATAAACATTAATTTTTTTTTTAATGTGGTATAGGTGTTTGCTAGGGAGTATACTCAATAGGAAAAGAAAAGAAAAAAAGAAAACAAACCTGTGACTTTTAGAACCATGAAAAATATAATTAAATATGTATTATGAAAACTGGTTTTACATTTTGCCTTTTGTATGAATATAAATGTTGCATTCCTTCCTTTTTTTTTCTCTTTTTTTTTTAACCTCATTCCTCAGTTTTCCTTTTGGATGGCCTTATTTATCTTTTGAATACCTTTAACAAACTGCATTTTTATTGAGGCTAGAGGTCATACTTTAATCATTTTGTATCCTTACAACTAGCAAAATAATCATTAGCATGCACTCCAGTTGACAATATTGGAAAAAAAAAACACGATTTAGCCTACAGATCATTTTAAGTTTAAAAAAAAAACTTTAACATTGGTACGTTTGCTAAAATTTTTCCAGTTACAATTAGTAAGGCTCTCAAGCAAACATAATTGGCCCACATTTATTACTCTAGAATACTGACGAGCAAATTATTTCTGCCACAAAAGATAACTCAAGACATACAATTTTCAGCACCAGACCCTTCCTAACATTCTTGTGTGGCCCTTATTACAGTTTTAAACCATTATGTCATCTTTTAGTTTGTGGGAACTCCAGCTCAGAGAGAGCCAAACACAAAAACTAACCTTTATATCATCCTTATTTTTATCTCCAAATCTCACATCCTCTTCCACCACTGTATTATCTGCAGTGTCCTCTTGGCCCATTCCAGTTAATCAAAACCTACAGTGAATTTGCATATCAATTATTAACCCCTGGGATGGGAGGTAGATAAAATATAGAAACTCAGACACACTGTATGATTACCTTAAGCCATTTTCTAAACACAATTAGAAACTCAACTATAGCTATTGTCAATAAAAGTGGCTGAAATATATGTGAAATTTCTAAGTGAAATGAGACCTTGTAAATTGACCAAGTCTATTTCTAGTCCATTTCCTGTGCAATAAAAAAATAATAATAAATTGGTTTTAAGTATATGATACAAAGAAGCATTATAACACCATTGACATGTTGCATGTATCTTATATTTTAAATGAAAAGAATACACAATAGTCTCATTTAACAACAAAATGTGTTCTTGGATGTAACCTTTCAACATTACTATGTTCTAAAAATTATATTTTCTGAAAAGACACTCAAAAGAGAAATGAACTTAGTATAGAAAATAAATGAATACTCAAGTTCAGCTATAAGCCTAATATCTCCTAATGAAATTGATGCATAATGTTATGTTCAGAACTGAGGAACATGATCATCCTTTGTTTAAGGATTTTTAATCTTTAAACGCATATGCATTTTAAAACAAAGCAAGTATTCATGCAATTTATTATTCCTACAATACATACATTCACTAACGTTAAAAAGTTCAATGCTAGTGCAGACATACTTCTGCCAGGAAAAGTAGAAACAAAAATCAGCAGAAAACTTTAGTTGTCTTTAGTGACCACTTTTTTTTCCTTTTGGCTTTTCTTGGTTTTAGAAATGTTTCTATTTCACAAAAAAAGTGATATTTTTCTGTCTATATGCATTGTAGATTTCAAAATAACCCACAATTTAATACAGTATATGTATATAATACAGTTATGATATAACATAAAGTAGTCTGGTTTTCAAGTAAATTAAATTTTATGTCTTCAAAAAATCAGTAACAAAGTAAGTTTATAAAGATCATGTAGCCATCCAGCTTTTCTTCAACACATGCCAACGTGGACGCAGAGTACTCTTTAAGAGACATGACAGATTTAACACCACCATCTTTCCTGAGACATATCCAATAACCAAAGGGATATTCAAAATTCCTAAGCAGAAATAAAAAATATTTTAAAAGCATCTCTTCAATCAAAAACATTTAGACTTACTTGTATTTACAATTGGACAATTAAATATTAAATGATATGAATAGAGTTGCTAACCTAATCCAAATGTTCAACATTAAATATATCAATTTACATTAATCAGACCTATAAAAATTAAAAGAGCTATAAGATCTTTAGCTCTTGAGAAGAATTTAGAGATCATTATCAGCTGGAATGTGAATTGATAAGGCTTGTTTAGAAAGCTATCTCTGACCCTCAATCATTTTTTTGTTCTATCCCATTGAAATAGAAGTAATAAAAATTGCCAGGTTGTGTACTGAAGAACTGATTGAAGGGCTAAGATATAAAAATAGAGCCTATGCCCACAGATAGAGAAAGTGCTCAAAAAAAGTAGGACATCTGTACCATATATTCTTATGTGACTATTAAGACTATTAAGACTGAGTTAGAACCATATCAGTCAATTAATTCTACAAGGTCTTACTGAGAAAACAAGTCTCAGCATAGATTATAATCCTATA
Source organism: Lynx rufus (assembly GCF_022079265.1). NCBI lineage: Eukaryota > Metazoa > Chordata > Mammalia > Carnivora > Felidae > Lynx > Lynx rufus. The sequence goes on from NW_025814889.1 coordinate 109,370,480, forward strand.
CATGTTTGATTATAATTACATAAACATGAATAAATATACTAAGGACACATTCCAGGAGTGAGTAGGAGTAAGTAGAGTGGTAAATATTGGCTAAAGGGAAAAGACAAGCAAAAAAGAAAAATGAACAAAGTATATTGTACATTAAAAATGGCATAACCTAATCACATTTATGGAATGTTAAAACATAAATATACAATAGACTGTCAACTTATAAATGACCACAAATTTTGAAATCTAATGCATTGCATTTTATAACAATATGGAATAAACAAATCTAAATTTTCAAGTAAGCTACCTTCATACACATATGTCTTGGTGTGTGTGGAGAGGAGGTTGGTAAATGTGTGTGTATATGTAGCCAGTAAATAAGAAAATCTACAAATATAATTTTGTAAGAGAAGCAAAAATAGGAAAATAATCCATTAACTCATTTATTAATTATAAAATGAAGTCTAGCTCATGGAGAAAATTGGAAACTATAGTTATTTCAATGTTTATTCTTTTCCAGATATTTTATTCAATAAATATTCTATGTGCTGTGTGACAAGTTCAGTGTGAGACATGTGGTATACAGCAGCAAAGGGAACAGGAATGATCCATATCTTTAAGGCAAGTGTAGGAGACAGGAAATAAATGAAACAAATGAACAAAAGTGTCACAAATATAAAATAAACATGGTTTCTGAGTCACATAATAAGTGAAGGTATATCATACAAGGCAGTCAAAAAAAAAAGACGAGGGGGGGGCGGGATATACCTAGGTCCGTAATCGGAGGGAACAAGAAGAGCAAGGGAAAGTGTTCCAGACATTGGACTAAGGAGCTGTGATCTGTTTTACATGTCAGTTTGGTTATGCTATTGTTCAATTAAACACTAGTCATTTGATCAATCACTATATGGGTCTTGCTGAAAAGTCATCTGGTAGATATGATTCCATCTATAGCCAGCTAACTTTAAATAAAGGAGAATATCTTCAATTACCTCTGTGGGCCTAATCCAAACAAATTGAAGAAACTCAAGAGCCGAACTGATTTTTTTTTTCCCCACTAGGAAGAAGAAATTTCACCTGTAGATTATAGCTCCAACACATGTGCAAGAATTTCCAGCCTACCCTTCCTGATGATCTGTCCTACATATTTTGGAGATTATATATATATATATATATATACATATATATACACATATATATGTATATATACATATACGTATATACATATATATATGTCCTACTGATTCCTTTTTCAGATGAAACTTAGCCGACAGAGAAATGCAAAAGCTTTGAGGTTAAAAATGAATATGACATGTTCAAGGGTTAAAATTGATTGTGTGGCCAGAATACAGTGGGAAAAGAAAGAAGGTTAAGTAGAAGATGGGTCAATGCATCATTTTGTTGAATTTGTATGATGCTCTTGGAGATAGATAAGCTTTACAATTTCTGTTTCAAAAAGGAAGAAAGGAAACTTAGTGAAGTTATATAATGTTACCACAAATTAAATGACTGGTAAATGCTACAGAACTGATATTTGAAGCCCAGATTTATCTAAGTCCATGCTTACAAACTTCCAATTTTATTTTGCTACCTTTTCATTCATATGTAGGAAAAATAACAATAATATGACAATGGTGTACTAAAATATAACCAGCATGGTTGGTTCATAAAGCTAATCTCAAGATAGTTTCCAAACCCATATGTCTCTCCATCCCTATTTCTTTTTGCTTCATTTGTTACTTGGCTCTATCACTCCTATTATTCCCCATTTCTGTCATTTAACGAACCATTTTCCTACCCGTGACAAACTTAAATCTTTATATGTGACTTCAGCATCTAAGCTGTGTTATCTGTCCAGCACCATATTTCCTGGCTCTCCCAGTGAATGAATCTACAAACCCATTCTACTTCCAGCACACCCTGAGTTTTGTCCTCGCCAAGAATATGCTACCTGTGAAATCTTAGAGTTACCTCCCTCTGATACAATCTTTCTGGGTCTTTCACTCTGAGACTCCTCCTCTTCAAATGCCAAAGTCCTGGACATCTCTAAGAGTAACTATGTATCAGCCCTTTCCTCTTCTTATCTTTTTATATCCAGATTGGTATTCACAAGCCACCATTTTGTTTTGTTTTCGCATCCATCTCCTGCTCTCTACAGAACGGGGACCATGTAAATGTATGTACTCTCAGCGGTTGCTCCTGGCTGCTGAATACTATTTACAAACAAATTACCCAACTTTCTAATATAGACTATTCAATAGAATTTTTCTACAGTGATGGAATCTCCTATATCTTGGTTGTCCAATTGAGTAGAAGAACTGTGACTAGTGCATCTAAGGAACTGAATTATGATTTTAATTGTTTTAACTTTTAATTAAATAGACATATATACCCACTGGTTACCATATTGGACAACACAGCTCTAGACTGATGTTATTATACCTTTGTGAGTCCAACCTAAGTGGGTTTTCAATGAAGCCCAGATATCTTGGTATTTCTCTTGTTATCTTCGTGCCCAAATCTTCACAACTCTGAGTTGGGCTTCCCCAAGTTCTTTAAAAACCTCCAATTTCTTTCTCACATATGGAAAAAAATAATTATTCCATATGTGCCCTGGGGCTCTTTGAAGATTTCTTATGATCAATTAGCTCCCTTTTCCTTTACATATTTAACTTATTCCTTTACTCTGGACCCATTTCCTAATATTTTAATATACTCAATTTTTTTTAAATATGCTAGAAAACAACTTTTATCACTTCAACCCACAATACACTCTAACATTCTTTTTCATTTTAAAATGAACAGCCAAAACTTGCAAAATAAATCATTTGCCAGAGAAATTCACATTTTTCAACCCTTAGCATGAATCTTATATTTTTGACAAAGTTCCAAAACTTACTTCAGTTCCTAATGTTCTTCGCACTCTACTTTTTCAGACTTTCCTGCCTCTTGCTTGGGTTAAATGTTCCCCTGGGCTCCAAAGGAGCTCTCTCTTGTTCTCACTCAGCTTTCTCACTGAGCTTGAAATAACAGTTTCCAGCTGTGGTAGAGATGCACTGCTCAAATCCCCTCTCACAGACTGGTCGCCCAGCTGTAGGGAATGAAGCAGTGAGACAAGCTGTTGCTTTCAACACCTTCAGGATCTGGCTCAGCTGCGGAGAACCATCTCCCCTGCCTTCCTATCAGAGGCGATCCTTGCTACAGAGCTCCTACCAGGTAGAATGAAGCTTTGTCATGCCTGCATCATACCACAGCTTCTTCTCCTGCCAAGCACTACTTTCTTCATATACACATCTAGTTACAAGATACAATGGAACAGAAACTCCATTTAAAGCAGCAGTAAAAATGGGGCACCAAAAGAGCGAGACTTTCACCACTAAGGTTTTGTGTAAAAGAAAAAGATATCTAGGGACGCCTGGGTGGCTCAGGCAGTTAAGCATAGAACTATTGATCTCACTGTGAGTTTGAGCCCTATCTCTGCCTCCACAGTGATAGCCAGTCTTCTTGGGATTCTCTCTCTCCCTCTCTCTCAATCTCTCTCTCTCTCTAAAAATCAATAAAACAAATTTTTAAAAAGTAAATAAAATAAAAACATAAAAGAACAATAATAATATACACTGCCAGGGAATTATTTTTTTTTTCAATGAGCAACATCTGTATGAGAAAAAACACACAACTATAATGCTTAGGAGTATATCTGAACAAATGGAAAGCCATTCTTTGTTCAAGATAAGTTTACTCAACATCATAAAGACGTAAAAATATATCTGGTTAATGTATTTCCTTAAGTACATCTATGCAAAAATCTCGTGATTCACTGATTAATGTATATTTTTACATCATGCAACCCCAATACAATTGTCAACAAATTATTTTATGTATTTTTAGAACAACAAATATTAATAATAAAGTTCTACAGAAAAATGCATAAGGGTTTTTTTGCATTTATTTTTTAAGTTTATTTTTATTTTTTAATTTATATCCAAGTTAATTAGCATATAGTGCAATAATGATTGCAGGAGTAGAATCCAGTGATCCATCCCCTACGTATAACACCCATGCTCATCCCAACAAGCGTTTTCCTTAATGCTTCTTCCCCATTTAGTGATAACCCAACATACAGTCCTTCCAGCAACTCTCAGTTTGCCCTCTATATTTAAGAGTCTCTTATGTTTTGTCCCCCTCCCTGTTTTTATATTATTTTTGCTTGCATTCCCCTATGTTCATCTGTTTTATATCTTAAATTCCATGTATGACTGAAGTCATATGATATTTGTCTTTCCCTAATTCCGCTTAGCATTATACACTCTAGTTCCATCCACATTGTTGCAAATGGCAAGATTTCACTGTTTTTGATTAATTCTTTTAACGTGTTGTTGAATCTAGTTGGCTAGTATCTTCTTGAGAATTTTTGAATCCATGTTCATCAGGGAAATTGGTCTGTAGTTCTCCTTTTTTAGTGGGATCTTTGTCTGTTTGGGGGTTCAAGGTAATGCTGGCCTCATAGAATGAATTTGGAAGTTTTCCCTCCATTTCTATTTTTTGAAACAGTTTTTACAGAATAGGTTTCAACTCTTCTTTAAGTGTTTTGTAGAAGTCTGCTGGAAAGCCATCCAGGCCTGGCTTCTTGATTTTTGAGGGGATTTTTGATCACTAATTCAATTTCTTTACTGGTTATGGGTCTGTTCAAATTTTCTATTTCTTACTGTTCCAGTTTTGGTAGTTTATATGTTTCTAGGAATTTATCCATTTCTTCCAGAGGGCCCCATTTATTGGCATGTAATTACTCACAATATTCTCTTATTGTTTGTATTCTGTGCTGTTGGTTATGATCTCTCCTCTTTCATTCTTGATTTTATTTATTTGGGTCCTTTTCTTTTTCTGTTTGATCAAATTGACCAGGGGTTTAACAATTTTGTTAACTCTTTCAAAGGACGAGCTTCTGGTTTCATTGATCTGTTCTACTGTTTTTTTCTTTTATTTTGATAGCATTGATTTCTACTCTAATCTTTATTATCTCCTGTCTTCTGCTGGTTTTGGATTTTATTTGTTGTTTTTTTCCAGCTTTTTAAGGTGTAAGGTTAGGTTATGTATCTGAGTCCTTTCTTCTTCTTTAGGAAGTCCTGGATTGCTATATACTTCCCTCTGATGACTGCCTTTGCTGCATCCCAGAGGTTTTGGTCTGTGGTGTTATCATTTTCATTTGTTTCCATGTACTTTTTAATTTCTTTAACTTCCTGGTTAACCCATTAATCCTTTGGTAGGATGCTTTTTAGTCTCCAACTATTTGTTGTCTTTCCAATGTTTTTCTTGTGGGTTTTTTTTCGAGTTTCATAGTGTTGTATTCGGAAAATGTGCACGGTATGATTTTCATCTTTTTGTACTTGTTTGAGGGCTGATTTGTGTCCTTGTATGTGATTTATCCTGGGAATGTTCCATGTGCACTCGAGAAGAATGTGTATTCTGCTGCTTTAGGAAAAAATATCATGAATATATTTGTTAGGTCCATTTGGTTCTATGTGTCATTCAAAGCCATTGTTTCCTTGTTGATTTTCTGCTTAGATGATCTGCCCATTGTTGTTAGTGGGAGGTTGAATTCCCTTACTATTATGGTATTAATGTCAATGACTTTCTTTATGTTTGTGATTAACTGATTTGTATATATGGGTTATTTCACATTGGGGGCATAAATAGTTACAATTGTTAGATCTACTTGGTGGATAGCCCCTTAATCATGATATAATGCCCTTCTTCATTTCTTGTTACAGTCTTTATTTTAAATTCTAGCTTATCTGATATAAGTATGGCTATTCTGGTTTTCTTTTGGCAACCATTAGCATGCTATATGGTTCTCCATCCCCTTACTTTCAATCCGTAGGTGTCTTTAGGTCTAAAATGGTTCTCTTGTAAACAGCATATATATACATATTGTTTTCTTATCCATTCTATTACCCTATGTTTTTTAATAAAAAATTTAATGTTTATTTTATTTTTGAGACAGAGAGAGAGAGAGACAGAGAACAAGCAGGGGAGGGACAGGGAGAGAGAGAGGGAGACATATTGTTTTCTTATCCATACATATTGTTGTATATCCATACATATTGTTTTCTTATCCATTCTATTACCCTATGTTTTTTTAATAAAAAATTTAATGTTTATTTTATTTTTGAGACAGAGAGAGAGACAGAGCACAAGCAGGGGAGGGACAGAGAGAGAGAGAGGGAGACAAAGAATGTGAAGTAGGCTCCAGGCTCTGAGCTGTCAGCACAGAGCCCGACGCGGGGCTTGAACTCACAAACTGTGAGATCATGACCTGAGCCGAAGTTGGACGCTTAACCAACTGAGCCACCCAGGTGCCCCTGTTGCCCTGTCTTTTGATTGGAGCATTTAGTCCATTGACATTGAGAGTGAGTAGTGAAAGATATTAACTTTGCCATTGTGTTGCCTGTAGAGTTGGAGTTTCTGGTGGTGTTCTCTGCTCTTTTCTAGTTTTTGGTCTTTTTGTTTGTTTGTTTCATCTTTTTTCCCCACAGAGAGTCGCCCTTAAAATTTCTTGCAGGGCAGGTTTAGTGTTTACAAACTCCTTTAGCTTTTGTTTGTATGGGAAACTCTTTGTCTCTCCTTCTATTTTGAATGACAGCCTTGCTGGGTAAAGAATTCTTGGCTACATATTTTTCTGATTCAGCACATTGAATATATCCTGCCACTCCTTTCTGGCCTACCTCATTTCTGTGGATTAGTCTGCTGTGAACCTGATCTGTCTTCCCTTGTAGATTGAGGACTTTTTTTCCCTTGCTGCTTTCATAATTCTTTCCTTGTCTGTGTATCTTATGAATTTGACTATGATATCCCTACTTGATGGTCAGTTTTGTTGAATCTAACGGGAGTTCTCTGTGCTTCTTAGATTTTAATGTCAATGTCTTTTCCCAGGTTAGGAAAGTTTTCTGCTATGATTTGCTCACATAAACCTTGTACCCCTTTTTTCTCTTTTCATCTTCTGGGACCCCTATGATTCGGATGTTATTCCTTTTTATTGAGTCACTGAGTTCTCTAATTCTTATATTGTTCCTTTTGCCTTAGTTTTCCTTTTTTTTTGCCTGCTTCACTATTCTCTGTAATTTTGTTTTCTATTTTGCTGATTCACTGCTCTGCTTCATCCATTCTTGCCACCAGGACATTTAAACATTGCGTCTCAGTTACTGCATTTTTAATTTCATCCTGACTAGATTTTACTTCTTTTATCTCCACAGAAAAGGATTCTTTGGTTTTTTCAACCCCAGATAGTGTTCGTATTATCGTGATTCTGAATTCTAATTCAGACATCTTGTTTATATCTGTGTTGATTAAGTCTCTGGCTGTCATTTCTTCCTGTTCTTTGTTTTGGGATGAATTCCTTTGTTTCATCATTTCAGAGGAAGAAACAGAATTAATAAAATAAAATAATTAAATTTTAAAAATTAAAAACAACACAAAAAAATCAAATAAAGGAAGCCAGATCCTAGGTGTGTTTTCGTCTGGTTGTTGAAAGCAGCTTGATAAATAGAGAAGAGGAAAGAAAAGAAAAGACAAAAAAAAAAAAAAAGTAAGAAAACTTTAAAAATTTTCCTAATGTATACAGAAATTAGAATAAAATTAAATTAGGAAAGTGAAGTAGACTAAAAATATTATGAAAAAGTAATAAATATAGTAGAAAAAATTTTAAAAATATTTTTTATAAAAATGGAAAGCACAAATATTTTTTTTTCTCTTTTTGTATCCAAGAATAAGAAAAAAAAAATGAATAGATGGATCAACAAAAAGAATGAAATCAAATGAAATCACATCCAGTTTCCACTAGAAGTCAAACTATGAAACACTTTATACTCCACAAGCTAAGTAGGCAGAGACACTTGTGGTGGTCCTGTAGGGCTTGTTTGGTGCAGTTGGATGGTGCTTGGTGTAACAGCTCTGTTCTCCACAACGTGGCAGTACTTAGCCTACTGGGGTGGAATGGTGTGGTGCCACAAGTGTGTATGTGATTGCATGGGAGAGGTGAAAATGGCATCACCCAGTTTCCCTGTCTCTAGCATCAGAACTCTGTGCTCCTACTAACCGATAATCAAGCACCCCTCCTTTGTCTCCAGCTTCTGTCCTCTCTCCACTTCTACACTGTTCATGACCAAGCTGTCAGTCTACCTAGAGCAACCTCCCTCCCGAGTTTTATGTCAGATGGGCCTGTGTTTCCAAACCCCTCACTTCTGAGGGCCTTGCAGCTGGAACCTTCTCTGACCCTTTGAGGAAGGATCTTGCCAAGCAATGGACTGGTTCTGGCCCACCCCTGGGAATGCTCACATGACTGTGCTGCTGCAGAAACCTGAAGACTGCAGCCAGGTACCAGCCCACCCCAGAAAAATTTCACACACCTGTGTAGCAGTGGCGGTTCAGGGACTATGGTAAATCACAACACACATCTGGTGCCTGGCTTCACCACTCCTTAGTGTCCTTGTTCCAACAACAGCTAATGTGGCTGTTATCTGGGGTCCACTGGGGCCTTTACCTGGGGGAAGGCTGCATGGCCTCTACCAAATGTCCTCCCGGTAGGGGAACTGCCTCTCCCCGTGTGGCCTGAGGACCCCTTGGATCTTGCTGTCTGCTCCTGGGGATTCACCCTTCCCACCAGAGCCCAGACCAGGTATTGAGCCGCAGAGTTTCTGACTGAGTTCTCCCATTTATAGAGTCCTAACAGTATTGGAACCATCTCCTTTCTCCTTTTCTTGTTCAGTTCCTTGCTAGTGTTTCCACTCTTTCTCTTTCTCTCTAGCTGCTTTCAGGGAGAGTGTTTTTCCTATACTCTCTACTCTATCTCCATCCTCTCTCCACAAACAAAAACAGCTCCCTAACCCCTGTGGCTTCTCTCTCCCCCAGTTTACCTCTCCATGCTGCGTACCTGCCAAGTTCTGTGGCTCAAGTTATGCATATTGTTGTGTTAGTCCTCAGATCAATTTTCTAGGTGTGAAAAATGGTTTGGTGCTGATCTAGCTGCATTTCAGGGACGAGAGAAGCAGAGAATTTCCATGCTGCTCCACCATCTTGGCTCCTCCCCTTGCATTTATTCTCATAAGTCACATTTGTCTAATGTTTCTTTTTCTTTAAGTGGTTCTGAATGGCATTTCTGAAAGGAAATGTTGACTTTTGAGTGAGTTGGAGATTGTTTATTCCCCTTCTATTTTTGGAAGATATTATTTAAAATGTTATAATTTCTTCCTTTCCATCAGCTGCAGTGAGTTTACACCAATACCTGAAAGCATCAGTCTTCTCTTTGAAGACTAAATATTTTATTATGAATAGGAAATAGAGGATGTGGAATCCAGGCAAAATTTCAGGAATTGATGCTGATCTACTTCCTCAACCAGTACCAGAAGAGATTTTTTGGATTCTGCCTGATTGTTTTTCTATAGTACCCCAGGTTCATGGAGGGAAAGTCTGAAAAAGTTTGAGAACTCCTCATATCTGTAGCCCACTGGGTGTCCACACTAGTCTAATTGATGTCTGTCTTTAGAAATTTGTTAAAATAACCTAATCTGTGTTTCTTTTTAAAATTTTTTTTCAACATTTATTTATTTTTGGGACAGACAGAGACAGAGCATGAACGGGGGAGGGGCAGAGAGAGAGGGAGACACAGAATCGGAAACAGGCTCCAGGCTCTGAGCCATCAGCCCAGAGCCTGACGCGGGGCTCGAACTCACGGACCGCGAGATCGTTACCTGGCTGAAGTCGGACGCTTAACCGACTGTGCCACCCAGGCGCCCCACGTAATCTGTGTTTCTTATCCATTTCAAGTAAGCACATGACAGGGATCTACTTTGGTTTTTTTTTTTTTTGTTTTGTCTTGTTTTGTTTTGTTGCTGAAGGTGGCTCTCTTTCTCATGGTTTCAGATTACTTCATTGCACTGCAAGCTAATTGTGATGGGTTCAAAAAAAGTAATTGATGTGCAATTTGTCCCAGGTTTAGCAATGTTGTATGGATGAGAGTGATCCTCCTTTCAGCACTCTGTCTCTGAGCTAAAACCAAACAGAAGCTTTTTTTAAAAATGAAATCTGGCCTTTAAATTTGTCTTGACAGTTTATTTAGGGAAATATGTTAAGATCATCAAAATAATCAACACAAATTCCATGCAAAAATCTTTTTTGCTTCTCTGATTAATCCTTTACAAAATCACCAAAATGTGCTTTCCTCAAACCCTGAGGTATTTTTTTAACCTATTAAATTTCAAGTTCACTGAAAGAATAAAAGCTTAAGTTATTCTTAAAAAATATTTTTGATTATATTTAATGTTTATATCTTAACAGTCCATAAGACACTATATAGGTACTGCATACAAATTCAAGGACCCTGGATGTTAAAACCTGATTATGGATGTTATACGAGTTTTAGTTCTTTAGAAACAGAAATCTTCCATTAAACATGTAAGTTTCTTCCTTACGCACTCACTTTCTTAAATGTTCTTAAAATCTCATTATTTAAAAAATTTGAGAATAGCATATTACATGTCTTATTACATGTCTAAAGTATTTGCATTCAAATATCTTAGCCTAGTGCAGACAATATTTTTCAACTAATCTATTCTTTCTATCTATATCATATCATATTACATTATGGTATATTATATTGGCATTTTTCTCTTCCCAATTCAAAAATTTAGTTGATGAGATAGAAAGCAAAAAGAACTTGAGGCTCTCCCTTTTTTTCCTGAAAGCAAAAACTTGTATCTTGGAAGAAGCATTTGAGTAGGAAGGGAGATCTATGTCTATATCTATCTATCTATCTATCTATCTATCTATCTATCTATCTTATCTATCTATCATCTATCATTGCCTCTCCTAATAAAGATTAATATCCATGTTTTTATTAATTTAACTTTTTAAAAAAATTTTAATGTTTATTTTTCAGAGAGAGAGAGAGAGAAAGAGAGAGAGACAGAGCACGAGCGGGGGGGGGGGAGGGCACAGAGAGAGAGGGAGACACAGAATCCAAAGCAGGCTACAGGCTCTGAGCTGTCAGCACAGAGCCCGACTTGGGGCTTGAACTCACAAACCCTGAGATCATGACCTGAGTTGAAGTCAGACAGTCAACCGACTGAGCCACCCAGGCACAACTTATTAATTTAACTTTTAAATGAGCATTTTATTTTTATACTTTGCAAGCATGCATCTTAACTGGCAGTTTGAAAATATTAATGATAATAATTGGTGACTACTTTGCATTTTCTATGGCCCAATAGAGCATCAAAAATATTTCGAGAATGAAGTAACTTAAACATTTTTATTTATTTATTTATTTATTTATTCATTCATTCATTCATTCATTCAAATTCTGGTTTCCAACAAAATAGGAATATAGATCCAGGCTATTGGTTGAAAAGCATTCACGTTTATGTGACATATTTCACTTATTTTACATATTAAAAGTCTTCAATCAAATAGGACAAATTGCTAATAGTTTTTTTATTATGTTGATGGGAAAATAGGATTTTTGATATATTATTCAGTGAAATGTGATGTATTTTTCACAAATTTCTTTTGGGGTGCCTTGATGGATTCAGTCAGTTAAGCATCTGACTTTGTCTTATGTCATGATCTCACGGTTAGTGAGTTCGAGCCCTGCATGTGTCTCTCGTGGTAAGAGTGGAGGCTGTTTCAGGCCCTCTCCCCCACTCTCTCTCAAAAATAAATAAGCATTTAAAGGTTTATTTTAAATGTAAAAGGCACCATAAACTAATGAGGAGATATCTAGAACTTTGGATGCTACATGCCATTTATTTTGCACAGTATTCCGGATTTTAACCAGTTGTTTATTGTCTAATCATGCACCACACTCTTTTTCTCTGATTTTTTTATAACAGCTTCATTGAACTATAATTGATATATTGTACAGTTCATCCTTTTAATGTGCACAATTCAGTGGTTTTCTAGCATGTCCATAGCCATGCATGCATCACCTTTATCTAATTTCAGAACATATTCTCTCACTCTCTTTCTCCAGCAACCACTACTTTCAGTCTACATGCAATGTTTAGCCTTCTGTGATGGGTGTCTTCAAATTAGCACCACGTGTTATGGGTTAAATCATGTTGTAGCAGGCATCAATACTTCACCCCCAACCCTGTTGATTTAGGAATCATTACCTTACTATAGACACACACAGAAGGACATAGTCAAATGTGTGAGCAAGTTTATCTTCAGTATCTGAGGCACAGTGCAGCTAAAATGTAGTCATGCAGACCAGTCTTTATTAGGTGTTGTTGGCTAGTAATTCATCATACAGACTGATACACATCATTTGCTTTAGCTTCAGTGTGGGGACGGGGGGGTCGTGGAGGGGCACCATTGTGTATTTTCACCATTTATATTATATTCTAATATAATATTGTATGTGTGTGTGTATGTGTGTGTGTGTGTGTGTGTGTATATATATATATATATATATATATATATATATATATATTAACAGAATGATACTTACCATAATAAACTACTGACTATACCATGATAGGAGATTATTGTCAAGGATAGTGTTGACTCATGTCTTGAAACATATATAGAATTTTGCTAAATAAATGTGTACAACTGGAATAAAGGTGATTTTAAAAGAAAGAACACTGTACCCAGATACAGTGAGATGAGAAAATGGATGTATTCTGAGAATTTGAAGTATCTATATCTGAATTATGCCCCAAGCTCCTAGGAGAGGGATACTATACTCAAGAGAGAAAGAGAAAGAAGATAAATCTATTAAACTTGTGCTAAAACATACCCAGGGCACATTCATTAAATTGGCTCTTTAACTCTCCAGGCCTGACCAAAATAAAAGGAACTATCTTTCTTGCCTTCTATTACCTCTGGCCCCCTAATATGGCCAGTCTGCAAACTTTCTCTTCAGAGCTTTTCTTGGTATGTTTTGAGTCTATTTTCCACAGTATAAACGTGCTTCTTGTTAAGTTTTGAACATTCATATTATGATAGGCTCCAGAATAAATATTTTACTGTTATCATTTCAGTGAACTGTTAGGCTAATGTTGGGTTGGCTGCATCAGACCTCTATGAAGTTTTTCAGTAAAACAGAACTATAAGTACCACCCTGGAATATCTGATTCAGTAGTCCAAAATCGTTTTGGAGTTTGTGCCAGTATTTCTGATGTATAACCATATCACCAAGAAAGGTAACTCTCTACAAGGAAGACATAATTTTCTATATTTTAAAAATCTTTATGTTAAAGTAAAGTAAGGTTGTAAGTCTTCTCAATGCCACGTGATTATCTGGATCAGGGGTTGACAAATCCAGCTCCCCACCTGCTTTTATAAAATGGTTTTACACACATGTCCTCATTGGCCTATATATTGTCTATTGCTGCTTTTCTACTACTATGGCAGAACTGAGTAGTTGCAGCAGAGATCCTATTAACCATGAAGACTACAATACTTAGAATCTGATCTTTACATGTCTATATATTGGCACAAATCAAAAATTGGAAGAAAAGGGTATATTTCTCCTTCCTTCTTAACCTAATTTCCTTATTTATTAACTTTTCCTAATTCACAAGACTTTATATTTGTGACTGACTCTAATTTCCAATAATTGCATTATCACTAATATTTGTAGATATATTCATGCCACCTATTTTGAAATTTTTTTTAATGTTTACTTGTTTTTGAGAGAGAGAGAGAGAGAGAGCGAGCACGAGTAGGGAAGGCACAGAGAAGAGACACAGAATCTGAAGCAGGCTCCAGGCTCTGAGCTGTCAGCATAGAGCCCGATGTGGGGCTCGAACCCTTGAACAGCGAGATCATGACCTGAGCCGAAGTCAGATGCTTAACCAAATGAGCCTCCCAGACACCCTGCATGCCACCTATTTTGTAGCCACTGTTACATCACAAATAAGTACTTTCACTCATTTACTAAACTTTAATTTCCTTATGTTTCTAACACTAAAAAAAAAAAAACTGGCTTAAGATTACCTGTTGAAATCATTAATTATTACTAACAAACATGTTGATCTTTCTTTTACTCAAAATCTTGATGATGACAATTTCCAACATTTAATAAATACTTACTATAAGGCAGCCACATTATTTTATGTTAATATTAAAAAGTTATTACATCAATAACTCTATAATATAGGCATATTTAATACACTCATTTTTATAGTTTTAGAGAAGTTAATAGATTAGTTTTAGAAGTAGGATTTGTACCCAGGCAGGATATCTCCCAAAGCCCCTTTTTCCATTCTTAATGATTTAATTATCTTTCCTTGTTTCCTTTAGGTCTTGTCTGAAGAAATAATCTTTTCTTCTTGGTTAAGTAGATTCCTTCACCTATGTTCTTGATCCCATGCCCTCTACTGGAACCTTGTCTAATTTGATGTGAGTAACCTAACAACTTGAATCACGCTTTTGATAATTCTTACCGACAGAATCGATTCCAATGACTGGTGTTAGGCTCACTGTTAAGAGTCAGTTAAATGAATGAATTGAGTTCAATGTGTTTTTATCTATCAAATATGCAGTTGCATGATGTGGTCCTATCCTATGGCTCCTGTGACACATGACTACAAACTGATGAGTTAAAACAGCAGAAACTTATTTTCTCATGCTTCTTGAGGCCATGAATCCAAAGTCAGTGTCACTGGGCTGAACTCAAGGCAAAAGTCAGTGAGGTCACCCTCTTTTTGGAGGATTCAGAGAAGAATTACTTACCTGATTCTTCCTGCTTCTGGTAGCTTTTGTCATTCCTTAAGCCGTGGCCATATCACTCTAACCTTCAAGGCCAGAATCATTAAAACCTTCTTGGCTTCATCTTAACATTGCTTTTTCCTCTCTGCATGTTAAATCTCCCTCTGACACACTTTTATAGGGATACTTGTGATTGCATTTATGGTCCATTGGAATAATCCAGGATAATCTCTCCATCTCAAAATCCTTAATTATAACCATAAATAGCTTTTTTATTTTATTATTATTGATTTTTTGCCATGTAAGTGAGCATTCGTTGGTTCCAAAAATCAGATCATGGATATCTTTTGTGGGGACATTTTTCAGCATATTACATGTAACTTTTCTAATGATTCGGCCATTGATATATATTAATTTAATGAAAAAAATAAAAGTGTAAATTATTTCTTTCTTCACATTACATGCAACATTTCATTTATTAACCATGTTCAAGGCACTATTCTTGAAAAAGTTATGGGATTTTGTAATGAAGTATGTTTAAAGCTAAACATAATTTAGGAACTAATATAACATGACTTACTCTATGATAAATGCCTAATTGTTACATTTATGTCCCTGTTAAGTATAAACAATGGAGGGAAGGGCATAACCTAGCTGACTCAGTCAGCAGTAAACTCTTGATCTCAGGGTCATGAGTTCAAGCCTCATGTTAGGCATGGAGCCTACTAAATAAATAAATAAATAAATAAATAAATAAATAAATAAAGTAAAAAACAAGAGTATAAACTATGGGATACTATTGTTCCTGAGAATGAGAAGACCTTAAGAGCCATTGGAATTGGCTTGCCAGTTAACCATACTTACATAAGAATTACTTTTTGCTGAGTGACGTCTGAATCACACCAGATGTCTGCCACATATTTCCTCTTCTTCTCTGCTCTTTCCTTCCTTTTTTTTCCCTTTTCTTCCCTGAGAATAATCTGGGAGCCACATGTGGAGATACTGGGTTTATAATGACTGAATCAATGTATCCCAGGCAATTATAACAGAATATCATATGTCAAATGTGGAAGTCAACATTTTTGCTTTTTTGAAAATTTTCTTGCTGCTATAGAATGATTCAGATTTTCATGGTAGAGCTTCCATGTATCCTCTTTACCTTTAGGATGTATTTGAAATAGACTCCTTATGTTTAAGAAAACAAAAAGTTTGGTTGTTTGGTTGACTCCTTGATTACCATTATCAATTTCATTTATTGTCTGAAAGTCTATAGAAAACAAACCAAAAAGTCTTTGTAGATAGATAAAGAAGAAATGGCAAAATAAGAGGGAAGCAATGTGTGATGGCTCATGGATGGGGCTCTAGAATCTTGAGATTTAAGGCTAGCGGAGTTGCCAAAGGGCAGAGGAGTTACAGGACTTCCTAAATGGTGCTGGCTTCATAGACCAAAAGAAGCATCACTCTAAATGACTAAATATTTGAGTTCTCAGGACTTAAATTGGGTAGCAGTCCTCTCCAGTAAACATCCGATTAACAACTGTTCTCTCTCAATCCCACACCCTAGCTATCAGCCAGTTCATCACATCATCTGCTTCAAAGTGAGAAGTCCATTCCTTTGCCACAAAAGTCACACCTTTCACTTTCCAGCAAGAGTGATAACCATCAGTTCACCAGAACCTTGCCTAGTACCTATCTGATTACTATAGTTGTTGCCTTCCTATACCACTCAGGATATGTGCAAGCCCCAAGGCACCTCTGGACATCTAACAGAATGTTGGGGAGGAACTTTTGTCCCATTCTTAGAGGTGTACAATGGAACAAACTCAAGACTTTGAAGTCAGGATGAAATTTTTACCACTGTATTACTAGTGTCACTATCACAATGCTGGCACTGACTTTGGCCACCTTGAACAACATACACCAGAGAGGGTAGAAGGATTCTCATTTTATTTTCTGGGGTAGCTGAGAAGGTTAGGATTCACAAAACACTAACATACACAGAGACAGAAATATATTTTTCATTCATTCACAGGTACTGAAACCATCATAAGTTCTAAACCAAATTAAAGTAGCTAATATTTCTTAAATTCCACATATGAGCTAAATCATATGGTATTTGTCTTTTTCTGACAGACTTCTTTAATTTAGCATGATACACTCTAGCTTCCTCCACGTCATTGCAAGTGGCAAGATTTCCTTCTTTTTGATGGCTGAGTAATACACTATTGTATTTATATGCCACATCTTCTTTATCCATTCTTCAGACGATGGACATTTGGGTACTTTCCATAATTTGGCTATTGTTGATAATGCTGCTATAAACATGGGGGAGCATGTGCCCCTTGGCACATTCTTCATCAGTATTCTTGTATCCTTTGGATAAAAATACTTAGTAGTGCAATTTCTGGGTCATAAGGTAGTTCTAATTTTAACTTTTTGAGGAACCTCTATACTGATTACCAGAGTAGTGGCACCAGTTTGCATCCAACAGTGTAAAAAGGTTCCCCTTTGTCTGCGTCCTCACCAGCATTTGTCATTTCCTGTGTTGTTAGTTTTAGACATTCTGACAGGTGTGAAGTGATGTCTCATTGTAGCTCGATTTGTATTTCCTTGATGATGAGTGATGTTGATCATCTTTTCATGTGTCTGTCAGCCAACTGGATGTTTTCTTTGGAAAAATGTTTATTCATGTTTTCTGCCCATTTCTAACTGGATTATTGTTTTTTTTGGGGGGGGTGTTGAGTTTGATAAGTTCTTTAGAGATTTTGGATACTAACCCTTTATCAGATATGTTGTTTGCAAATATCACTTCTCCCATTGTGTAGACTGTCTTTTAGTTTTGTTGATTGTTTCCTTCGCCCTGCAGAAGACTTTTTCTCAATGAAGTCCCTATAGTTCATTTTTGCTTTTGTTTCCCTTGCCTTTAGTGATATGCTTAGTAAGAGAATGATATGGCTGAGGTTGACGAGGTTGCCGCCTTTGTTCTTCTCTAGGATTTTGATGGTTTCCTCTCTCACATTTAGGTCTTTCATCCAGTTTGAATTTATTTTTCTGTATGGTGTAAAAAAGTGGCCCAGTTTCATTCTTCAGTATGCTGCTGTCCAGTTTTCCCAACACTATTTGTTGAAGAGACTCTTTTCCCACTGGGTAGTCTTTCCTGCTTTGTCAAAGATTAGTTGACCATATAGCTATGGGTCCATTTCTGGGTTTTCTCTTCTGTTACATTGATAAATATGTCTGCTTTTGTGCCTTGATGATGACAGCTTTGTAGTATAGCTTGAGGTAATATCAGCTTTGAGTTGATTTGTGATGCCTCCAGCTTTGTTTTTCTTTTTCAAGATTACTTTGGCTATTTGGCATCTTTTCTTGCTCCATACAAGTTTTAGAATTGTTTGTGCTACCTCTGTGAAAAATGCTGGTGGTGTTTTGATAGGGATTGCATTAAATGTGTAGGTTGCCTTGGGTAGTATAGACATTTTAACAATATTTGTTAAATCCATGAGCATGAAATATTTTTTCATTTCTTTGTGTCCTTTTCAATTACTTTCATAAGTGTTCTGTAGTTTTCAGAATATAGATCTTTTACCTCTTTTGTTAGGTTTATTCCTAGGTATCTTATGGTTTTTTGCTGCAATTGTAAATGGAATCAGTTCCTTGATTTTTCTTTCTGCTGCTTCATTATTGGTATATAGGAATGCAACAGATTTCTATACATTGCTTTTGTATCATATGACTTTACCAAATTTGTGTTATCAGTTCTAGCAATTTTTGGTGGAGTCTTCAGGTTTTCTGCATAAAGTATTATGTCCTCTGTGAATAGTGAATGTTTTACTTCTTCCTTGACAATTTGGATACCATTTCTTTCTTTCTGTTATCTGATTGCTGAAGCTAGGACTTCCAGTACTGTGTTAAATAACAATGGTGAGAGTGGACATCCCAATCATGTTCCTGCACTTAGAGGAAAAGCTCTCAGTTTTCCCTCATTGAGGATGATATTAACTGTGGGTTTTCATCTATGGCCTTATTATGTTGAGGTATGTTCCCTCCATCCCTACTTTGTTGAACGTTTTATCAACAATGGATGCTGTACTTTGTCAAATAGTTTTTCTGCATCTATTGAGAGTATCATATGGTTCTTGTCCTTTCTTTTATTAATGTGGTGTATCATGTTGATTGATTTGCAAATATTGAACCACCCTTGCAATCCAGGGATAAATCCCACTTGATCATGGTGAATAATTACTTAAGTGTATTATTGGATTCAATTTGCTAGTACCTTGTTGGGTACTTTTGCATCCATTTTCATCAAGGATATTGTCCTGTAATATCCTTTTTAGTGGGGTCTTTGGTTTTGGAGTCAAGGTAATGCTGGCCTTCTATAATGAGTTTGGAATTTTTCTTTCCATTTCTATTTTTTTAAAGTTGAAAAGGTATTAATTCTTCTTTAAATATTTGAGGGGTATCTGGCTGGGTGGCTCAGTTGGTTAAGAGTCTGTCTTCAGCTCAGGTCATGATCTTGCAGTTCATAGGTTTGAGCCCCAGGTTGGGCTCTGGGCTGACAGCTCAGAGTCTGGAGCCTGCTTTGGATTCTGTGCCTCCCTCTCTCTCTGGCCCTACCCCACTCTCTTTCTCTCTCTCAAAAAAAAAAAAAATAAATAAATGTTTGGTAGAATTCCCCTGGGAAGCCATTTGGCCCTGGATTTTTGTTTGTTGGGAGGTTTTTGATTACTGATTCAATTTCTTTCCTGGTTATGGTCTGTTCAATTTTTCTATTTCTTCCTGTTTCAGTTTGGGTAGTATATATGTTTCTAGGAATATATCTATTTCTTCCAGATTCCCCAATTTGTTGGCATATAATTTTTCATAATATTCTCTTATGATTGTATTTCTGTGGTATTGGTTGTGATCTCTCCTCTGGGTAAAGGAAACAAAGAGAGAGAGAGAGAGAGAGAGAGAGAGAGAGAGAGAGGCAAACCATAAGAGAATCTTAACTATAGAGAATAAACTGAGGGTTGCTAGAAGGGAGGCGAGTTAGGGCTAAATGGGTGATGGGCATTAAGGAGGGCATTTGTGAGTAGCACTGGGTGTTATATATATAAGTGATAAATCACTAAATTCTACTCCTGTAACTAACATTACTCTATGTGTTAACTAAAATTTAAATAAAAACTTGAAATATATTTTTTAAATAGCTAATATTTTTCTCTAGAACTTTTAATCTTAGCACTTTATCCTAGCTCTTTATTGAAAAAGTCCTTAAAATGTTAACTTACTGTGAAGATTAAATAATATAAAAAGCATACCTAGTCCCTGGCATACCATGTCAAAGCTTGGTTGCTATTATTAAAAATTATATAATTATTATATAATTAATAGTATATAATAATATTTAGAATGGTATTCTCCAAGGGCATTTTCTTTTATTATTGTCATTTCTAAGCATGCCTATCAGTCTTTTACCCTGATAATTGATGAGGTAGGTGTCTAGATAGTAAAACTGGAAAACAAAGTTGAGAAAAAATAATTTACAAGATCTGTACATATTCATACACTAGAGAAGAACTTTGTTGTCAAGTTATTTGTGACTATAAACAGTTTGGAAAAAAATGTGTATGCTGTCACTTCTTACTGTTGGGGAAATGAGGACACTCTACTTCCTTCTTTCCCTTCCAAACCTTCAAAGACACAAACAATTGACATTGGAAGCTACAGACTATGACATTGAGCTTGATCACCTTGATTCATTCATTTCTGTGAGTAGCTATATATCTCTGTGACTCAATAAAGTAGTTATTGAAAACTCCACTGTGGAATATGTGAATCTAGATTAGGAAGATCTGTAACTATTAACTGTGTGTCTGTGTTATTGTTTTCAGGCTACATCTCTTCTGATCTACTTGCTTTTCGGGAGTCAGCATGGTTAAATATCAGTAAAACTAGAACACCATGGCTTATACCTCAAGCCAGAGGGCCTCATTCATTTGTCCTTCTCTAAATGTGAGAATACCTTTGGTGTATACTGAATAATGTTTAAAGTCCCAGTTGTTTCCCTGTTGCCTTTGTTGTTCTTTTCTTGTTGGTTGCCATTATGATTATTTTAGCCGCTCTATCAGTCAGAAGTGGTTTTATATATTTATAATCAAGCCCTTTATGAGGAACTAGTTTTGTTGTGGCAACTTCTTATATATAAGAAGCACAATGTCATATTTTGTAGGTGTCCATTAAATTATTTATCATGGTGGCATATCAATAAATAACCATGAAGGCAAGTAGAACTGTTTAGTTCAGAAAATCCTCTGGGGTGCCTCTAACTACATAAAAGTTAATGACATTTCTCCAACTCAATAAAAACAAAACTATTGAGAATCAAGCCTTTAGGAATGTGGTTTGAGTAACCCCACCAACTAAAGACCTCTGACAATAAAAAATTCAGGATGAGGAAAAAGGGATATAAAACGAGCAAAGGAACACTGAAACAAGGATTTGAAGTACTCCCTTATGACCAATTGTATTAGCACATTATTCCTTTTTTACCTTTCACCATTGCCCTAATATTTTATATAAGGGGTTGTGATGGCTATTTTTACAACTTACTTCAAGGTTACAGAATATCCATATGTGGATGTGAGTATAATAGATTAGGAGGAAGATTTTGTGTGACCTGATGGATTAATCATTTCTAATTTCTGCTAACTTCATGTTTTAACACCTGCCCTACATGCATATGCCAGACAGTCCTTGTTTTGTACAGCCTGATAATATGCACCTATCATGGTGCCTTGGTTTCCTGACTCCCTTGTGCCAGCCCACGTTCTCAAGAGGAGTCCTCCTCTTGGGGGTGCACTTTTCAAACACAAACCAAGCAATCCAGAATCCACACTCCCACATACTTCTTTATTGGACTTTCATACTTTCAGTCACTGAAACTTGCTCTAATCACCCCAAGACCAGGTTCCAGACATTAGAGACAGATCTTATGCAGCAGGACCTGAAACCAGCCAATTCTAAGCCTGGTTACCCTACCTTGCCCATTCCTTCCCACAGAAATCACAATAAAGGCTCTTTCCCCTAGTTTCCCCATTCTTCCTGCCTCTTGACAAACCTCAGGGCTTCCCCATGTGGCCTTACCCCTAAGGCATGTTGAGAACTTTGAATAATAAATTTCATCTTGAGAACTGTGAATAATAAACTATCTTTGCAATGGCAATAATCTCCTGATGTATTGATCTTACCATACCTCAAATTTTCTACTGACACTCTGTATTTTAAAACATCCCTGAAGCTAATGAAGAAGTTACTGTCATTGTTTTAAGCTTGGGTAGAAGGGAAAGAAAGAATTCTGAGAATCCAGAGAAATGGATGTCTTACCATTTGTCTGCTCTCAGACCACATTTCCACCATTCTATGCTAATAAATCACCAGGAAAATCTTGAAAATA
This sequence comes from Lynx rufus, assembly GCF_022079265.1. NCBI lineage: Eukaryota > Metazoa > Chordata > Mammalia > Carnivora > Felidae > Lynx > Lynx rufus. Next base: position 109,392,615 of record NW_025814889.1, read on the forward strand.
CACACACACACAAAAAACAAACAAAAAAACAAACAAACAACAAACAAACAAACAACCACCACCGCCATCATCACCAACAACAAAAATCTAGTTGTCTATTATCTGTCTGGCACTTTTTTTAGCACTGGACATAACTGATGAATTAAAAGATAATTTATGTTTTGGGGCGCCTGGGTAGCTCAGTTGGTTAAGCACCCGACTTTGGCTTAGGTCATGATCTCATGGTGCATGGGTTCGAGCCCCGTGTCAGGATCTGTGCTCAGCGCTCAGAGCCTGGAGCCTGCTTTGGATTCTGTGTCTCCCTCTCTCCCCTTCCTCCACTCTCTCTCTCTTTCTCTCTCTCTCTCTCTCAAAAATAAATAAACATTTAAAAAATTTTACAAAAAGATAATTTATGTTTTGGTATATATTCTTTTTTAATCAACAGTTGAGACAGTACAATTTAATCAAAGTGCCATAAAATGTGAATATTAAAATGTAGTTTTCATAACTGATAGTGAGCAATTGGCTTTATAAAATAAAAATCTTCAAAAAAATTTTAGATAGTCAACAAGCAAACAATACAGCTCATGAGTATTAACTCAGTAATTCTCATAATGATTATATTATTCTTGTATTGAGGACACTGAGGTAAAGAGATATTAAGTAATTTGCTCAAGATCACAAGCAGGTCCTTGAAAGTTAGGAATTTGAGCTGAGGCAGTCTGGCCTCAGATTTCATGCTCTTAGCAGAGTCTACAATATGCTGCATCTTACTTGTTTAAAAAAATTTATTTCTTAAAATATTTATAAACAATGTACAGCTGTATTATTTTTTATCATATCACATAACTCAATATTAATTTTAAAAACTGCAAACAAAAGTGCCAAAGGGACAGTATAAAGCACAGTTGGATATATTATAAAAACTACATTCACTTGTATTCTTTTATAATTTACCTGACACTATGAAGTGTTTTTTTTTTCCCATAAAAATAACAAGATTTATTCTTTCATGGTCCCAGTGATTCTATTAATGATATTATAACTATTTTTAAATATTTTGAGCCATTACTATAAAACAGTATTTGTACCATTTGTATAATGAAAAAACACACTGTATCTACTCATATACCTTCACTATATAATTTAAGTAATTTTCTTTCATTCATTTTCTCATTCCAATACGGATCTGATAGACTATTATACATCTTTGACACTAGGTCATTATATGTTATGCATGACATTTTACTCCAGTACAAAAATATTCTTATAATTTTTTACAATGGATCCTCCAAGGTTTAAAATAATACTTTTGAATCACCATGCTAATATGAAAGATACATATTTTTCTGAGACACAAAATAGACTACATTTTTGTATAAAGGTATTTTTAAAGGAGAAATTATTGATTCATAACTGTTGATTTTTTAAATTCTCTGTTTTTATAAGAACTATGTGAGTATAGATATTTTTTTTCTTTTCTGATTCTCATAGGAAAGATAATCCCAGAAAAATAAATTAATAGAAAAATAGTCCAATTTAGTGCAAAAAGGCCAGTCTCTAGAGCCAGATTCTTCTCATTCCAAAGGAAAGTGGCAACATAATAACAAAGTGATAAAAAATATTTAAATAACTAACATATTTAACATAAACTGTTACCATATTTAATATAAGCTAAGTTCTCATTTTTAATTAGGTTAGGGTAGAAAAACATCTTTTTAAAAAAATGGCACTTGATGCTGATAAGGATTTTTTTTAAAACTTTCCCATCATAATTTCTAAGTGTGAAATTAAAACTTCCATGACGCTAGTTTATCAGTATCAAATTTTCATTTTTATATGCTTTGACATATACTTCTTTTGTTGTTACTTGTTTCCCTTTAGAAACAGAGATTCCCAGAAACACTTGAATTTAAATATCCTAATTTCAGTTTCATTTATAATACTGCAAATGTATAAATAAATTAAATAATCAAACTCTATCATAATTAATTATAGAAAATGGTATTTTTTATTAAATTTTATTTTTTAATGCTTATTTTTAGAGAGAGAAAGCATGAGCAGGAGAGAGGAGCAGAGCGAGAGAGAAAGAGAGAATCTCAAGCAGGCTCTATGCTTAGCAAGGAGCCCAATGTGGGGCTCCATCGCACCACCCTGAGATCATGACATGAGCCAAAATCAATAAATGGATGCTTAACCAATGGAGCCACCCAGATACACCTTTTATTAAGTTTTAAATAAATAAATCTTATTTATTTATTTATTTATTTATTTATTTATTTTAATTTTTTAATGTTTATTCATTTTTTAATGTTTATTTTTCAAGGAAAGAGAGACAGAGTGTGAGCGGGGGAGGGACAGAGAGAGAGAGAGACACACAGAATGAGAAGCAGGCTCCAGGCTCTGAGCTGTCAGCACAGAGGCCAAAGTGGGGCTGGAACTCACAAACCACGAGATCATGACCTGAGCCAAAGTGGGACATTCAACCGACTGAGCCACCCAGCCACCCCAATTTTTAAATAAATTTTAAATAAGTAAAAGTTGGATTCTACATGTTCTATTAAAAGTTTCACCAAGTTGAGAGTCACAATATTTTTTATGTCAAAATCACATTGCCCAGTTTCCAAACTGCCTTTTTACAGAACTCCCTATTTTCCTGTAGGCTTTCTGTCAACAAATGTTTATGAGAATCCCAAGGGTGTGATTTAGACTTGGTCATCCTCAGGCATGCCAGTAGTGAGGTCAAGAAAGACATATATCAACATGATTGTGATTATTTTCACTGGATTTTAGGGGTCTTCGTGATTATTATTGAGCATATATTCCTTTGTACATTTCTAATTCTTTTAAAACAAAATATAACTTTCTAATATTGAAAGACAAAAATGATTCTAAAAGTATTGTTAAATACACATAGCAGACAAATGACTGTTTTTGTATATGTATCCATTTTATAAACCTTGTTAAATTTATATAATTTTAAGCCACAGGACTTTAATTTTTTGTACTACTTTTCCTTTAATATTCTCTTAGGTGACCTGAAATTAATGGTGCAAGAAAGGACAATCACTGTGTGACAGATACTTGGGTTCTGCAAGAATCCTGTTTGAATGGTTCTGCCTTTATTATAAGGAAAAAGCTTAACTCTGACATTAATGAGAACTAATCATGTTAAATTTTTCAGCCTACTGAAGCTTAACACTGACCTGTTTTATCAAAGGGATAACTGTAAACAGACATCTAGTCATGAATAACACTCCTGGAATTCCTTCCACTGCTTTCTCCCACTTAGGATGAGAAAGTAGAAGTTAAAGAAAATATATAGTTATGTAGGTTTTTAATCATAAAAATTACTTCAAATGACATATAATGAATGTGTTTTCTATTTGATAAGACTACAAAAATAGTGTTATGTTCAATAACCACTTATTTTCAGAGAAAGGTCTATTTGTTTCTAGAATCATTATTTAACAGAGTATCATATTAAAAGTTGTGTGATATATTGTGCTTGTGAATATGCATTTTCTGCCATGGACAAAGTAATAAAACCTGTAACCTGGAGAAGTTCAAGAATCATCCCAGATGTATGTGGCAAAAACAATGTGGAAATGAGCATAGGGGCTGTCACAGTACATATTTTACAATAATATTCATTGATTTATTCCATTTAATCCAATCAATATTTATTCAGTAACTATTATGTACATGATAAGTGTTAGGGGCTATGGACACATGCAAAGAAGAAAAACACAAAAATAGTCCCTACCTTCATGGAGGTAATTTTCTAGAGAGGGGAATTGCAAGAGAAAAATAACCCAAGATACAGAAAATACATATCACCTGTAAATTGTTACAGGTGATTAGATAGAAATGAACAATGTGTATGAGCTGAAAATGAAGGGTTATCTACCTTTGATAATCTGGTCAGTCACAGCCTCTTGGAGGAGGTGATGGGCAGACTAATACCTCAACAATGAGAACTGAGCCATATCAAGGTACGAGGACAAGTACTCTAGGCCAAGCGAACAGCAGGTATTGAGAACCTGATGGAATAAAGAGCCCTATTGTCACATAAAGCAGAGATTTGTGTCTGTTTATGGCTCATGTGCATTTTGAATGGTCTTCAAGTTAAATGCAAGGTGACTACTTTATCAATATATGTGCTCCCTACACATCAGAGCTTCAGAATTAAATAATTCTGAAAGATGCAAAAAACATTCAAAGTCCACTTTCATTATCATTAGGAATATTAAAATGATATATTTGCCAGTGAAAGAAAAGGGATAACACTGAGGTTTTTAAAAATAAAACCAAGTTCTGCCTTCAGAATTTCCCAGCCGAGCTTCATATTCTCTCTCTCAAAAAGGTTCAAAATCTGGGAAATATCTTGAAGGGATTCTGGCCATCCACTTGGGTCTTGCAGTTTCCCCCAGCAGGACTTCGTTTCTTAAACACTGCAGATTGCAGGACCTTTCAGTCGAGTTTTCAGAAATTTTATCTTAACTCCCCAGACTCCCACCTAGTCCCAGAACTCAGAAAATGTCCTGTGGAGAGATTGGTCAAGCGTTTGAGGCGCCTCAGTTTTCTGCTTTGTTATTCTAGCACTGCATGTCAACTAAAAACTTACTGGTTTTCTCCTCCTTCCCCCAGCAGAGTCTGTTTGAGCTAAGCCTGATCTGAAGTCTGTGCCTAGAATCAGCAAATACACACAGGGGTCTAAAAAAACACTGTAGTTTATCAGCTCACCAAGGAAAAGTTGTCTCCTCAGTGCAATTTTTGCTTACCTAGATTTTATTTCCTTCATAGTTATCTCCTGCCTTTGAAAATGCACCTTTTGTAATTTATACAAATTTTCCCAGCTTTTGCATCAGGAATAATGGCCAGCTGCTACTTATTAGAACCCACCTAGAAGCAGAAGTCTTCAGTACTGTTTTAATTTGAGGTTTTGATATTGGAGGGTGCATTTCCATAGTCTCACACTTGATCACCCTTTAATAATAGCTCTCACAATGGAATTTGGTAGCCAATGTTGCTATTCTGTACTTGTCACATATTTCTATTCCAATTAATCTCTTAAGAACTGGGCACAGGACCAAGTTACATTTATGTTGACACAGTCTCCTACAATGAAATGGACTTGAAACAAAACTCTATTTATCATCTGATCCCCATAAAGCACTATTCTCCCTTTTGGCATTTTTATTCAACAGGGATTTGTGATAGTTCAGGACCAGTGTCCCATAATCTGAGAAATGACTGGGCATTTTACTTTCGCTGATGCACCATTACTCTGTTTAATGTCTATGAGCTCTTTTAGGGGAGATAAAGAGGAAAATATACACTATGTACTTCATATGTTAGAATAGGTCTCCCTCAGTATATCAGCCTTAACCTCAATGAAGAGACTCTAGTTCTTTGAACTGAAAATTAGTCAGGGACGATAATTACAGGAGGCTCAGCACTGCCTCTGTTGGTCATATTAGATATGTTTTTGTTACTGTTATTGTTTTATTACTATTGATGATTATGATGTTTCACTCACATAGTCCAAGAAAGGCCTTAGTTTATGGCCCATCCTTTTTGCTCTGGGAGACCGCATAATCAACTAACCACTCTTAAAACTAAGAGGTGTACTGGTCAGACCATTCAGATTGCCAAACTCAATAGAAAGTTACTGCAAAAAAAAAAAAAAAAGGCTGTCAGCTTGTTTTCGCCATGGAAGATGAAAGGCAAGTGCCGTTTCTGTCATTAAACACAGTGCTATGCCAAGCTGTAGATGTTGGCGGGGGGGGGGGGGGGGGCGGAGGGAGGATCATGGAGCATGTAAATTTATACAGAGAAAAGAATCTCTGTTTTTCTCTAACTTGTGGTTGGGGAAATGACTAAACACTCTATATTTGTGCAAATTGGAAGATCCAAACAGATAGTCAACTTCCATGACTACCCCTATGTTAGTTCTATCATCTGTCCCTGGGAAAGCAAGAGATTGTACCTGAACAGTAATGCAGAAGCCTGAGGTCACATCTCTTTCAGATTGTTGGTATCCTGTTGTCCAATTACAGGGACACCAGTCCTTCACCGAAAAGTTAGAGAGGGAGGCAGATAAAGATGCTACAAATTTGCCATGACTCTGCCTTCAAGGGAAAGTGGAAGGATTCTTTGTAGGTAAGTGGTAGAAGATAAATAGACAATTAAACGAGGGTAAGAGAATAATTATGAAAAATGTGAATGAGAAAGAGACTATTAGCAAAAATAAGACAATGCATATCTTCACTGACCTTCCTCAAAAGAGTGCCCAAGGGGGAAACTGGTTCTGAGCTAAGGTTTATAACTGTGAGTAAATCTGTTTTAAAATCTGTGCTTTGTTTATCTCCTTGAAGTCAGGCAGCATTGACCCTGAGATTCTTCTATTTGTGCATATGTATTAGGAACAAATTGAGATAAAATTAGTATTCAAATGGTAAAGAGTTTATGTGAGAACATAGTATTTCCACTGGTAAATTGGTAAATTATTTATGATGCTTCAGATTATAACAGGTTTGTGTGTTTGAGGTCTTGCTTACATTTTTTTTAAAAAACTAAATTTTATTATTTCCAAGGCAGTCCATAATTTCTTAGTGAAATAAATTTAAATAGACATATAAAAATTAAAGTAAACAATTACCATAAATTTAATGATATTATTGTTTCAGGTTACATTATGTTTCCCAATTACACATGCTTTCATGCATCCACACTCTTTACCTTATGAACTGTTTTCACCAAAGGGATGTTGTGAGATGTGATGCAAGGGTTACTTTACTCAGGTGTACCTGAGTAGATGGGCTTCAACCCTAGCATTGCTGCCAGTCACATGAAAAGAGCTTCTCTCAAGTAGCTAAGAATCCTTTAACTTCAGCCTCAGAATGAATACATGTGAGGTCTACCTGAATCCAGTCCATAGTGATGAGATAATTCCATCTAGACCCAGAGTTGGGAGATCCACTTTGCCAAGCCTAGCCTCAGTTAGCTGATGCACAATAGAACTGGGGATCTGCAAATATGGAAATACATTCTTATTGTTATTATATGTCACTGAGGTTTGGAGTGGATTGTTATTAAGCATTATTTACTCAATAGCTGGCAGGTAAGATATTGACATCCAAAATTTGAGTGCTGCCCAAACCAAAATCTAAAATTGTGGAATGGGCTTGGAGATTGGATAGCAGGAGTTGAGTAAACTATTACAGGGGCTTGAATCAAAAAGAATGATACTTTGCCATTTGCAACAACGTCGATGGAGCTAGAGTGTAATATACTAAGCAAAATAAGTCAGTCAGAGAAAGACAAATACCATAGGATTTCATTCATATGTGGAATTTAAGAAACAAACTAGATGAGGATAGAGGAAGAAAAACGAGAGAGAGAGAGAGACAAGCTTTAAGAGACTCTTAACTACAGAAAATAAACTGAGGGTTGATGGAGGGAGATGGATGCAGAATGGGTGAAATAGTGATGAATATTAAGGAGGACACTTGCTCAGATGAACACTTGGTGTTATATGTAAGTGACGAATACCTAAAATCTACTCCTAAAAGCACTATTACACTATATGTTACCTAACTAGAATTTACTAAAAACTTGAAACAAAATTAATTACATTAATTAATTAATTAAATAGTATTAGAGGGGCTTGAAACAGAGAGCAGGAATGTTTACACGTAGAATTAAGAAGGAATGTGGAGAAACTAGAAATTTTGGAACATTCTGACTTTGAAAGTAAAACTTTCTCATCTTTGATTTCTCCAGACAGCAATAATTCAAAAGTTAACATATGGCCTTGAAGCAAAGCTCAAAAAACTATGTGGCCCTTAAAATACTTCTTGTACATCTAAATACACAAAACCAAGGGCTTGGCAGCTTGACCATTTATTAAGGTTTTTTAAGACTTCTAAAATAAGGAGACACCTATTAGATCATTATACTTGCATTAACAGACTCTTAATAAGGTAAAATACATGGCCCCACAAAAGTGTGATAAGAATAATGTCTTTAAGGTTTGTGAGGCTGTTGACACCTATAATTGACTGTAATTGACATTTAAAAGAAAAACACGTTTTAAGACACTTATGTTTGCAAAGATGTTGCCAGTCTATTTAAGATGTTAAACAAACAGACAAAAACAAACAAAAAACTCCAATCTTCCACTCATTATAGGCAGAGAATAAATAGAAAATGCCAAAGGGTCAAATGGAAAGATCCATAGACCAGAGCTTCTGCATTCACAATGTAAAACCAGGGTCTGATCAAGAAAATTGTCTATGTCAAGACTGGAAACACATGATAGTGTTTGCCTTGCAGGATTTCAGAATTCTAGGGGATCAGGGGCTCCATATGTCTTCCATTTCTCCTCTTTGCAAATGAGTGTTCTTTGCATTGACCCTGTTCCTGTTCCACGATCACACTGGGTATGTGGGTGGAGAAAAAACTTGTCTTTTAGTTAATAGGTCTCCATATAAAAATAATTGATTCTATATCTGACGGAGATCATGAGATTTTCATCAACAATTAGTACAGCTTGGGAATTAAGTGAGTAAACTGTGTCTGTGGAAGGATCATAAATAACTCTACCTAAGGGAGGATACAGTAGCAGATTTAATCACTTTTTGCAATTCTTTACCCCTCTCTGGATCAATGTCTCATGCCTACTTACGTTGGCCTACTCACTATTAATTATAGAGTAAGGGGATCAAATATGCTTACATGAATGGGCTTTCTTTCACATACTATTACTTCTCCTTCAGCTAATATTAATATATGTCAAGTGGACTTTGGATAAACTTTCAGGAAGAAGCCAAGTCCTACAGCCTGGTGGTCTCAAGAACTTCACAACTGAACCCAGCCTAAATGTGCTGACCTGCAGACACATTCAGAACCATGAACATAGGAGCAGATGCTGATTGATATTTGCCTCTTTGCTTTGGAAAATATTTTATACACCATTATTGAAAAACAGCTAACTGATACTATTATGAGCTATAAAATTTATATTGCAGGCATAACTAGTTTAGAGAAAAACGAACTTTCTTGTCTTAAACTGATATAGAAAAAAAGAGGACATTTTAATTTATGTTAATAGGACCAAACATAACAATCAAAATGTTTTTCCCCCAGAACTGACCACTTGAAAAAGTTTCCTCCCTCTTGAGTTATTTCAGAAAATTAGCTTTAGGCCATGGATGGGAAGGAGAGCCCAGAAAATCCATATTTTCATAAATATAATTCACTTTTTGGTACTTTCAATATTAGACCTTTTTAAAGTAAAAGTTTAATAATGGAAGTATATAAAGTTTATAACATAAAATTTAGGAAATCAATTCATCTTAGTTTCCTGATTTCCTTAACCGATACTACAATTTGAAAGGATGAGAAATATTTTTTTGGTGTCATAGATTATTGTGGGAAGTTTCAGTTTTTAAAATTGGCTTTCTATTCTATTCATGTTCTTGACATTACCTCAGAAAGCACATCCTCCTCCTCCTCCTCCCCTTCCTCCTGTTCCTCATCATTATCAATTTCTCTTACAATTTTCTATAACTATATTACATGCTTTCTGTATTCATGTACTCTCTACCAAAATGTGAGGGTGTTTACTTTTATGGTTTGGTAATTATCTAAACATAATGCAGGTATGCAATTGAAAATGGTATAACCTATAATGTAATTGTACCAAGGGGTTGCTCTTTTAAAGCAAACACTATCAATATTATATAATTTACATAGGATTTTAATTCTATAATACTCTCTTGGTATAATTTTTCAAATTATAGTATTCGACCTATTTCTCTCCTAATTTTAGGTATGATTTTAGTGTTATTTTAATGATAGTTCTGACTAATTTTAGAGAATTACAATTGTACAACATAGACTTGAATAGGTATATTCATAAGGCCTCAAAACTGCCTAGAAAAATAAATAAAAAATGACATTAAGAAAGATAAAAATAATAAAACATATTTTACTTTTTTGTTTTAAGAAGAAAAAACAGAACTGTGGGGTGCCTGGGGGGCCTAGTCATTTAAGCATTGAACTCTTGATTTTGGCTCAGGTCATGATCTCATGGTTCTTGAGTTCGAGCCCTGCGTTGGGCTCTGAGCTGACACTACAGAGCCTGCTTGGGATTCTCTCTCTCCCTTCCTACCCTTCCCCACTTGCTCTTTCTCCCTCTCAAAATAAATAAATAAACTTAAATAAAAGCATAACAGAAAAATAATCTTTTAGCATACTCTCATTCTTTGTTATGTTTTATTAAGTATGTTAAGATTCCATTCATTGGATTTTAGTTGATGAAGCAACTGGGTTATTTAGCCTCTAGTGTTTTCCAGTCTGAAAATTGCTAATTCTATTCTCACAATGTACAGTAATATGTTCCTCTGTGTTCTGTATTTCCTATAACTTATAATAAGAACATTAGATTCACATTACATATTTTGTTAAGACTGCTTCATAGGGGAGTTTATGATCTTTCCTTAGTAAGGAATCTGGATAGATGCCATTGCTCTTTTCTAGTGTTAGTAGCCACTAATGGCTGATGCCAAGATTCATTAAAATGTCAGTAGTTGAAAAATAGTGATATTTTAATCTTACTCTACTTTTTATAAAGTGAAATATTTCAAAAATTGTTTTAATTATTTCATACTTGGTAACAACAATTAGGAAACACAGGATAAATGATTCAGATTTTTATTTATTTTACCAGTTTAAAAAATGATGAGCTTACTATCATTAGGTTTGTATCTGTTATGAACTCATAGATTTAAATAAGTTTGAAGTGTGTATTCATTTATTTATTATTTATTTATTTTGAGAGGGAGACAGAGAGAACGAGTGGGGGAAGGGCGGGGGGGGGGAAATCCCAAGCAGGCTCCATACTATCAGCATAGAACCTGATGCAGGGCTCCCACTCACAAATGGTGAGATCATGACCTGAGCCAACATCAAGAGTCGGATTCTCAACTGACTGAGCCACCCAGGTGCCCCGAGTTTGAAGTGTTTTAATCAATTGCGATAATTATCCTCATGGTGCTCATATTGTCCTATTTTTGGCCAGTAGTAGTCTCTTCAAGTTGGATTCTCAAGTGTTTGGCACAATCCTAGTAGAATTTGTAGTATTTCATTTACTTTCTATCTCACTTAAAAATATATCACAAGTTCCTCTTATGTGTTTCATAATTGTTGAAACTAAATGATGAATCCATGGAGTCATGGTACTATTCTATTTGTATATGTTTAATTTTTTCAGAACTGTTAAAAAAAGTGAACTAGAAGTAAAAACTGGACATAATATTTGTAAACAATTATTGAAGAAGTTTGGCTTTTAAAAGTAGAGAGGCAATTTTGGTTTAAGCTCTGACATATAAAGTGTTTACAAGTTTTTGCTCTCATTATTACAAGAAAAAGACAGACAAAGACAGACATTTGTCTGGATAGACAGACAAATGCAAAACGTCACAACTAAGATCGTATCTGAACTGAAGCAGAACTCACTGGGGCCATAAACTGGTAGGTAAATTTAATAGTAATTTGATGGAATATTGGGAAGTGGGTATAAACTAGCCTGAGAGTGAGAAACTGGAAGCTCCAGTTTTGTGGGGAGAGACGACTTTCATAGTTTTTTCCTCCAGGAAATTCTCATGGTGAAGAGCCAAAAAAGATCCTCTCATGATTTTGGCCAGGGGAGAGGACAGAAAAAATTGTGAAAAACACTCAGAGTATTCTCCATATCAAAGGCCTACTACACAGGGACAAGACCACCAGAACCTTACCCCACCAAACATGGCATTTCTCCCACTCCAGATCACTTCCTGTCTCACCTAAGGGAGAAAATTTCCAAGACACACTTGTGAAAGTCAAAGCCTCTGGACATAGGCTCACTAAAATACAGAGATTTAATCACAGAATTGTGAAATGCTTCCCATCCCCTACACCTAACAACTGTACCATAATACTAGCACAACAGCAGAAAATCACAGCTAAAAGAGCAGTAAGATGCACACACTCTATCTGATGAGGAGTTAGGAGCCCCAAAGACAGCAGGGAAGACAAAACAAGATCAATAGAGGAATTTGACTCTTCTGGCACATACAGCTACAATATTATACCTGGCCCAACTCCCATAGAGATTAACATGAAACTTCACATTAGAGCCTATTCAAGTCAGGTGGTATTACCTGATAGATTATGTTAAGTTCTGAACAAAATTTCAAGTCATGGTAAAGGGCAAAAAAAAAAAAAAAAAAAAAAGTCTGAAGATACAAAGAAAGCATCAGAATCAGACACAAATGTGGGGGTATGGGAATTATCTGCCCAGGAATTTAAAACAACTATGATTAATACGTTAAGAGCTTTAATGGAAAAAGTAGATAACATACAAGAATAGAGAAGTAATATAAACAGAGATATGAAAACTCTAAAGAATCAAAAAGAAAAGTTGGAAATTAAAAACACTGTAACAGAAATGAAGAATGTCTTTGATGGGGTTATAAGATTACTGAAAATGGATAAGAAAATAATCAGTGAGTTTGAAGATGAATAAACTTCCCAAACTAAAACTGAAAGAAAATAATGATGATGATGGTAATAATAATAATAATAAATCATCTAAGATTTGTAAGATAATGTCAAAAGCTATAACATGCATAATAGGAATGCAAGAAGACACAGAGGAACAAATGGAAGAAATACTGGAAGTAATATTGGCTGAGAATTTTCCAAAATAATGACAGAAACCGAAACACAGATTTTAGAATCTCAGAGAACACTGGGTAGGATAAGTTATAAAAAAGTTTCCACCAAGGCATATTATATAAGAACTACAGAAAACCAAAGACAGTGAGATAATCTTGAAATAATTTAGAGGGGGGAAAACACAATTTATAATGGAAAAAGGATAAGAATCTGAGAAAGCTGGTTGGCAGAAACTGTAAACACAGAGTGTGAAGAGAAATATTTAGTGTTAAAATTAAAAACAAAACAAAACCCTCACTAATCTAGAATTTCTTAACCAGGCAAAATATACTTCAAAAAAAAGAGGGGTGACTTGGTGGCTCAGTCGGTTAACCAACTGACTCTTGGTTTCACCTCAGGTCATGATCTCATGGCTTTGTGGGTTCTAGCCCACATTGGGCTCTGTGCTGGCAACATGGAGCCTGCTTGGGATTCTCTCACTTCCTCTCTCTGCCTCTCCCCCACTTACAATGTCTCTGTCTTTCTCAAAATTAATAAGTAAACTTAAAAAAAAACAAAGGAGAAATACTCTTTCAGATGAACAAAAAATGAGGGAACTCATTGCCATCAGACATGCTCTGCAAGAAATGTCTTTAAATGTTCTTCAGTCAAGAAAGAAAATTATATTGGTTAGTGCCATAACATGAATACTCTCCTCCAAAATGGTATGTCTAAATCCTAACCCCCATTACATGTGAATGTGACCTTATTTGAAAAATAGAATCTTGTTATTAAGTTAAGGATGTTGAGATGAGATCACCCTGGATTAAGTATGTGACCTATATCCAATGACTTGTGTCCTTATAAGCAAAAGGAGACAGAGACTGAAATGATGCATCTATAAGCCAAAGAAAACCAATAATTGCTGGCTTCTACTACATCCCAGGAGAGAGGCATTGGGCAGACTGTTCCCCCAAGCCTCTGGAAGGAATCAGTCCTGTTGACACCTTGATTTTGAATTTATGACCTCCAAAACTGTGAGAGAATAGATTTCTGTGGTTTTTAAGCCAACAAGTTTGTGGTAATTTGTTATGGTTGTCCTAGGAAATTAATATACATTCTGGGACTGAAACGTAGATTGCTAGCATAGCAAATACCTACATATTTGGATATGGTTTTGAAATTGGACAAAGAATTTAGATGGACATGAAAGAAAAAGCCTCAACTTTCCTGAAGAGGTGATGGGGAGAAATGTGACCGTTCAAGGTGATTGGCGAGAGTTCAGAAGGAAATGTGGAACATGTTATTAGAGACGGGGGAATGGCAGCACTTGTTAGTGTCATTAAGCTTGGCTGAATTTATTCTACTGTTGAGTGGAAAGCAGAATTTGTAATAAATAGATGCAATTAGCTGAGGAGATTGCCAAGCAAAATGTTAAAGAGGCAGCGTGATTTCTCCTTGCTGCTTATAGTAAAATATGAGAGGAATGAGATAAATTGCTAAGTAAAAAGGAACAAGCATTTGATGATTTGGGAAATTCTTAGTCTAAGCAGATTGCAAAGGAAGCTTAATTTAGAAAATTAACCTTGGAAAACCATGCTCTGGAGGGAGGGCCACGGTTGTGGCTGGCAAATCTTTTACTGAAAAGATTCGATGTGTGATGCATGGATCTAGCCAACCAACTCAGTAGAAGCCAGGATTAGAGATGACTTTACCCAGGAAAGACATGTAGAAAACTCTTTTCTAATCTTGTAGGTCTTCATAAATTACATGGGAGACAAATGAGGTACTCTGAAAATGTTATACCATCAGAAACACTGCCAGAAAGTAACAGAGTCTTGACAAAGTGAAAGAAGGTTTTGGATTCCCAAATTTTGACACCTTCTCTGTGAAAGACACTGCTAAGAGAATGAAAATAACAAGCCACAGACTGATAGAAAATATTTTTAAAAACACGTATTTGATAAAGGACTTATCACCAAAATGTACAAAAAAGTCTTAAAAGTCAAAAATAAGAAAACAAACAACCCATTATAATGGGAACACTGTTAGGGGCACCTGGGTGGCTCAGTTGGTTAAGTGTCTGATTTCGGCTCAGGTCATGATCTCACAGTTCATGAGTTGGGGCCCTGCATTGGGCTCTCTGCTGTCAGTGTAGAGCCTGCTTTGGATCCTCTGTCTCTGTGTCCCTCTCTTTCTTCCCCTCCCTCACACATTCTCTCTCTCTCTCTCTCTCTCTCTCTCTCTCTCTCAAAAATAAATAAATATTAACAAAAATAACAGGAAAAATGTTAGAATAGACACCTCACCAAAAAACATATACATATGTCAAATATACATGAAATAGTAGTCAACGTCATTTTTCATTAGAGAATTTAAAATTAAAACAACAATAAAATACCACTAAATGTCCATAAAAAAGTCTAAGACAAAAACCAAACCAAACCAAATAAACAAAACAACCTGGTGTGCCTGGGTGGCTTAGTTGGTTAAGTGTCTGACTCTTGAGTTTGGCTTAGGTCATGATTTCATGGTTCGTGGGATTGAGCCCCTTAGCTCCCTCAGCATGGAGCTTGCTTGGGATTCTCTCTCCTTCTGCCCCTAACCTCCCTTCCACACCCAAATAAATAAATAAATAAATAAATAAATAAATAAATAAATAAATGGATGAATGAATGAATGAATGAATGAATGAATAACCTGATAATACCAATTGCTAGAAAATATGCAGAACAACAGAAATGATCATTCATTGCTGGTGGAAGTGCAAAAAGATACAAACACTTTGGGAGACATTGGAGTAGCTTCTTAGAGAGGTAAAAATAGTTTTGCCATATGGTCTAGCAATCAAGCTCCGAGCTATTTATCCAATTATTTTGGCAACCTTAATGTCCACACCAAAATCTGCACAAAAATGTTCATACCAACTTTATTCATAATTGGCCAAAACAGAAGCAACCAACATGCCTTTCAGTAGGTGAATAAACTGCAGTACAGTGATACAATGGAATATTATTCAGTGATGAAAAGAAATGAGCTGTCAAGTCACATAATTACACATAAATGCACATTCTGAAGTGCAAAAAAGAAAATATGAAAATGCTAAATATTGTATTGACCCAATTATATGACATGGTGGAAAGGGCAAAACTATAGACATGGTAAAAGGATCCATGGTTACCAAGGTTGTAGGTAGAAGAGAATGATGAGTAGGTGATGTACAGGGGATTTTTAGGGCATTGGAACTATTCTGAATGGTATAGATACATAACATTATGCATTTTTCAAAACCTATGTAATTTTATAGTACAAATAGCCAAAAGAACTGATTTTAGTTTTTTGCAAATAGATTGCAAATAGATTTTTTGCAAATAAGATAATTTTACTGGAAATGGTAAGATTTTGTATTTTTCAGACATGGTTTCAAAGAACATCAATATGCAGTTCCATTCTCTATGACTGAAAAAATGTGAATAATCTTTTATTTCTCTAGTATAGCTTTAATAACTTTACTTGTTGCAAAAAGTAAGTAATATGACCTTTCCATATACTTTCTTTTCTCTGTAGCAGGTAATTTCTATCAAATAAAAATAAAAATAATCAGGATAAGTAAGTATTCACTATAGGCATCTGTTCATTTTTCATCATTACGGTACAAGTAAAGGATTTTATGAAGATTAGTCTTTGATTTTAATTTAAATGGATTTTACTGGTAAATTGGATTTTGCTATGCTTCATAAGGATATATTTCGTGTAGCAAACTGAATTGCCTACCTTTACAAATTGATATGAATCAAGAAAGAAACTTCATTTCATGCAAACTTTTTAATATCTAGGCAGAAATGTAAAATTTACTCTTGCAATCATCTGTGGTTCTACTGCATTAAGAATTCTATTTATCTAAGCAAGTGAAATAGCATGCATTTAGACATGCCCCTCTGTGCTTCTCTACAGTATTATATGTTAATATATTTAATCTATTCAACATCTTTGGATGTTTTAAACATAATCACATGCATTTAGTCTGGGGCTCGGGCATACTTTTACTACCTATAATGAATTTGACTTATAAGCAGAGATCTATAAGCTTTTACCTAGTAACATAAATAGACTTAGCATCATAAACATTGTTTTCTTGGAAATTTGCATTTTTAACTCCAAAGGATTCATCTTTTTTTTTTCCCCAAATTAAATGTATACAGTACTCTAAACACTTATTTTTTCTGGATTTTTAAGTCACCATTTTATTATAAAATCTCTAGCTGTTTCTCCACTTAAGTGGCAATTAGTTATTAGAAATATTTCTACATTGGTTACAATTAATATAGTGCTAAATTAATTAGACATAAAAGTACATAATCTTTTTTTAAGTTTTTATTTAAATTTTTTTAAACTTAAAAATTTTGTTTTATTTAAATTCCAGTTAGTTAGCATAAAGTGTAATACTAGTTTCAGGTGTACAATTTAGTGATTCAACACTTATATACAACACCCGGTGTTTATGACAAAAAGCGAACTCCATAATCTCTATTACTTAAAAGTATATAATCTTGATTTACAAATGAAAGTGACACAGAAATACTGTCAATATTACATGTATCAAATAATTATCATTCAACTCTCCTATAGTATCTGCTCATTGTAAAATGATTCTAACTATTCCTCTCTCCACTCCCTGTCCAATAAGTGCCAGTGAAATCAGAGCAACCATTTACACATTGCTAGTGTCACATACTATTTGTTTGCCAACAATTTGTCTTTTTTTTAAATGTTTATTTATTTTTGAAGGAAAGAGAGACAGAGCATGAGCAGGGGAGGGGCAAAGAAAGAGGGAGACATAGAATCCAAAGCAGGTAGGTTCCAGGCTCGAGCTGTCAGTACAGAGCCTGAGGCGGGGCTCAAACTCACAAACCATGAGATCATGACCTGAGCCGAAGTCCGTCGTCTAACCAACTGAGCCACCCAGGCGCCCCAACAAATTGTCTTTTTGATGCATTAAAACCAAATTTTGTTGAGCCACAATATGCTGAATTAACACAAGCCTCTTCATTAGTCTCAGGGATGGGTTACTATTTGTCTAAATCAAGTATGATAATTCTATGTCTTCTACTAGTTATGGATTAGGAAATTGTGACTTGATTCCGAGCAATGATTTATAAGAAGTCTGATGATGAGTAGAATTCTGAGAAGTCTAATTCTTGATTCAAAAAAAAAAAATACAAGACAGAATATGAGAATACTTTGCCTTTTCTTCTTCTTGCCTTAAATGTAATAAAGCTTTGGAAGCCATCTTTAGCCCATGAGGTTAAAAAAACTAAAGACAAAGGCTAACAAAATTTATTAGAAAGATTTAGTAAGAGTCTTAGTATTAACCAATGAATTATCAAATGCATCAAATGCATCAAAACTGAAAATATTTACATGTAGATTCCCTGTTAGGTGAAATAATGAATTGTCTGTATTGTTTAATGTTTTGTTCCAATAATGTACATTTATCCTAATTCATATAGTTTATTTTACTGTTTCAAAGTTTGGATTCCAAATAAATAAACATAATTAACAATGACTACCATTGTGGGTAATAATAAAAATAATAGGTAACATTTATTATACAATTGTTATGGTTTTATGTCCTTTTGCATTAGTTATCATATCCTATAATTATCACAATAATCTTATAACATATATAACTTTATTATCTCTACTTTATGGATGAGAAAAAGGAGGCACAGAGAAGTAGAGAAAGTTTCACTGGAAACTGAGGACTAGTTAGACTGGAAATTGTGAATTCACATCAACTCTATCTTACCTAATGCTCCAGCTCCTTGCTATTACTAATGAGATGCCATCAAAGAATGCTTAGGTAGGGACAGAGAGGCTTGCGATTACATCACGTAATACACAATTTGTATCAAAACAGAAGACGAAAGGATCAAAAAAACATATTTTCAAAATAAAAAAATACAAAGTAAGGCTGGAAAGTTGCACTTTGTTACAAATTGTCTACTACTATTATCCCTTGCAACTTATATACTGGATACTCCACCTCAGTTATAGGATAAGCATAGATTTTTTTAATAAAATGATTTAACGTGGCTTTTTCTTTGTGTGTGTGTTTATGTAACTTGTTGTTGTTGTTGTTGTTGTTTATGTAATTTATATTTTTATCCCCATACTACTTCCCTGAGAGAGTGATAAAATATGTGTATTTTTTATTCCACTCATGAAACATATTAGTAGGCGTTAGAAAATCTTAGAAATGTTACTTACTGCAATACTTAAATAAACTTGAATTTGTGATTCAACATAACTCTGGGACCCATTCTTTCAAGAAACATGCCACAATAATGACATATTATATTTAATTTTTTTAATTAGAAGAAATGTCTACCATTAGTTAAGGAACGTGTAAACCTAAAACACCAAGCCAGATTTTCTGACTTGAGCTTCACAAAAGGTGGGTAAAATAAGAATTTATTTATTTATTTATTTACCCATAGGGTAAAGTATTATTTACCAAAATATCAAATTATAGGAAAGAAAACATGTGGGCCACTTTTATTATCCTTGAAAAAGTACGGAGTATCAAGTACAGTTCATCTATAAGAGCAAATTTATCTTATATAAATTTGCTATACTTTGTAACTTTGAGCTTTTGAGCTGGTGATCTTGCATCTTATCATGTAATAAATAACCTTCATTGCCTTTTCCCATTTCTCCTAGGAGAATTTGCACATCTTTCTCTTTATGATTCTGCCCCACCTAGGGTAATCACATGTTGGTATTATGACAATAAATATACACATATACACACACACATATACATATATAATGAGTATATGCACATGTATGTATGCATGTGTATATTTACCCCATATATATACATATATGTGTTTATTCACAAATTAGAAGATACTACATACTATTAATATGTACTTACCTTGAAATATATGTTTTACATGTTTCATGAGATATATATATATATATATATATGGAATGTATTAGTCATAGTAAATCATGAAACATACAAAACATTTAAAACATATGAAACATTTCAAAGTACATATTAATAGTATGTAGTATCTTCTAATTTGTGAATAAATTGCACATTAATAAACAGTAATTCTTATATTATCTTGATCATGAGATTGAGTTGTTTTAATTCATATTTCTGTTTCCACATATATTAAAAATACACTTTTTTTTACTAACTCCATCCAAATTAATTATATATTTGATGTTTTTACCTTTATAATTACTCTGCCACAATAGTTATTCACTGGAAAGAAATTACGAGGTATTTATCAAAGTGTTTGTATATCATACATAGCATTTTCTTTATATAGAACATTGTAATTTAAGGAGCTTGGCTTGATAATATGAGAGCTCAAACAAACAAACGAAAAGGTTGGGGAAGTGCCTAAGGTTTTTGGGACCACACAGAATTGCATTTATGGTTAACAAAAAATATTTTCAGGCTGTTGCTTAGCAACCTACACGCAAGGAAAAATTTGCATCAGTGCTTAAAGAATAAGGGCTTATGATATTAAATTCTTTAACTATTTGGTATTATTGCCCTTCAAAGTTCTCCAACAATATAAACTTGTTTCACTTTCTAATTTCATTTGTAGCTATCAGTTTACTTATTAACCTTTACATGAAAACACAATGAAAAAAATAATAAAACCTTGGAGAAAAAAAGGGGGAGGGGTGAGGTAGAGAGGGAGGGAGGGCACAGTCATTTCATTACCACTTAGGGAAAACAAACTAACCATAATCACTGTAAAGGCACTATTCCCCCCTCTTTTTCCGGGACTATTTTATGGTAAACAATACTACATTCTTGTGAAAATACCACCTTAGTGAGTTTCATATAGGATAGTTCAAAATGAACAGTTAAAAACAGATACCTAAAACCAACACTTCTACTTGTATGCCATGAAGAACAGTGGTAGCATATTTAGAGTCTAACAAGAAATCATTTTCATTTTGCTTTTGAGGTTTAAAAAAAATCACAGGATCCTAACCAAGTATAACAGACAATAATAATATTAGACAATTATGATAGTTTATTCACTAAAACTAGCAGAAGCAGATGATTTCTTTACATAAAAATAAGATTAGTATATTCCACTTCCTCTCGTTATCCCTATTGCTGTTAGTGACACTACTATGATGTTGGATGTCTGAATTAGAAATCAGTTCATTGTTAAATCCACACTATGTGCCCCTGCTGACCAAATGTCATGGGCATCTACCTCTTGCTTAATTCTATTATCTATTTTTTTTCTCAAATCCACATCATGCTTTTTCATATTCACTGTACCTCTTTCAGTGTATTCATCCCTAATCCTTAGAATGAGTTCTAGTCTTTGCTTTAAAAGTGTAGACATTGCTGTGTGCTCTTCCTGCATCAGTCATCATATCACTACCTTTCTTAAAATCTAGTAAACACTTCCTATTCCTTGAAAAGTCAGAAACTTTCACATGACATAACACATGATCGCAAGAGTAACATCTGCTTACCTTAGCTGCATATTCATTCAGTAATTTCTTCCACGTTACATGCTATACTCAAACATTGAGTTATCCATTTCCAAATGCAGTGTTTTCTTTCCTTCCTTCCTTCCTTCCTCCCTCCCTCCCTCCCTCGCTCCCTCCCTTCTTTCCTCTCCATTACTTTAGACTTATATTCCCTATGCAAAGAATTCCTTTCTCTTCCTTATTTGGCAAACAATGAATTCTTGATTCTCAAATTAACCACTGTTCCTCTCAATAGCCTCTATTTAACTCTCCTTCCCAGTAGATTTGGATTCTTTCCTCATTGGTGTTAGCACTCTAGCTGATACATACTTCTGATACTATACCGTATTATTGTTGTTTCCAGGTCAGAGCTCTTAAATGATTACCAAGCATTCTTTTTCTCCAACATTTTTTTTCCCCCAGCAGGGCCACCTATACCAATATCTTTCAGGTTCTGGAGGCTGATGTGTAAACATTCAATTGCCCAATAATGCAATGTTGAAAAATGAATTAATTCATCTACTAAATTAATGATTAAATTGGTAACAATTTAAAGAAAAAAACTCCTTAGGGGATATTTCATTTCTAAAACACTTGACATTTGTTTTTCAGTGAAAAAGATGAGTTGAATGAGATATCTTGAATCAAAGCCATGATTTTCATTTACCTTCTTTACTCAACAAATATTTATTGGCTATAAATTATATACCCTACACATAACCAAAATGATTTCTATCATATTTACAATCCCACAGGCAATGGTTTATGATAGAGAAGAGATGGGTTATTATTAGCCATCATGAACTTGTTTATGAGAATGAAAAGAGCCACTTCCACTAGATTTACAGAGTTGAAGCATGCCGCAAGGAAAATTTGCAACCTAATATTTGCAACCTAAATGGCTAGAGAATGGGCAAGTCAGGGTAAAATGCAAAAAGGTAAGGAAAATCTTTCAAGGAAAGGAAATGGTAGGGACAGAGCTTTGGAGGTGAAAGAGATAATGATACTTTGAGGAAAATTGAAGGTAACTAATAATATGTAGTTAGGTTTTTCTCATCACAAGAAGCCACAGATCCAGGTTAATTTAAAATAAGAGTTTGTTGTAAGAATACATCCAGTGGCAAAGAAATAGTAATTCATTCATTGTGTTTATTGACAGCTAATAATGCAACAGGCACTGTGCTAAGATCCAGGGATATAATGTTATCTACAACAGCAATTAAACTTAAGTTTATGGATTTCTATTCTAGTGTGAGAGAGTTATATATCTTATAGTCCCACACATAGTTAACAATGGTGTGACAGAAAAGGGCGTGGTATAATTAGCACATATAATGAAGGAAACTAAACATAAACTCATTTAGCAGTTGAAAATCCAGGCTTCATGGAGACCTGGAATTCATTCAGAATTCAAGAACAACCCTACCAGCCCAATGCTGTGCTGAAAATCTAGAATGTGAGGCATTGAGAGAATGAGTAACTGAGCTTAGGGCCAGAGGTAATAAGTTTGAATTACTTGTGGGGACATACAACAATACACCACAATGAGATCTTACCTGAAATATTATTTTTCATCAAGACTTAGATGGCACATAAGAATATGGGAATGGATGAAGATAGAGGCAAAATAAAACCTTAATATGTGTGTGTATATATTATATATACATCAGTATATAATATTCACTGACTTCCGTTGTTTTTGTTGAAAAATCATTTGTCACTATTTTTGTTATTCTTTTGAACTTCCCATCTTATGGGGCCTCAATGACATGGGTTAGATATATTCGTTTATATATTTTTCTATCGTTTTTTCCTCTACATGCTTTAATTTGGATATTTTCTATTAATATGACTTACAGATTTCTATTCTTACCTGGGTTTATTCTTCTGTTTAAAGCCATGTTAAGGTTTTGATTTCATTCATTGTGTTTTTCAGATCTCAAATATTCATTTGATCCCTTAAGATTCTAGTAAACTTTGGGTATTATCTATTTTACACATTTTCTTTCTATTTTCTTGGACAGTGAACCTCACTCTTTTTAAAAATTTCCTGGCAGGAAATGTCAATGTCTAAATACATTGGGTCTGTTTCCATGGTCTCTTTCTTCATATTGTGTCATGCTCAGTGATTTTCCCAAACTAGCTCATACTCACCTGGGAAAACAGATAATGAGAATTTCTTCCTCACTCTGCATTTAGTAATTTTGCATTGATTGTATTAAATACTCACGGTAGGATGTTTAAACCACAGAAATCAGCAAAAGCTGCAAATTGAGACTCCTTCAATGCCTAAGGCCATTGCATATGGTCCCGTATTTTTCTTTTCCTAGTAATTCTTTTATTGAATGTCAAACATAGTCTGTAAAATATTTTCCTTTATATGCCCTCCTAGGCAGATATAATGATGGTAACTTTAATCCTATCAGATTTCTATCTAAGTAGACGGTGGATTGAAATTTTGGTAAGGTTCTGTCTACCAATGTTACCCAGATCCTCAAGTATAGCCCTCCAGAATCTTCAGCTGAAAGATCTTTGCCTGAATTCTCAACTTTCTCATCTCAGAAAAACTTATACTGTGGAGAGTGTATTAACAATCAACAAATTTCTTTTCTAATATTTCCTGATACCTGCTTTTGTTTTATTTAAAAAAAGAAGCCTGGTTAGCTATATATAATTATTAAATAAAAATACTAATTTTCATTGCATGTAAAACTCATGGAGAAAAAAACACTGTAAAATGAAAAAGGATAGCTGAACTTAGGATAAGTGTTTCTTCTTAGCAATACATTGTAATGTTTGAATGTATCCTCTAGTTTTAAGAAAACATAAAACATTAATGATAGAAGTAATTTTTTTTAATTTTTTTTCAACGTTTTTTATTTATTTTTGGGACAGAGAGAGACAGAGCATGAATGGGGGAGGGGCAGAGAGAGAGGGAGACACAATCGGAAACAGGCTCCTGGCTCCGAGCCATCAGCCCAGAGCCTGACGCGGGGCTCGAACTCACGGACGCTTAACCAACTGCGCTACCCAGGCGCCCCTAGAAGTAATTTTTTTAAATGTTTATTTATTTTTGAGAGAGAGAGAGAGAGAGAGAGAGAGAGAGAAAGTGTGAGCAGGGGAGGGGCAGAGAGAGAGGGAGACACAGAATCCAAAGCAGGCTCCAGGCTCTGAGCTGTCAGCACAGAGCCCGACGCGGGGCTCGAACCCATGAGCTGTGAGATCATGACCTGAGCTGAAGTCAGACACCCAACCGACTGAGCCACCAGGTGCCCATAGAAGTATTTTTTTTAATTGCATGCTTTAATTTTAGACGGAGCTTATTGGCTTTTTCCTACAATGCATTATCGCACTTAGCACTTCTTTGTAATTGTTCTGATTCTCTCCCCATTCTTGTATACACACACACACACACACACACACACACACACACACATACATCTATAATAATTTTCATTTTTAAATTACTGTGTTTATAACAAAAGAGTTCATTTCTTTAGTAAGACTAAAATCATATCTCATTCATAGAAGACAATCTGTTCATTTATGCTCAAATAATATAAGCCAAAATGCAACTGATAATGTTTTTTCACTAAAAATTATTTTGGATAGATGTTAGGTAGAAGGAATCTAAACACATGATGGCATTTATATAATAACTTTAATTTTTAAAGTCTTAAAATCTTTGGTGGAAAGGGTCGGCTTATATTTCAATCATTTATCCATTTTAGAGCACTTTCAAAGTAGTTTAAAAGAAGCATAAATTACATAAAGTTACTTCTTGAGAAAACTCTCAATCTCAAATTTTGTGTTTAGGATATTATACAGTAGTTACTTAACAACATCATAAATATCAAATTTCTGAGTGATAGTATTAGAAATTCTACATTGTTGCTATATGATCAAAGATAAACAATCCATTATAAATATCATCATTAATCAACATTTGAATGCGCACAAAGTGTCCTTAAAATATTTTGATCTTACATAGTTATGTAATTTTAATGAAATCGAATATTTAAAAAGAGCATTTAAAATGTTTTAGTCTGAGAGTAGCATGCTTTTTCTGTGATTATGTAGATTTTTTATAACAAAAAAATAGAAAAAAGTACACCATGGAAATAGCAATCGGGATATAAAATGACTCACTAAATAAAGAGTTGTTTTTCCCTAGAAGCACATAATGTCAACTTAATAATGTATCAAATAATTTTCTTCCCTTCAGTTGATAACAAAACAAAAATATATTTAGTTACAAAGAAGCAGAGCTGCATACTTCTAAACACATAATTTGCCTGTTGGACAAAACAAAAAAGAAAAAAGAAAAACAAAAACAAAATAATTAGTTTTAAATTTTCAACCAAAAATTGCAGGTATTGAAATAAATTCCCTCAGATATTCAATAATTCCCTCAGATATTGAAATAAAATAAGTTGCTCATCCCCTCAGGAGCAAAGAGTAACTTACTCATCTGTATAACCTTTAAGTGACTACTAAGCAGTGTGTCTTACACACAGTTTCTTAGAAAAAAATTCCAACATCCGCTTCTGTATTTTGATATTTCTATTTTCATAATGTTTTTTTTCTTAAATGCAATCTCTTATTTTCATTTTTATGTAACAGTTGCAGCAAATCTGCTTAATTTAATTTTAATTAAATTATGTACTATAAATTAATAAATATAATTTTATTCTACTAGTCAGTTAGTCTTGAAAAGTACTTCTGAATGAGTTATAATCAACAGTTTTGGGCTATATAGAAAAAAAAGAAGACATTTATAATTCAAAAAACACAAAAGTTGAGTAGAGAAACTGAGTCTATAAATTAATGTATTCTTCAATGTCTTTAAAAAGTTGTATTTCCACAGTTGTTCATGACTATATGTAACAAATGACTATTGTGTATGCCTGAATTAAAACCCCTTATAGTTTATGAAGTTATTCTCTAGAGAGTAGTCAGGCATTATATTTTTCCAAACATTTTTCAAAGTTTAGACCTTCACCCATTTAGCCCATCCCCCACCCTAAAAGGGTGATGGGCATTAAGGAGGGCACTTGTGATGAGCACTGGGTGTTATATGTAAATGATGAATCATTAAATTCTATACCTGAAACCAATTTTACCATATATATTAACTAACTAGAATTTGAATAAAATTCTGAAATAAAAGTAAATAAATAGGGGTACCTGGGTGCCTCAGTCAGTTAAGCATCAGACTTCGGCTCATCGTGCAGTTGGTAAGTTCAAGCCTCACATCAGGCTCTGCACTGGGGGTGTGGAGCCTACTTGTGATTCTCTCTTTTCATCTCTCTCTCTGGTCCTTCCCCACTTATGTACTTTCTCTCTCTCAAAATAAACTTTTTTATGAATAAATGAATGAATGAATGAATGAATGAATAAATAAATAAATAAATAAAAGTGTAGACCTTCAAATTAGTTGAATGCTATACTAGTTCATCTATGGACCTAATGATGCAGTGTCCATCATTACTTGCTTAAAGAAAAAATAAACAAAACAACAACAAAAAAAAGAGATCACACTAACGTCCTGGTGTAAATTCTTTTTATCTCACTCCCTACAGTTTTTTTTTCCATAGTCAGCATGCAACATTATAAAAAATACCAAAGAAGAAGGAAAAGAAGAAGAATCAGAACAATCAGAATCAGAATCAGAATTCTGATTGGAATTAGAAAAAGAAGTTGTGGGGCGCCTGGGTGGCGCAGTCGGTTAAGCGTCCGACTTCAGCCAGGTCACGATCTCGCAGTCCGTGAGTTCGAGCCCCGCGTCAGGCTCTGGGCTGATGGCTCAGAGCCTGGAGCCTGTTTCCGATTCTGTGTCTCCCTCTCTCTCTGCCCCTCCCCCGTTCATGCTCTGTCTCTCTCTGTCCCAAAAATAAATAAACGTTGAAAAAAAAATTTTTAAAAAAAAAAGAAAAAGAAGTTGAAGCAGATGCAGCAGCAACTCAGGAAATAAACAGCTAATGGAAGCAAAGCCTGGAATGATAATGATACTGGAACTAACAATGCAAAATTAAAATAACTATAAATAACATCTTAAAAGATCTAGGAAACAGGTAAAGACCATGCCTTGAAAAATGGTAAATTTAGTAAGCATTTAAACCTAAAGAGTATAAAGAAAATGCTACAAGTGAAACAACAAATTAGAGATGAGAATTTCCTTTGAAAGTTGTATCACAATAATAGTATGTCCTTAACATACTCCCTGTAGAGTATTTCCATAGCACAGAGCAAGAAGGTGAAACCAAGGTAGAGTTGAGTGGTTTCTATGAGTGGAGGAGACAGAGTTGAGATTCCTGGGAGGCCAAAGTAGCTAGAGCATGCAGGACAACATACCAGAGAGAAGAGTACCACAAAGAGAGAGAGAGAGAGTTCTGGAGATCTTTGCAAGGTCAATCTTATACTCACAGGTAAGTAAAGAACAGCAACATGTATGAAAAAACTACACAAGGCTTGGGGGGAATGCGAACATAAGTAACAGTCAATGGATTTTCCAAAGGGTCATGAATAGCTTATTTCCATACTGAAAAAGCCATAACAAAAAAGTCCCTTAATTTATAGGATCAGGGATATTATACTCCGGAGGTACTCAACAATAGGACAAATTAGTCCTAAAATAAAGTTTCTCTGGTCAAACACAAATAAAAGCATAGATCCACACCATATGCAAAAATTAATTCAAAATGGATCATAAACCTAAGTGTAACACAATGCGAGTTTATGAAAGCACAGATAATCTATATAAAGAGATAACAATTACTATTTGCCCTTGCCCCCACAGGGAATACATCCTGAGCAATATTTTCTTTAACCATATGCTTAAAATAACCCCAGAGAGTAAGGTGTTCATACTAAAGAACAATTTGGTAATAAATTGGGAATGAGGGACCTGATATTTGATTCTAGAATAGCCTACCTTTATCCAAACAATACTTTGTATAATGCAAAGGAATGAATACGGTATAGATCCATCTGATAATCCTTAAAAAGTAGGCTTTATCTCTGGGCATATTTTAGAGATACTAAATGTTTTGTCCTAAGACCTGAGGATTTTGTTTTCTTTTTTCCTTTGAGGAATCTTCATTCTTCATATATTTTTGTTGCTGTTGTTTACAAAACAGTTAAGATGTTGAGGGCCAAACTGGAATGAAAGCCTATAAGAAATGGGTCAAGATAGCTTCCCAACCTGATCCTACTTCCAGCCACAAATTAGCAATCCCTATTAGTCTCTGTGATTCGTATACAGTCACCATTTCAGGCAACCACAACGGAGTGTGAGACCAGGGTTCGGTGTGATAAAGTTAATACATTGGATTAGTCCTATGTTGGTACATTTGGCTCCTTCAGGGAACTAGCAGAGCACCTACACAAAGCAGATGAGTTTACTTCACATCATATCCATGATTCCTTTTTGACCAGATGTGGCTGAACAAAATTATTTTATATGCATTAAATCTTAGTTTAACTTCTAGCCAATAATTTGTTTTTCATGAAAATTAGTGATTTCATTTTCTTCCTCCCTTTACTAACAGTTTCACCCATGACCGTTTGCTACAGACATGGCATAGTTATTTTAGTGTAGTTAAAATTCAAGAGTTTTGCATAAAGTAAGAGTGAGTCTTTATAAAACATTTAGCTCATTTTTGAATATGCCAAATGGATAGTATTTTTTTCTACCAAGACGCTAAAATAAAGGATTGAAACTCAACTTTTACTTGACTGCATTTTCTAATCATTATTTCCTACACAATATTCTAAAGTGCTACCCTCCTCAGTGAAGATGTGATATAGCTAAGTCCAGAGTGGATAACTCTTTCAGAGCAATCGAATTCCTAATTACATACCTTAACTGTGCTCTAATGGACCCAATAGTCTTTTCAGCATTTTATAAATAAAGTTTTCCTATACCAGTTCTATTTTCATGGAAGTCTTTTAAAACAGAGTCAATGGCATGCTATATATTCTTTACAGTGAAAAAGAGGAGATGACTTTTTATAAAAACTAAATAAGTTGCATACTCCTGTTTGATATGACATTTGCCCATGTACCATCTTAGAGTAGATAAATCTACTTTTTGCCTCCATTTTTACTTCAACCTAGAAGCCAATATTTCTAATTGAATTAACTTGCTTTTCAATAAGATTGTTGATGCAACTGAGTAATTATGGTAAGTTACTTCATTGTTATTCTTCTCAGCTCTGCACACAGAACACTGATTGAGTTAAAACTCCTATTTACATATTACAATCAGTGGTTAACTAAACTGTCATATTTTTAATTTGAGGGAACATTAATTAAGAGACATAGAAAATTCATCTCAGTGATAAGCCTAGAGAAACCATACATTTCAGTATATTTGCATTCAGTATACATTCAGTATATATGCAGATAGAGGATACACACACATACACACACACACAGATATACCTGTGTGTGTATATGTATGTATATAAACATGTATATGTATGTGTGTGTGTGATTCATCTGCGTGTGTGTGTGTGTGTATATATATATACACACACACACATATTTTTTTTTCTTCCTAGCAGTAGTTGAGTTGTTTAGGTAAGGAGGCAGAGTGTTTTCTATTTTTATGATGTCAACAGTATATTTGGAAGAGTTACTTCAATAGTGAATACTTCTTATCAACAAATCTTACAAACCAAAATACAAGTTAGTTTTCCAAATGTTAATGTACTTACTCTTGCCTTCAAAACAATACATCACCCTCAGTGAAAAGTACTATGGTTCTGATTATAACATTAATACAACTGATACAATAGTATCATTTGGCACTCATCTATAACAAGTTCCTGAACTGAGCTTTGATCCTATTATGATTCACAACCTTTGTTGGGTCTTTAATGCTCTTTTCTCATCAACCAACCATATATATTTCATTATTAAACACATGGCTCCCAGGATGCAATAAATAATTCAACCTGAATTGGAAATTTTCTATGTTCTATTCATCGTGACATACGCTGAAGACTCAGAGAGGAATAGGACATAGTCTCTACACTCAGAGAACATGTCATAAAGTCATGTTCACACAGATAAATAAACAAATGACAGTTAAGTACAATAAATGTAAAGTGGGAAAAGCATACAGAGATTGCACAAAGAGTGAGTGATTATTGCTACGTGGGGGAGTCAGGGGAGACTTTGCACAGGAAGTGATATGTGATTTGGGAGTAAAGAATAAATAAACTATTCATCAAGTAGATAAAAGGGCATTTTAAATAATGAAACTTAGATACTCAAAATAGGGATTTGCTATCCTTCTCTAAACAAAATTCAACTGTGTTTCTTAACAGAGTCCATTCTAATGTCACCAGTGGGTTATTTGAACATTCATTCAGGTTTATTTGATCCCTCTTCAAAATGCCCTCGTGGGCTGTGTTTTGTGGTAGCTGTCAGTAAGTTCATAAACATTCAGATTTTACATCTGAATACATGGTAGGATTGTTCTTTCTTGCCTCTTTATTTATTTTTATTATTGAAGTACATTTGACATATAGTGTTATATTAGCTTCAGGTATACAACATACTGATTTGACAATTCTATATATTACGCAATTCTCACCATGATAAGTATAGTTACCATGTCACCATACAATGTTATTACATTATTGACTATACTCCCTATGCTGTACTTTTCATCACTGTGACTTATTTATTTTATAACTGAAATTTGTACCTCTTAATCCCCTTCACACATTTCATACATCCCCTTACCCCTTTCCTCATCTAAGGGTAGTTCTAAACAATTAACTTTCTTTGATTAAGGAAAGTGGCATGTGTTATATCCAGGCAAATGCTTTTGAGATCTAATGTATTATTTGATTCATCTGTTCTACCTGTCATGGTGATTACGGACACACATATTGAGAAGGAGTCTGTGTGAGCCTGGGTCTTTGAGTGGCAATTCTAAGACGATCCCAACCCACTCCTTGAAGGGCACTCAATGTGAGGGAATATTAAACAGTTAGTCTTAAAAATCAGTAAGTTTGGGAGTTGTTCATAACCACAGCATATCCTAGCCCATCCTGCCTGATGATGCTTTCAAACACTTTAATATTAAGGCTGTGGTACCAAAATGAAGTGCTCAAATGAGAAAGAAATTGCTTCTAGATATAATATGCATGCTACTGTATAGTATATCACCATATTGTATATCTCACTGATTCTCCTCAGAGCAGATAATGATTCTCTTCATAGCTCATCTACCTATCCCTGAGTATGCATACACATTATTGATCTTCCTCCTTTTGCATGCTTTCTTGTCATTCTGCATTGTGTCCCCCATAGCACGTATTTTAATTTGTAACTGTGAAACTACTATTGGGATCATTTCATGATTATTTGCTTCCTACATATATTGTGATCCCAAATAGATAATGCCATGTCATTACACTGTGGTGAATAGCAAAGACACTGGATCTGGGTGAGTATTTAAATTTTTATTTATTTATTTATTTATTTATTTATTTATTTATTTGAGAGAGACAGAGAGAGAGAGAGAGTGCCCAGGAGAGGGGCAGAGAGAGAGACAGAATCTTAAACAGCCTCCATGCTCACCAAGAACCTGATGCAGGGCTTGATCCCACAACCCTGGGATCATGACCTGAGCCAAAGTCGAGAGTTGGATGTTCAACCAACTGAGCCATAAAGGTGCCACTAGGGTGAACATTTTAAAAATAAGTGAAAGTAGAGGTGCCTGGGTGGCTTAGTCTGTTAAGTGACTGACTCTTGGTTTTGGTTCAGGTCATGATCTCAAGGTCATGGGATTGAGCCCCACAACAGGCTCTGTGCGGACAGCACCAGAGCCTCTTTCCCCCTCTCTCTGCCCCTCCCCGATGCGTGTTCTAAATCAATCAATCAATCAATAAACAAACATTTTTAATAGTGAAAGCTAAATAAATAAGTGAATGAATGCATAAATGACTGAGTATATTAAGTGTATCTTTGTTGTCTTTACTGCCCTCCTAAGGCCTTAGACAAGGGGAAAGAAAACTATACTAAACTGTTATGTTAGGTTTTACTAACAAGAATTTAAAATTATTACCAGTAATTATCAATTTATAATAAAGGGGTATTTACAATGCTATAATGTGATTTTCTAATCTATAAGATTATAAATCTGTATAGACTTGTGATTTATCAGTGGTGACAGAAAGTCAGTGACATTGATTTCAGTTTCATAATAATGAAGATTTTCTTTTTTAGAATGCAGTTTCCATAATTTTTGTAAAGACTCAAAATTAACTGTAGCCATTTGATAGCTGCAATATCTTGAGCAAATATTTAACCCTTTGGGAACTCAGTGTCCTAATCTCTAAAAGAAGAACACCTATAGTATCTGCCATACAGAGCTGTTATGAGAACTAAAGGAAGTACTATATGTAAGATAAGATGAATTCCTGCATATGGTATACCCACATACATGTGTATGTACACATATTACACACGATGAACGCTGTATCTGTACATACACACACATTTGGTCTGATTTTGATTATGTTGACAATGATGGGAACTGCATACAGAATCAAGTCACTAAATGTGGAATTTTTTACAAGTTTTAGAATTCTAATTATTCTTTGCACATATTTTAAATCTTTGGGAATAGTCATGTATTTAGATGAAATGTCTACGACTGAAGAATTTTATGATATAGTGATGAAATTACAACCATTACGGTTAGTGTCTTAATTGTGGAACATTTTAACTTTTTTTACATTTATATATCTATGATATTATTATTTTTGAGTCATATTTTTAAAAATCTTCTAGGTTATGTAATTACTATCATCAAGGCTACATTTTAAATAATTAATACAGGAAAAGAGAGAAAGATGAGATCGTTTATTGTTTGCTGATTTTTACCCTATTTACAGAATTGTAAAGAGAGATAAAAACTAATATTTATAAAGAATCTGCTTTGTGTCAGAATTTTCAGGAATTTAATATATATGCATATACAACATGTAACAGGGGTGCCTGGGTGTCTCAGTGAGTTAAGTGTCAGACTTCAGCTCAGGTCATGATCTCACAGTTTGTGGGTTCAAGACCCACTTCAGGCTCTGTGCTTACAGCTCAGAGCCTGGAACCTGCTTTGGATTCTCTGTTTCCCTCTTTCTCTGGCCCTCCCCCACTCACATTCTGTCTCTCTCTCTGAAAAATAAACAGTAAAAAAATTTACATTTGTAACAAATAATTTATACATAGATAATTTGTAATGTACACATATAACTTCACTTCCATATGCTCCCTACTAATATTTTAGAGAAAAGGAAAGTTAAGAACTTGAACAATTTGTCAAAATCATCAACTAGAAAAATTGTTTAAAGTTTAGAAAGGAAACAGATTTATAATACTAACATGGTAAAATCCAAACTTTAAGACTTCATGTAATTCAAATGCATTTTAATTCAATGTAATTCAAAATTCTAAGAGCAAATTAAGTACAATGTCTAGATGTATACAGATCCATTCTTAAACTTTAGCTCTTTTATTTCACTGATGCAAAACTAAATCCCAAGGATGCTTTCCTAAATTTGCATAGCATCTCAGAGATGATAATAATTCTGATTCTATACTTTTCCAGTTGTGGTCCACTTCCCAGGACTTTACGTCAATGTACATTTTATAATATTTAAAATATAGATATTAGCTCATATTTCTATCAGAAAAAAAGTGTGATATTCTTATACATGATCATATATCATTGCCAGGCATGAATGCTACTAGATCCTTCCTACTTATTTTAGAACCCATTTTTATTTCATATACTTACTTTTCCCAGACTAGTACTTATGCCACAATCAAAATCGGAGGTAATTAAAATCTATCATAAAATTCTAAAAATACTTTAACAATGCTGTTGGAAAACTTGAAGAGAACTTGGATTACACAACTATTTAAAAGTAGGTTTTTATACTCCAATTGAGACAAATCTTACATTCATGGAGATGAGTAATAATAATGTTAATTTCCAACCCACCTGAGTAGAAGAAACTTAGTCTAAATAGAAGCCTGTAAAGGAAACCCCTTTCTACTCATCCCCTTTAAAAATAAACATGCAGCATTTTATGAAAGTCACCAAGGGGATTGTGCAGAATGACTGAATATATATTATGGAATACAGTCATGTTTATATGCCTACAGGTACATACACACAAACTTGAATATATGTGCCTCTATGTATCTCTATGTATATGTTCTATATATGTATATATGCTATATATATGTGTAGTATACACATATATATATTATATAACTGTCATTCTTATGTATGAAAATACACACACACACACACACACACACACAGTTGACCCTTGAGCTAGGGATGCTGACCCCTACAGAGTTGAAAATCTGCATTATTTTTACTGTTTACCAGAAACCTTATCAACGACATAAACAGTCAATTAACACATACTTTGTATAAGTATTATATATATATTCTTAAAATAAAGTATGCTAGAGGAAAGAAAATGTTCAGAAATTTATAAGAAAGAATATTTACAGTACCATACTGTAAAAAATCGATATATAAGTGGACATGTCCAATTCAAACCTGTGTTGTTGAAGGGTCTATGTTAATTTCCAACCCATAAATATATATGCAGTTGACCCTTCAACAATATACATATACATACATATACATATACACGTATACGTACGTGTATACGTATACATATGTATATGTATATGTATGTACATGTGTGTATATATATATATACATATACACACACACACTATGTAGCAAATTTAGACATGTATATAAAACAATAAAGTGACAAATATGAAAAGGCGGAATTCTAACATATAGTTTAATATTCTTTAATATTACTTCTTCTGTCTCTAATTACTGCTTATGCAGAAGAGCGGTTCTACCTGTATCTTGTTTCTAAAGAATTCTCAATGCCTTGAAAATTTTGGGACAAATATATATAACAGCTGCTCTTATACCTATACCCTCATAATATACACAAATTAGAAGTGAGATGTCAGCATTTCTTTTCACAGCTGGAAGTATAACATCAAGCAATGTTAACTTTACTTAGTTTCATACAATCTCTTTCCCATTTCTTAACTTTTGGACTGAAATTGTCAATGCTTGATAAAAACAGAAAATCAGTTTTCTGTTTAATTTTTTTAATAGCAGAAGTTTCATTTCAAAACACATTCACAGGGGTGCCTAGGTGGCTCAGTTGGTTAGGCAACTGACGTCAGCTCAGGTCATGATCTCACGGTTCCTGGGTTCAAGCCCCGCCTCAGGCTCTGTGCTGACAGCTCAGAGCCTGGAGCCTGCTTCGGATTCTGTGTCTCCCCCTCTTTCTACCCCTCTCCTGCTCACACTCTGTGTCTCTCTGTCTCTCAATAATAAATAAACGTTAAAAAATTTTTTTAAAAACCACATTCACAATGTCTTGACTTAAAGTTCTTGTTTGAGATTCATATCTACAGATACAGCATTTTTTTTAAACCTGGATCTTTAAGCATAACATTCCAGTATTCAACATTACATTCTAAAAAATAAATGGTAGAATACCTATCACATATTTTGAAATTTGCATAATTCCAGATTAATGTCCCTAAAGGAAAAAAGATAAATTTGTGGTAATGCGTACCTAGATATTATAAATCTATAATGAATGGAGTTTATTTTCTCCATAATGCTTCTCTTTATTTTCTCACATGATCAGTATGTAATTTACTAAGAGATTCCCCCTTAAATTATCAGTGTACCTTATCATTGTAGTTATAAGGCATTGAATAAATTTTGCCCACATTTTTATTTTGCCTCTTTGGTGTATTTTTTTTTTCTTTTTTTTAGGTCTACATGTAGAAGCACCACTATCACATGACAAGTACCTAGATAATATCCATTTACCTCTTTCTCACTTCCTTTGTGTTACTGCTCTGTTTTCACATAGATAATAGACTCTGGTTAAACAATGAGATGAAAGCTCAACTAAAATGTATTAAGCTTACATCTGAAACTAATATAATGCTGTACGTTAATTATACTTCAATAAAAGATGTATAAAGCAATATATATGTA
This sequence comes from Lynx rufus, assembly GCF_022079265.1. Taxonomy (NCBI): domain Eukaryota; kingdom Metazoa; phylum Chordata; class Mammalia; order Carnivora; family Felidae; genus Lynx; species Lynx rufus. The sequence goes on from NW_025814889.1 coordinate 109,428,913, forward strand.
CAATTTGAAAAAAAATGTTCATTCCCATATACTGATATGCTCCACAGCTAGCCACAATCTTCTATTTACTTTGAATGGATAAAATTCATTGGAGCATGAAAGCAAAATGAAGAAGAATTAATAACATCTTCTGACATTCAAAAGAAGAGAAAGGTCACATACAGAAGAGAGAGAATCCATTGGTTCCACCAAAGTTCCCTTCCCCCACCTCCAACATGACAAGAGTCCTCTCCTTCCTCTATACCTTTTCTAAAGGAATTGGGGAAATAAAAAAACAAACCATTGCTTAAATAATTATACTTAAATGCATTGCTTGAATTATTTTAATAGATTAAACTTTCTGCATTGGACTAAAACTTTTCACACTGCTGGGCCATGGATGAGAGCCAATGAGAAAGAAAATGAAGGTATTATCTTTTTGTGCATATACTGTATTAAATAATAACTGTGAAACAATATATTGTAGAATGCTCAGAAAATATTACTATGTTTCTAAGTGTTTTCAAGTAAATAGGAGGTTAAAGTACTAGGTTTATGCTGTGACATTCTACACGACAGAACACTACAGAGATAGATGCACAAGGATATTTGTATATATGTGGCTGAAGACATGAGGAAATTTTAATAGCCATCAACAAAGTTTTAGAAAATATTTTTACTGTAATAATCAATATCAATTATAAAGATTGTTTCATTGTTAAGAATATCTCACAGCAAAGCATTTTATTCAAACATTAAAATGCTTTATATTTAATAAATGTACAGAATACAAAGATGAACATCATCATGATAATTCCCAAGACCCATGATGAATATGAGTTTCAATGACTCAGAGTTTACCACATTAAGGTCTCAGCATATTTGCTTCCATTTAATTGCTTTTGTTGTTGTTATTGTAAAATTATTGTTTTTGTTTAAAAAATATGCACATTATATATGTCATTTAAACTTTAAAAATTTTTTTTAATGTTTATTTATTTGAGAGAGAGAGCGTGCGTGGGAGAGGGGCAAAGAGTGAGGGAGACAGCAAATCTGAAGCAGGCTCTGTGGGGTTAGCAGAGAGCCTGACATGGGGCTCGAACCCATGATCTAATGTGAGATCAGGACCTGAGCCAAACTCAGATGCTTGACCAACTGAGCCACCCAGGAGCCCACCATTCAAATTTAATAAAAATATAATTAAAATGAAAAAAAAAATTGTGATCTTTCTATGTCCTGGGCAGTGATATTAGGAGAACCCTCAGATTTATGCTGACATATTCTAAAACCTTGTGATGCATAGAGGTAGAATTAGAAAACTAAACCTGCTCAACCTGTTTGCTTGAGAATCTTCTGTTATTACCTTCTTTCCCATAGTGTCCATGTTTTTGAATTTTTGTATTTTGTAGTGCCCCATTCAGTGACAGATTCTGCTAGTGAATACTTTTGCTGACAATAAATATTTTCTGGCAAAAGTTGATGAAATTTTTAAAAAGACCATGAGAAATTGTGAAGCTTTTGTGATATCCACTTAATAAGCTTTTAGTAAGAACTTCCTCTCAGAGGCTAGACAGATTTTCATTTGATTTTTTTTTTAACTTTTCAAATTTCTAAAAGGTCCAAGATTTTTATTTTTTATTTTGTTTTACTGACATGTATCACAAATAGGAAAAATAGCAAATTTTCATAGATATGAAAAGCACAGCAGTGATACTACCTTTTTGTTCTATTTCAACTGATATTTTATTTTATTTATTTATTTTTTAAATGTTTTAGTACTTATTTTTGAGAGTAAGAGAGACAGCACAAGCAGAGGAGGAACAGAGAGAGAGACACACAGAATCTGAAGCAGGCTCCCAGCGCTGAGCTGTCCACACATAGCCCAACTTGAGGCTCGAACTCTTGAACCGTGAGATCATGACCTCAGGTGAAGTCAGCTGCTTAACCTACTGAGCCATGCAGGTGCCCCTCAATTGATATTAAAAGAAAGAGGACAAGAGGTTTTCCAATATCCTTTTTCCTTTTCCCTCTTGTGTTGCCTTTTTACTTGTTTCTATTTCATTTTCTTAGGGTCCTTTTGAAATAATATTTTGGACAGAGTGGAAATGGTTTCTCATAACCTGACTGACACTTCTCTAGGGGGTTATAGTTCTTGGAATATAGCATGGATATTATTAAACTAACAAATAAACATTTTAAGATATTGCATAAAATTTTGGCCCAAGACCAGCAGCAGCTGTGGTATCTCTAAACAGGCTGACATGCTTAAAACAGGTATGAGAATTCCTCTGAGCAAAGGAAACTGTGATGTGCAGTCAGTTCATTTTGCTTGTTTGGTTTTATTTTTCACTAAGTCATTAGTAGCATAAAATGTGGTCTTTTCAACACAACTGCCACATGAATACCTCTCAGCCACTACTAGTTCTTGACCTAGAGTCCTCGATTAAGCAATTCTTTTCTCTCATTTCACTTTGTGAAAGCTCCCATTATAGGCTCTCTGTAAACAGAATAGAAAATCCTGACACTGTATGTAGAGTATTTCAAAGTTCAAATTCTTGCATTCACATGTCAAGCATACCCATTATATCTTTTAATAAATATCTTTTAATAGGCAACTTAAGGATTTCATTTCATCATCAAATAGAGAATGGGGATGGTTTCTTCTCAATTATGTTCAGATTTTTCAGAAAATTGCACTTCTGCTTGAAACCAAAAGGGGAAAAAAATAGAAAACTTCCAACTTGACCTATTTTGTTTAAATACATATTTTTAAAGTGGTAGCCCAAGTATCACAGCTTTTGTCTAGTTTCTCCTGACCCCTCCAAAAAAGTGAACTAGTCTTCCCCACAGCACCTGGCTAATATTCCATTTTAGCAATTGTTGCATTCAATTATAATAATCTGGGATATATTATCTTAAAATTGTCTAGAACACTGTGATTACGAATTTCATCCTCTCAAGAGTCCTAAAAAAACTGAAAAAGACCAATTAGGAAAGTGAGACAAAGGGCTACTATTATTACCAATGAGGAAAATAAAAATTACTTGATACTTATTCTGTACTAGTTTTTTTGTTTTTTTTTTTGTACTAGTTTTATAAGGATTAATCATCACAACTATTCCCTTTCCAACCAACTCTTCCATGAGGTAGATACTATTATCATTCCATCTTGCTTATGAGAAACTGAGTTACAGAGAGGTTCAGTAACCTGCCCAAGGCCATGCACTTAGTAAATTGTGAAGCTAGAATCTAAGATAGACAAGCTTACCTCAAAAACAGGTTCTTTGTATTAAATGTCTCGCTTGAAAGTACTAGAGTTGATACTAAAAGCATGTTTAGTCAGTGAAAAAGCATACTATTGACAATAAGAGTGTCTATAACTTTTTGGCTGATTTAAATGCATAAAATGCACACACATACACACACACAAAGAAAGAGAGAGGGAGATGGAGAGAAAGATTATTTTTTTTTAAAAAGTGCTATCTTCATAGCTAAGAAAATTGAAAGTTAAGAAAGAGCTCATTGAAAATAACAACGTAAGGGGCTCCTGGGTGCCAAGTCAGTTGAGCGTCTGACTCTTTATTTTGGTTCAGGTCATGTTCCCAGGGTGGTGGGTTCGAGCCCCACATCAGGCTCTGCACTGGGTATGAGCCTGCTAAAGCCTGCTTAACAAGGAGCTGCTCTCTCTCTCCCTCTGCCCCTCTCTTCCACTCATGTGCTCCCTCACTTTCTCTTGCTCTCTTTCTCTCTCTCAAATAAAATAAATAACAACTTAAGGAGACAAATCTCTGAAAACAATGCACCAAGAAGTATACACCTTCTGCCCAGAGGAGCCAAGATAGCGGATGGCGTCCATGAAATACAGCCAGACCAACACTAAACTATCCTGCACACCTAGAAAACCGATTGGAGATTAATACAACAATCTGCACAACCTGAACCACAGAATTCAAAAGATACGCGGCGAAGAGAGGTGAATTTAGGGAGCAAGAAGCCGCGGGAAGGGAGGTGCATTTGCCGGTGGAGAGAGGATGGAGACGGGGGTGGGGGCGGTGTGGGGAGGAATATGGGAAGAGCACCCCTCCCCAAAAGCAGCTGGAGAGAAAGTGGAAAATTGGAAACAGCCACAGAGACTAAACTAAAAAGGGAGAAGGGAGAAAGGAGATGGTTTAAATTCCATTAAGACTGTAAACAAGGGGAGCACAAAGGCTGCAACTCTGCAGCTCCATACCTGTTGGTGCTCTGGTGAGAAGGGCGAATCCCCAGGAACAGAGTGGGGTTCGGGAGGTTCTTGGGCCACACGGGGAAAAGCGGTTCCACTGCTGAAAGGACATTTGGTAGAGACTGTTGAAGCCACCTGGTCCCAGCAGACCCCAGAAAACTGCTACATTGGCTGGTGCTGGAACAAGGTCGTTAAGGGTGAAGCCTGGTGCCAGATGTGTGTTGTGATTTTCCATAATCCCTGAAATACTGCTGCTACACTATCTCACGAACTTTTTCTGGGGTGGGCTGGCTCCTGGCCACAGTCTCAGGCCACCGGCAGCAGCAGGGTCCAGCAAGCGTTCCTGGGTACAGCCAACATTCGGCCACTGCTCATTCGGCCATTGCTCAGTGAGACCTTCCTGCAGAGGGGTGGGACGGGTCAAAGCCGCAGTCCTTTGGAAGTAAAGGGTCGGGAAAAACAGCCACATCTGAGACAAAACTCAGGAGGACGGTGCTGCCTGGGACCTGGTCACGGAGAGTGAAAAAGCGTGGAGTGCACAAAAGCTGAAGACAGAGGATGGTGGAGAACAGACTGGATAGCTGGGTGGACCGAGTTTCACAGCTGCTGGGCATGCGCATGCGCATACTCACCTGCAAGCGCAACAAGCCACCCCAGTAGGCTAGCAACGCCATCTAGTGGAAAGTGGAGTGGTTACACTGAGCCCCACCAACTGGACCAACTTTGCTCTTCAAGAACACAAGTCTCACCACCGGCTTAGTTTATGGACTATAAAGCACCCCATAGACCGAGTTCTAGGGGAAAACGAAGTAATTTCAGTCCTACTTCATCTGTTAGAAGTTCCATCTATTCAATTTTCATGCTTTTTTTTCTCTTTCACACTTCTTTTCCTTGAACACAGAAAGAGAAACAATTCATTTTTATTTTCAATTTTTATTAAGAATATTTTTCTTTAATTTTTATTACTATATTTTTTACTTTTGTGTAAATTTTTTCAAATTCTATTTCACTTCCATCATTTTATTTTAGTCTAATGTATTCACCTTTTCAAATTTTCAATTTCCTATTTTTCTTTTTTTCTCTTTTTCATTTCTTTTTCTTGAATGCAGAAAGAGAAAAACTTCATTTTTACTTTCAATTTCTATTAAAAATATTTTTATTTAATTTTTTGACTATATTTTTTGCTTTTACGTAAATTGTTTCAAATTCTATTTTACTTCCATCATTTAATTTTAGTCTACTACAGTGTATTCACTTTTTCAAATTTTCAAACGATTTCCTTTTTTCTATTTTTATTCTTTTTTCTCTTTTTCATTTCTTTGCTTTTTCTTGAATACAGAAAAATAAAAAATCATATTTATTTTTAATTTTTATTAAATATATTTTTCTTTAATTTTTATCTACTATATTCTTTACTTTTGTGTATATTTTTTTCAAATTCTATTTTACTCCTAGCATCTCATTTTAGTCTACTTCAGTGTATTACTTTTTTCAAATTCTCAAATGATTTCTTCTTTTTCCTCCCCCCCCTTTTTTTCCTCAAATCTTTCAAGCCACTTTCAACACCCAGACCAAAACACACCTAAGATTTAGTATCATTTATCCGATTTTTGTGTGTTTGTGTGTTTTTAATTTTTTAAGTTTACTACTTTTTTAATTTTAATTTATTTATTTCAATTTTTATACCTCATTAATTCCTTTTCTCCCTTCAAAATGACAAAACGAAGGAATTCACCCCAAAAGAGAGCATGAAGAAACGACAGCCAGGGATTTAACCAACACAGATACAAGAAGATGTCTGAAACAGAATTTAGAATCACGATAATAAGAATACTAGCTGGAGTCGAAAACATACTAGAATCCCATTCTGCAGAGATAAAAGAAGTAAAAAATAGCCAGAATGAAATTAAAAATGCTATAACTGAGTTGCAATCATGGATGGATGCCGCGGAGGAAAGGATGGATGAGGCAGAACAGAGAATCAGCGATATAGAGGACAAACTTATAGAGAATAATGAAGCAGAAAAAAAGAGGGAGATGAAGTGTCGCGACCGGCATGACAAACACCGAGGTCAGGGTCCTGAGGGTAGGGGAATGCAAGAAAAAAGAGAGAAGACAGTTTGGGAACAGGAGGATCCCCTGGGCTGATGGCCCAAGTAACGGCTTTATGTTGCTGTACACAATCTTTTATAATATAAGACTCTTATGGATCAGGTCATTCTAAGAATAATCAGGTTTCACATAATTGCTGCCAACCAGAACATTTAGTTCTGTGTTTCTTGTGAATTTTCTAGACAGGTCACAACAAGACCTTGTTGATAAGATTGCTAGCAAAACACAATTTCCATGTTTGTTTCTATCTGACTCAGGGTAGAAAAAGGGATGTAGCATTACTGCCAACACCTGCAGACCACAGGCTTCAGGAATTAACTTTCTCAGCCTTCACAAGGCTTTCATATGCCCTTGAAAGTGGGGGAATGGCAGGGGGAACCACCGGGTTGGCTAAGTCAACAGGGAACGTTGCTCGACCCGGTCTCAGCCTGGCGCCGGGCCGGGCCTCCCACATGAATGGGAGGGGGAACCACCAAGTTGGCTGAGTCGACAGGGAGCCTTTGCTCGACCCGGTCTCAGCCTGGCACCGGGGCCCGGCCCCCCCACAATGAAGGCAAAAGAGCACGATTTAAGAATTAGAGAAATCAGTGACTCATTAAAAAGGAACAACGTCATAATCATAGGGGTCCCAGAAGAGGAAGAGAGATAAATAGGGGTAGAAGGGGTATGTGAACAAATCATAGCAGAAAACTTTCCTAACCTGGGGAAAGACACAGACATCAAAATCCAGGAAGCACAGATGAATCTCATTAGATTCAACAAAAACTGACCATCAACAAGGCATATCATAGTCAAATTCACAAAATACTCAGGCAAGGAGAGAATCATGAAAGTAGCAAGAGAAAAAAGTCCCTAACCTACAAGGGAAGACAGATCAGGTTTGCAGAAGACCTTTCCACAGAAACTTGGCATGCCAGAAAGGAATAGCAGGTATATTCAATGTGCTGAATCAGAAAAATTTGCAGTCAAGAATTCTTTATCCATCAAGGTTGTCATTCAAAATAGGAGAGATTAAAAGTTTCCCAAATAAAAATTGAAGGTGTTTGTGACCACTAAACCAGCCCTACAAGAAATTTTAAGGGGAACTCTCTGAGGGGAGAAAAGATGTAAATAAATAAATAAATGAGTGAAAGAATGAATAAATAAATAAATACCAAAAGCAACAAAGACTAGAAAGGACGAGAGAACACCACCAGAAACTCCAACTCTACAAGAAACACAATGGCAATAAATTCATATCTTTCAGTACTCTAAAGGTCAATGAACTCAATGCTCCAGTCAAAAGACAAAGGGTAACAGAATGGATGGGAAAACAAGATCCATCTATATGCTGTTTACTAGAGACCCACTTTTGACCTAAAAACACCTTCAGATTGAAAGTAAAGGGATGGAAACCATCTATCATGATAATGGTCAGTAAGAGAAAGCCAAAGTAGCCATACTTATATCAGACAATCTAGACTTTAAAATAAAGACTGTATCAAGAGATGCCGAAGGGCATTATATCATAATCAAGGGGTCTATCCACCAAGAAGATAACAATTGTAAATATTTATGCGCCAAATGTGGCAGCACCGAAATATATATTCGATTAATCACAAACATAAAGTAACTCACTGGTAGTAATACCATAATAGTAGGGGACTTCAACACCCCACTCACAGCAATGGACACGTCATCTAATCAAAAAATCAACAAGGAAACAATGGCTTTGAATGACACACTGGACCAGATGGACTTAAAGAATATATTCAGAACATTTCATCCTAAAGCAGCAGAATATACATTCTTCTCCAGCACACATGGAATGTTGTCCAGAATAGATCACATACTGGGACACAAATCAGCCCTCACCAAATACAAAAAGATTGAGATCATACTGTGCATAGTTTCAGACCACAACACTATGAAATTTGAAATCAACCACAAGAAAAAATTTGGAAAGGTAACAAATACCTGGAAACTGAAGAACATCTTACTAAAGAATCAATGGGCTAACCAAGAAGTTAAAGAGGAAATTAAAAAGTATATGGAAGTCAATGAAAATGATAACACCACAACCCAAAACCTCTGGGACGCAGCAAAGGCGGTCATATGAGGAAAGCATATAGCAATTCAGGCCTGCCTAAAGAAGGAAGAAAGGTCTCAGATACACGACCTAACCTTATGCCTTAAGGAGCTGGAGAAAGAACAGCAAATAAAATCTAAAACCAGCAGAATTCAGAAAATAATAAAGATTGGAGCAGAAATTAATGCTATGGAAACAAAACAAAACAAAACAAAAACCAGTAGAACAGAATAATGAAACCAGAAGCTTGTTCTTTGAAAGAATTAACAGAATTGATAAACTACTAGCCAGTTTGACCAAAAAGAAAAAGGAAAAGACCCAAATAAATAAAATCAAGAATGAAAAAGGAGACATCACAACCAACACAGCAGAAATACAAACAATAATAAGAGAATATTATGAGCAATTATATGCCAATAAAATGGGCAATATGGAAGAAATGGACAAATTCCTAGAAATATACACACTACCAAAACTGAAACAGGAAGAAATAGAAAATTTGAACAGACCCATACCCAGTAAGGAAATCAAATTCATAGTCAAAAATCTGCCAAAAAACAAGAGTCCAGGTCCAGATGGTTTTCCGGGGGAATTCTACCAAACATTTAAGAAAGAGTTAACACCTATTCTCTTGAAGGTGTTCCAAAAAATAGAAATGGAAGGAAAACTTCCAAACTCTTTCTATGAAGGCAGCATTACCTTGATTCCAAAACCAGAGACCCCACTAAAAAGGAGAACTATAGACTAATTTCCTCAGTGAAGATGGATACAAAAACCCTCAACAAGGTATTAGCCAACTGGATCCAACAATACATTAAAAATTATTCACCACAACCAAACAGGATTTATACCTGGGATTCAGGGATGGTTCAATATCCACAAAACAATTAACATGATTCATCACGTCAATAAAAGAAATGAAAAGAACCATATGATCCTCTCTATAGATGCAGAGAAAGCATTTGACAAAATATAGCATCCTTTCATGATAAAAACCCTCAAGAAAGTAGGGATAGAAGGATCATACCTCAAGATCATAAAAGCCATATATGAATGACCCAACACTAATATTATCCTCAATGGGGAAAAACTGAGGGCTTTCCCCCTAAGGTCAGGAACAAGACAGGGATGTCCACTCTCACCACTGTTATTCAACATATTATTGGAAGTCTTAGCCTCAGCAATCAGACAACACAAAGAAATAAAGGCATCCAAATCAGCCAGGACAAGGTCAAACTTTCACTCTGTGGAGATGACATGTTACTCTATATGGAAAACCCTATAGATTCCACCCAAAAACTGTTAGAACTGATTCATGAATTCAGCAAAGTTGCAGGATATAAAATCAATGCACAGAAATCGGTTGCATTCCCATACACCAACAATGAAGTGACAGAAAGAGAAATCACAGGATTGATCCCATTTACAATTGCACCAAAAACCATAAAATACCTAGAAATAAATCTAACCAAAGAGGTGAAATATCTATACACTGAAAACTATAGAAATCTTATGAAAGACATTGAAGAACACAAAAAAAAAAAAAATGGAAAAGATTCCATGCTCCTGGATAGGAAGAACAAATATTGTTAAAATGTTGATACTACCCAAAGCAATCTAAACATTCAATGCAATCCCTATCAAAATAACACCAGCATTCTTCACAGAGCTAGAAAAAATAATCCTAAAATTTGTATGGAACCAGAAAAGACCAATAGCCAAAACAATCTGGAAAAAGAAAACCAAAGCAGGAGGCATCACAATCCCAGACTTCAAGCTATACTACAAAGCTGTAATCATCAAGACAGTATGGTACTGGCACAAGAACAGACACTCAGATCAATGGAACAAAATACAGAACCCAGAAATGGACCCACAAACGTATGGCCAACTAATCTTTGACAAAGCAGGAAAGAATATCCAATGGAATAAAGACAGACTCTTTAGCAAGTGGTGCTGGGAAAACTGAACAGCAATATGCAGAAGAATGAACCTGGACCACTTTCTTACACCATACACACACAAAAAAAAAACTCAAAATGAATGAAAGACCTAAATGTAAGACAGGAAGCCATCAAAATCTTCGAGGAGAAAGCAGGCAAAAAACTCTTTGATAGTGGCCACAGCAATTTCTTACTCAACACGTCTCTGGAAGCAAAGGAAACAAAAGCAAAAATGAACTATTGGGACCTCATCAAAATAAAAACTTCTGCACAGTGAAGGAAACAATCAGCAAAACTAAAAGGCAACTGACAGAATGGGAGAAGATATTTGCGAATGACATGTCAGATAAAGGGTTAGTATCTAAAATCTAGAAAGAACCTATCAAACTCAACACCCAAAAAAACCCAAATAATCCAGTCAAGAAATGGGCAAAAGACATGAATAGACACTTCTCCAAAGCAGACATCCAGAGGGCCAACTGACACATGAAAAAATGCTCAATATCACTCATCATCAGGGAAATACAAATCAAAACCACAATGAGATACCACCTTACACCTGTCAGAATGGCTAACATTAACAACTCAGGCAACAACAGATGTTGGCGAGGATGCGGAGAAAGAGGATCTCTTTTGCATTGCTGGTGGGAATGCAAGCTGGTGCAGCCACTCTGGAAAACAGTATGGAGGTTCCTCAAAAAACCAAAAATAGAACTACCCTACGATCCAGTAATTGCACTACCAGGCATTTATCCAAGGGATACAGGTGTGCTGTTTTGAAGGGACACATGCACCCCCATGTTTTTAGCAGCACTATCAACAATAGCCAAAGTATGGAAAGAGCCCAAATGTCCATTGATAGATTAATGGATAAAAAAGATGTGGTATATATATATATATATATATATATATATATATATATATATATAAGGAGTATTACTTGGCAATCATAAAGAATGAAATCTTGCCGTTAGCAACCATATGGATGGAACTGTAGGGTATTATGGTAAGTGAAATTAGTCAGAGAAAGACAAAAAATCATATGATTTCACTCATATGAGGACTTTAAGAGACTAAACAGATCAACATAAGGGAAGAGAAACAAAAATAATATAAAATCAGGGAGGGGGACAAAACAGAAGAAACTCATAAGTATGGAGAACAAACTGAGGGTTACTGGCGGGGGTTGTGGGAGGGGGGATGGGCTAAATAGGTAAGGGGCACTAAGGAATCTACTCCTGAAATCATTTCTGAACTATATGCTAATTTGGATGCAAATTTAAACAAATAAAAAATAAAAATAAAATAAAATAAAATAAAATAAAATAAAATAAAATAAAATAAAATAAAATAAAATAAAAAGTATATACCTTCCTGGGGCGCCTGGGTGGCTCAGTCGGTTAAGCGTCAGACTTCAGCTCAGGTCATGATCTCGGGGTCCGTGAGTTCAAGCCCCGCGTCGGGCTCTGTGCTGACCGCTCAGAGCCTGGAGGCTGTTTCGGATTCTGTGTCTCCCTCTCTCTCTGACCCTCCCCCATTCGTGCTCTGTCTCTCTCTGTCTCAAAAATAAATAAACATTAAAAAAAATTTTTTGAAAAGTATAACCTTCTATATGTGGAAAACAAACAAAAGAACCTCTAGGTGTCCATGTAAGTATTTAAATAAGTGGAATGCTATATGTTGGTTTTAGATAGAAAATTTTGATAATTTAAATAGATCAAGTCTCCCCCAGGTTAAGTATGGCTGATTCTGTTGTGTACCTACCCAACAACCTGTTCACCTGTTCTTTGAAAATAGACACCCAAATAACAATATGAAAAGATGTTCCACATCGTATGTCATCAGGGAAATGCAAATTTCACTGACAATGAGCTATCAGTACACAACTATTAGAATGGCCAAAATCCTGAGCACTGACAAGTGACAACACCAACCGCTGACAAGAGTGTGGAAAAACACTGCTGGTGGGAATGCAAGACAGCACATCTGCTTGGGAAGACAGTTTGGCAGTTTCTTACAACACTAAGTATACTCCTGGCATATAATCCAGCAATCACACTCCTTGTTATTTACCCAAAGGAGTTTAAGATTTAGGCTCACACAAAAGCCTATGTCAATGTAGGTTCATCAATTATAACAAATGTACCACTATTGTGGGGTGTTGATAATGAGGAGGTTATACATATGTGGAGGCAGGAGTATATAGGAAATCTCAGAACCTTCCTCCATTATGGGTGTGAATCTAAAACTGCTCACAAAAAAATAAGGTGTCACAATTAAAAGCAAAAACACTTCTTTCATCAAATATTGAGATGCCTGCACTTAATGAAACCTTCCTCATCGTGAGGTGAATTTTTATCAATTCACTTACCAGTGATTAGTTCTATAACAGGCATCAATGGAATTCTCACAAATAAGATGAGTTCTACAAAGAGCTCTGAATACAAAGAAGAAACATATTTTTCTTTGACCTTGGACTTTAGGTGTGCTTGAAGATGACATAGCTGCTATGTGACCATTAGAGGCAAGCCTGACTTAGCTAACCCAACATCACTATGGCTTTGGATGTCTGTTCATATAAATTAATAAACCCCCTATTTCACTTATAATGTTTTATATTGGATACTCAATCAATTCCTGCTAATGCAGAAAATATTCTGATATATCACTTTAGACATATATTCTTTTCCCCAAAGTATATCCACATTTTGAATTAACTACAGATGATTTCAACATTTGTATGGACGTAAGCATGAAAAATAGTTGGGAAATTCTCAAAACTAAGCTTAATTAGGTGATACTGAAAAATCACTTAAGGTAAAGAAAAACTACATAATGAAGCTAACAGAATTTTAAGTGTGAACTGATATAAGAGTATGTAAATCTTAGAACCAGGATAGACCAAAAATGAATCCAAATAAATAAGACATTTAGTATATTATAATATGGCATATCAAATTTTGAGGAAATACATAAAATTTAGTCACTGATGCTGAGACAACGTAATATATAAAAATAGAACTGGACTCCTCATATTTCATACCAAAATAAATTCTACACAATGATTCAAAGTAAAATAAACAAGTGAACATATAAAAGTAAACATACAAGAAAAAACGTGATGTTTTATTTTATTATTTTGAAGAGCTAAACTGGTAAAATAGTAAATGATTAAAAATAGCTAAAATCTCAAAATAGTATATGGAATGTTTTTTAAAAGAACATTTTGTAGTTAAATGGGGATGGATGTCTTGCACACCCTGTTAGAGTGAATGTGATCGGTACAGTTTGGAATGCAACTTGACAACATCTATAAAAATTTTGTATATTTATACTATTTGAATCAAACTTTCTGCTTCTAGCAAATTTTCTTACAAATACATTTGGAAGTGTGCCCAATGACAAACTGAATAAACAATGATGTTTATTCAATCTACATCCATTGATATGGCCCCACCTAGAACATAACCTAGAGGATGCATTGTTATATGAAAGAAACATGATACTGAAATATCTCATAGTATGGGGATATCATGGGAGATAGTCAACCAGAAACCATAAAATTTACCTCAGGAAAAACTTATTAAAAGGAATAGGAAGAACAAATAATAATAAAGTGTTATTAATAATTCCATCTTAAAAGACTATCACAAAAACAGAAAGGAGAAAAGGAAGAGCTCTTTCCATCATTTCTGTATTTCTTTCTCTTTTATGAACTTTGCCTTTACATTACCTTTTGATTTTTATGCTGAAATCTGTAGCCGGAAAAGCTGCTGCAAGTGATTACTTATACTCTGGAAAGAAAACCTAATTTTAACTTTGATGTGTGTGTGTGTGTGTGTGTGTGTGTGTGTGTGTACAGTACTCTAGATTGAGGGTCTCCTGAGAAATTAGGAGTCTATCACCAATATAATGAAGACATTGAATTGGACAAGGAACACTACTTCTGTTTGTCAGGCTGAAGAGAAAAACTTTAGAAGAAAACATTTAAGTTCTTTCTGGTTCTAACATTCCATGTTCATTTCCCTTTGTTCCAAAAGGCCTATGGAGGCGGAATCTTTTAATATTCAGTTAGCTAGCCTCAGCCTCCACAGGAGTGGTTTTGACTCGATTCTGATTAAACTTTAGCACCACAATCTTGTTTGAAAACTTCAGATCAAGAGGCACTTTATTTCTCAGGTATCAAGAATAAACACTTTGAACTCTTTAGCACTGTAATAATTCTCCGAAAATGTCAAGTTCTGGTTTCCAAATTCTCTATGCTTCTAAAATGATGAGAATTTACAGCATACACAAATGACCTTCTCCCTGAGCCACATTAGCTGCCTATTCAGCACGGTGACCTTCCCCTCCAAAGACTTTACTGTAAATCAGTGATGAAGATGTCAGGTCCAGGTTCAGGGTTCAGTGTCATCATTTTCTTTTCTTAATGGAAGAGCCTAAACACTGTGGTTGCAAAGCTTTCTGTCAAACTGAATATCCCTGCTATCAAACCCAGTGTAACATGTTTTTACTCCTCTCTAAATTGCTATAGCTAATGCTTGCCCTCTCTTACACATTAAGAAATGACAGATTCTGTCTTTCTATCTCTCTTTCTCTCTCTCTCCTTCTCCCACTCCACATTAATATATGTTTCAAAACACAATACACTCAAGCGTTTGAATGAATAGGGAAGGAAGACGAGAAGTATGGCATTTCTAAATATGTTGAACCATTTTAGATTAACGTAAATGTGTTATGTTGAATTTAATTTACCTTAATGTGGTTACTTTTTATCCATCACTGACTAATGAGTGCTGAGATTTAGGGGTGACCTCAGCCTTTATAAGGAAAGATTTTGACCCTGAAGACAAAGTAAAAGGTTGCAATGATTAACTAATAGATGAGGTAGAAGTTTCATGTTTGCATCCCATAGTCTTATAATGATTATAAAGTAGAATCCAATAAATACTCCATTAAGGAGTTTCAAAATATTTCCATTCCTTGTAAAAAGAAATGTGTGCTAGTGTAATTCAGCAGCCCTAATTTGCACGAGGTTACTGCTTTGTATGCAGAATCAAACATGCATACTTTCTGCAAAATTATTTTTTAATTGTAGTTCTTTAATGATTTGAAGGCATTTTAGTGTCATAGTACAAATTTAAAATAATGTCAATATTCATTTACATTATGAAAGTCCCTAAATAGGTCTAAATTAATGAACATGAGGAAAACAAAAGGAGAGAGTTTACATAAACGTTGTATTTACAGACACTGGGGTGTATAAAAATTATAACTAAAAATGAAGCACACGTTTTCCTTTTTTTTAAGTTTATTTATTTATTTTTGACAGAGAGAATGCAGGGGAGGGACAGAGAGAGAAAGAGAGAGAGAGAATCCCAAGCAGGCTCTGCACTGTCAGTACAGAGCCCCCCATGGGACTTGACCTCATGAACCGTGAGATCATGACCTGAGCTGAAATCAAGAGTTGAACGCTTAACTGACTGAGCCACCCAGGTGTCCTAAAGCACACATTTTCTAAATTATTTTCTCTAAACATCATTATCCTTATCAACTCTATTGCTATTCTTTATTCCTTAAAATTGTAAAAGATATCCTTTTGTGCTATCATAATTTTCCTTTCATCTTTAATTACTTTATTGACTTTTTCATACTTAAAATATCATCTTTTTCTCTTTTGCAATTTTTAAAGTAACATGACATCATTGTCAATATTTAAAAATCTAGGAAGATACATATGAGGAAAAAATAGTCAAAACCCCAAAGTCTAACAGAGATCACTTTTTACCTAACTATTCTTTTCCAAGTATCAGTATACTTGGAAATATCAGTATACTTATCTTTAACAATTAAATGAGATCAGATTGTATATAAAATTAGTATCTGATTTTTAAAATTAACATTGTACTGGCCATTTTGCTATGAGAGCAGAGAACCTGGAGAACATGATTTATAATTGCCACATAATATACATCATATATATGGTTATACCTTAAATAATTTACCCATTTTCCTTTTTTTTTTTGTTATTTAGATTGTTTACCAAAAACTACCCCATAAATATTCAAAAATCAGTATTTTTATTACTTTATATCTGTTTCTCTTTATTAGTTTTTAAAAATTTTAATGTTTATTTATTTTTGAGAGAGAAAGAGAGAGAGACACTACAGAGGAAGGCAGAGAGAGAGGGGAGACACAGAATCTGAAGCAGGCTCCAGGCTTGCAGCTGTCAGCACAGAGCCCGATGTGGGGCTCGAACTCATGAGAAATCATGACTAGAGCCGATGCCAGATGCTTTAACCGACTGAGCCACCCAGGTGCCCCTCTTATTTTTTATTATTAATCTTAAAATTAATGTCTTTGAATGTAGATTA
This sequence comes from Lynx rufus, assembly GCF_022079265.1. Taxonomy (NCBI): domain Eukaryota; kingdom Metazoa; phylum Chordata; class Mammalia; order Carnivora; family Felidae; genus Lynx; species Lynx rufus. The sequence goes on from NW_025814889.1 coordinate 109,445,611, forward strand.
CCAAATTAATCATCAATTAACCAAGAAATATTAACTGATTTTATCCTCACTAATTATGTGTTAAGATGCTTGTTTTTTTTTTATTTTTTTCAATATATGAAATTTATTGTCAAATTGGTTTCCATACAACATCCAGTGCTCATCCCAAAAGGTGCCCTCCTCAATACCCATCACCCATCCTCCCCTCCCTCCCACCCCCCCATCAACCCTCAATTTGTTCTCAGTTTTTAAGAGTCTCTTATGCTTTGGCTCTCTCCCACTCTAACCTCTTTTTTTTTTCTTCCCCTCCCCCATGGGTTTCTGTTAAGTTTCTCAGGATCCACATGAGAATGAAAACATATGGTATCTGACTTTCTCTGTATGGCTTATTTCACTTAGCATCACACTCTCCAGTTCCATCCACGTTGCTACAAAGGGCCATATTTCGTTCTTTCTCATTGCCATGTAGTACTCCATTGTGTATATAAACCACAATTTCTTTATCCATTCATCAGTTGATGGACATTTAGGCTCTTTCCATAATTTGGCTATTGTTGAGAGTGCTGCTATAAACATTGGGGTACAAGTGCCCCTATGCATCAGTACTCCTGTATCCCTTGGGTAAATTCCTAGCAGTGCTACTGCTGGGTCATAGGGTAGATCTATTTTTAATTTTCTGAGGAACCTCCACACTGTTTCCAGAGTGGCTGCACCAATTTGCATTCCCACCAACAGTGCAAGAGGGTTTCCGTTTCTCCACATCCTCGCCAGCATCTATAGTCTCCTGATTTGTTCATTTTGGCCACTCTGACTGGCGTGAGGTGATATCTGAGTGTGGTTTTGATTTGTATTTCCCTGATGAGGAGTGACGTTGAGCATCTTTTCATGTGCCTGTTGGCCATCCGGATGTCTTCTTTAGAGAAGTGTCTATTCATGTTTTCTGCCCATTTCTTCACTGGATTATTTGTTTTTTGGGTGTGGAGTTTGGTGAGCTCTTTATAGATTTTAGATACTAGCCCTTTGTCTGATATGTCATTTGCAAATATCTTTTCCCATTCCATTGGTTGCCTTTTAGTTTTGTTGGTTGTTTCCCTTGCTGTGCAGAAGTTTTTTATCTTCATAAGGTCCCAGTAATTCATTTTTGCTTTTAATTCCCTTGCCTTTGGGGATGTGTCGAGTAAGAGATTGCTATGGCTGAGGTCAGAGAGGTCTTTTCCTGCTTTCTCCTCTAGGGTTTTGATGGTTTCCTGTCTCACATTCAGGTCCTTTGTCCATTTTGAGTTTATTTTTGTGAATGGTGTGAGAAAGTGGTCTAGTTTCAACCTTCTGCATGTTGCTGTCCAGTTCTCCCAGCACCATTTGTTAAAGAGACTGTCTTTTTTCCATTGGATGTTCTTTCCTGCTTTGTCAAAGATTAGTTGGCCATACGTTTGTGGGTCTAGTTCTGGGGTTTCTATTCTATTCCATTGGTCTATGTGTCTGTTTTTGTGCCAATACCATGCTGTCTTGATGATTACAGCTTTGTAGTAGAGGCTAAAGTCTGGGATTGTGATGCCTCCTGCTTTGGTCTTCTTCTTCAAAATTCCTTTGGCTATTCGGGGCCTTTTGTGGTTTCATATGAATTTTAGGATTGCTTGTTCTAGTTTCAAGAAGAAAGCTGGTGCCATTTTGATTGGGATTGCATCGAATGTGTAGATAGCTTTGGGTAGTATCGACATTTTGACAATATTTATTTTTCCAATCCATGAGCACGTAATGTTTTTCCATTTCTTTATATCTTCTTCAATTACCTTCATAAGCTTTCTATACTTTTCAGCATACAGATCTTTTACATCTTTGGTTAGATTTATTCCTAGGTATTTTATGCTTCTTGGTGCAATTGTGAATGGGATCAGTTTCTTTGTCTTTCTGTTGCTTCATTGTTAGTGTATAAGAATGCAACTGATCTCTTTACATTGATTTTGTATCCGGCAATGTTGCTGAATTCATGTATCAGTTCTAGCAGACTTTTGGTGGAGTGCATCGGATTTTCCACGTATAATATCATGTCATCTGCAAAAAGCGAAAGCGTAACTTCATGTTTGCCAATTTTGATGCCTTTGATTTCCTTTTGTTGTCTGATTGCTGATGCTAGAACTTCCAACCTATGTTAAACAACAGCAGTGAGAGTGGGCATCCCTGTCGTGTTCCTGATCTCAAGGAAAAAGCTCTCAGTTTTTCCCCATTGAGGATGATGTTAGCTGTGGGCTTTTCATAAATGGCTTTTATGATGTTTAAGTATGTTCTTTCTATCCTGACTTTCTCAAGGGTTTTTATTAAGAAAGGGTGCTGAATTTTGTCAAAGGCCTTTTCTGCATCGCTTAACAGGATCATATGGTTCTTATCTTTTCTTTTATTAATGTGATGTATCACATTGATTGATTTGCGAATGTTGAACCAGCCCTGCATCCCAGGAATGAATCCCACTTGATCATGGTGAATAATTCTTTTTATATGCTGTTGAATTCGATTTGCTTGTATCTTATTGAGAATTTTTGCATCCATATTCATCAGGGATATTGGCCTGTAGTTCTCTTTTTTTACTGGGTCTCTGTCTGGTTTGGGAATCAAAGTAATACTGGCTTCCTAGAATGAGTCTGGAAGTTTTCCTTCCCTTTCTATTTCTTGGAATAGCTTGAGAAGGATAGGTATTATATCTGCTTTAAACGTCTGGTAGAACTCCCCTGGGAAGCCATCTGGTCCTGGACTCTTATTTGTTGGGAGATTTTTGATAACCCATTCAATTTCTTCACTGGTTATGGGTCTGTTCAAGCTTTCTCTTTCCTCCTGATTGAGTTTTGGAAGAGTGTGGGTGTTCAGGAATTTGTCCATTTCTTCCAGGTTGTCCAATTTGTTGGCATATAATTTTTCATAGTATTCCCTGATAATTGTTTGTATCTCTGAGGGATTGGTTGTAATAATTCCATTTTCATTCATGATTTTATCTATTTGGGTCATCTCCCTTTTCTTTTTGAGAAGCCTGGCTAGAGGTTTGTCAATTTTGTTTATTTTTCAAAAAACCAACTCTTGGTTTCGTTGATCTGCTCTACAGTTTTTTTAGATTCTATATTGTTTATTTCTGCTCTGATCTTTATTATTTCTCTTCTTCTGCTGGGTTTAGGCTGCCTTTGCTGTTCTGCTTCTATTTCCTTTAGGTGTGTTGTTAGATTTAGTATTTGAGGTTTTTTTTGTTTGTTGAGATAGGCTTGGATTGCAATGTATTTTCCTCTCAGGACTGCCTTCGCTGCATCCCAAAGCGTTTGGCTTGTTGCATTTTCATTTTCGTTTGTTTCCATATATTTTTTAATTTCTTCTCTAATTGCCTGGTTGACCCACTCATTCTTTAGTAGGGTATTCTTTAACCTCTATGCTTTTGGAGGTTTTCCAGACGTTTTCCTGTGGTTGATTTCAAGCTTCATAGCGTTGTGGTCTGAAAGTATGCATGGTATAATTTCAATTCTTGTATACTTAGGAAGGGCTGTTTTGTGACCCAGTATATGATCTACCTTGGAGAATGTTCCATGTGCACTCGAGAAGAAAGTACATTCTGTTGCTTTGGGATGCAGAGTTCTAAATATATCTGTCAAGTCCATCTGATCCAATGTATCATTCAGGGCCCTTGTTTCTTTATTGACTGTGTGTCTAGATGATCTGTCCATTTCTGTAAGTGGAATGTTTAAGTCCCCTGCAATTACCACATTCTTATCAATGAGGTTGCTTATGTTTGTGAGTAATTGTTTTATATATTTGGGGGCTCCGGTATTCAGCGCATAGACATTTATAATTGTTAGCTCTTCCTGATGGATAGACCCTGTAATTATTATATAATGCACTTCTTCATTTCTTGTTACAGCCTTTAATTTAAAGTCTAGTTTGTCTGATAGAAGTATGCTACCCCAGCTCTCTTTTGACTTCCAGTAGCATGATAAATAGTTCTCCATCTCCTCACTCTCAATCTGAAGGTGTCCTCATGTCTAAAATGAGTCTCTTGTAGACAGCAAATAGATGGGTCTTGTTTTTTTATCCATTCTGATACCCTATGTCTTTTGGTTGGCGTATTTAATCCATTTACATTCAGTGTTATTATAGAAAGATACGGGTTTAGAGTCATTGTGATGTCTGTGTGTTTTATGCTTGTAGCGATGTCTCTGGTACTTTGTCTCACAGGGTCCCCCTTAGGATCTCTTGTAGGGCTGGTTTAGTGGTGACGAATTCCTTCAGTTTTTGTTTGTTTGGGAAGACCTTTATCTCTCCTTCTATTCTAAATGACAGACTTGCTGGATAAAGGATTCTTGGCTGCATCTTTTTTTCTGTTTAACACATTGAAGATCTCGTGCCAATCCTTTCTGGCCTGCCAACTTTCAAAAGAGAGATCAGTCACGAGTCTTATAGGTCTCCCTTTATATGTGAGGGCACGTTTATCCCTTGCTGCTTTCAGAATTTTCTCTTTATCCTTGTATTTTGCCAGTTTCACTGTGATATGTCATGCAGAAGATCAATTCAAGTTATGTCTGAAGGGAGTTCTCTGTGCCTCTTGGATTTCAGTGCCTTTTTCCTTCCCCAGTACAGGGAAGTTCTCAGCTATTATTTCTTTAAGTACACCTTCAGCACCTTTCCCTCTCTCTTCCTCCTCTGGGATACCAATTATGCGTATATTATTTCTTTTTACTGTATCACTTAGTTCTCTAATTTTCCCCTCATACTCCTGGATTTTTTTATCTCTTTTTCTGAGCTTCCTCTTTTTCCATAATTTTATCTTCTAGTTCACCTATTCTCTCCTCTGCCTCTTCAATCCGAGCTGTGGTCGTTTCCATTTTATTTTGCATCTCATTTAAAGCGTTTTTCAGCTCCTCCTGACTATTCCTTAGTCCCTTGATCTCTGTGGCAAGAGATTCTCTGCTGTCCTCTATACTGTTTTCAAGCCCAGCGATTAATTTTATGACTATTATTCTAAATTCACTTTCTGTTATATTATTTAAATCCTTTTTGATCAGTTCATTAGCTGTTGTTATTTCCTGGAGATTTGTTTGAGGGGAATTCTTCCGTTTGGTCATTTTGTATAGTCCCTGGAGTAGTGCAGACCTGCAGGGCACTTCCCCTGTGCTGTGGTGTATAACTGGAGTTGGTGGGCGGGGCCGCAGTCAGACCTGACGTCTGTCCCCAGCCCACCCCTGGGGCCACAGTCAGACTGGTGTGTGCCTTCTCTTCCCCTCTCCTAGGGGCCGGATTCACTGTGGGGTGGCATGGCCCATCTGGGCTACTTGCACACTGCCAGGCTTGTGGTGCTGGGGATCTGGCGTATTAGCTGGGGTGGGTAGGCAAGGTGCACGGGGGCAGGAGGGGCAGGCTTAGCTCACTTCTCCTTAGGTGATCCACTTCAGGAGGGGCCCTGTGGCAGCGGGAGGGAGTGGAATGGTGACTCCAGAAGCCAGAAGGGTGACTCTGCAGAAGCACAGAGTTGGGTATTTGTGTGGAGTGAGCAAGTTCCCTGGCAGAAACTGGTTCCCTTTGGGATTTTGGCTGGGGGATGGGCGAGGGAGATGGCGCTGGCTAGCGCCTTTGTTCTCCTCCAAAGTGAGCTCTGTCGCCCTGGGGCTCATCAACTCTCCCTCCCTTTGTCCTCCAGCTTTCCCGCTTTCCGAGCAGAGCTGTTAACTTATGACCTCCAAGATGCTAAGTAGCGCTTGCTGTCAGAACACACTCTGCTGGCCCCTCTGCTTTTGCCGGCCAGACTCGGGGCTGGGCTTGGCTGGTGGGCTGCCCTTCCGCCCCGCCCCGGCTCCCTCCCACCAGTCAGTGCAGCGCGCACCTCCTCGCAGCCCTTCCTACCCTCTTCGTGGGCCTCTTGTCTACACTTGGCTCTGGAGAATCCATTCTGCTAGTCTTCTGGTGGTTTTCTGGGTTATTTAGGCAGGTGTAGGTGGAATCTAAGTGATCAGCAGGACTCGTGGTGAGCCCAGCGTCCTCCTAGGCCGCCATCTTCCAATCTATCCTCAAGATGCTTGTGTTTTAATGTAGCCTGCTAACACTTAAAAGTATTATTTTTTTTAAAACCTCCACCTATTTTATAGGATGGGAGTCTGGTATTTTAATAGGGATTACCAGCTTGTGTTCCTTGGTGTTATTTTTATCTCTGAGATACACATAGACACATAAATTCAATGAAATACTTGGACATACCAGTCTTTAAGAGTCTATCTGCAGAGGGGTGTCTGGGTGGCTCAGTCAGCTAAGCATCCGACTTTGTCTCAGGTCATGATCTCACGGTTTGTGAGTTTGAGCCCTGCATCGGGCTCTGTGCTGACAGCTCAGAACCTGGAGCCTGCTTCTGATTCTGTGTCTCCCTCGCTCTCTGCCCCTCCCCCACTCATGCTCTGTCTCTCTCTCTCTCTCTCTCAAACATAAATAAACATTAAAAAAAAGAGTCTATCTTCAGAGCAACATGCAGGCTGAGATTTTTCGGGTTAGTCAAGAAGAATGCTTGAAAATGAAAATGAGGAGAAAAGTACATGCCTCCCCCACTATTATCTAGGCCTAGCCCCATAAAGCTTTGTAAGAGTGCAAGGAAACACTCTTTGGGGCCCAGGAATTTTTTAAGAATAACAAGCTTACTCAGAAAGATACTCTTTTAACCATTATAAACACATGAAAATTTCTGTTACCACATGGTCATATTCCACAATTTAAATGCATATATCATGTATATATTGTATTTTGTATCTTCCCATCTGAGTTATGTATTTAATATCATATTTTGGTTTGCTGATCAGTTTTTTTTATCCATCTATTCTTAAAGCAATACCAGCTAATATCAAAAAGGGTTTTTTAGTAAAAAAGACATCATCACACATGTGTACTTCCACATAAACTTAAAACTAATTTTATTTTTAAAAGTAATATATCAAGAGGATAAAACAATCAAAGAGAATTAACCATATGTTGACAAGCAATTTCTCTATCATTACATACCCAAATTCTTTCTTTCCTTTATAAGGTTAAATGTTTCTCCTCTCGTATGTATCCTTCATATGTACTTTATACATATAAGTAATTTTATGTGTATATTCAGGCATATATGCATGTGTAAATGCAAGTATTGACACAGATTTTTTAACACATGAGATTTTTTTTCTACCTTCTTTCCCTTTGTTTACTTGAACAGCATGAATATTAATTTCTTTTCTGAACTTATACTTTGGTTAATGTAGCTAAATCTTGTTCTTTAAAAGCCTTTTCTGCTAAATATTTTAACTTTTTCTTGGAAATACTACTATATTTTACTAAAAAACTATTCAGAGAAATCTTAACACTAAAAATTCACATAGCTATACTTGAACTCTCCCTAGTGTTACAATTAGTAACAGTGAAGAAGGGAGTTTTAACGCTTATCTGAATTCAGTTCTCAAATTATTCTGGGTACAGTGGAGATTAAATTCTCCCACCACTTGTACAGAAAAGAATTAACATAACAGGCGTGGGACTACTATCCTTAGAACAGCTTGCTTGCAAGGTTGAACCTTGGCTGGCATCTGGGAATTTGGCTTTCAGGGTGTTCTTAATCAACAGTTAACTGATGAGAATAATTTGCTGTGCCTGGACTTTTAAGTAAACAATATGATTTATGCTGAACACCTACTTTTCTTTTATGAGTTTGGAAATTTGGTACCTTCCAGACAGAGAGAGTACTCACGTGATCAACCCCAGTGAAAACTCTGAGCACTGCATCTCTAACCCCTGATGAACAACACTTCACCTGTTTAGTCCCAACTCCTTGTTAAAGAACTGAGCGTGCCTCCTGTAAATCCACTGGGAAAGGACTCTTGGAATTTGTGCCTGGTTTAATCTGGGCTTCACCCCATGCATTTTTTTTTCTGTTTGCTAATTTTGTTTGTTTCCTTTCTCTATAATAAATGTTAGTCAGGAAGTACAACTATACGTTGAGTTCTGTGCATCATGTAGGGAATCAGCAAGGCCAGGAATGATCTTGAGGAACTCAATACATTCTCCCCTGCATTTGAGTGGGGCCATGTAGCCAGGATGGCGACTATGTTGTTGGTGGAAGTGGTGTGTATCATTCTGGGCTGAAGCATTAAATTGTTGGTGTGGGTCACTCCATTGTTCCTTTCTCCCTGAGATGCTAAACAATTATATTCCAGAGAGTGAAGATTGTATAAAGCTGAGGCTGAAAATGAGGGTGACATGGGGCAAAGCACTCAGTTGACCCAAGATGGCATTTGCTCTGTAAGAAATGGATGTTTAATTCTTTTAGCCACTGAAGTTTTAGAGTTTTATGTTGTTATGGTACAAATAGGACAATTTTAACTGATACAAATACTAAGTAGACTTTCGTTATGCTGAAAATAAGGTTACATAGTATGAAGGGTATTTATATCAGAGATTAATAACAATAATCACTTGTTATGCATGGAAAATTGCACTACTTGTCACTCATACTTAAAATTTTAATGGCCATAGTTTATTTTATTAGAACTAATTATCCTCTACTGCATGCTTTTGTCATTTTGTTATAAATGATATTAAAAGGTTGGAATCATTATTACAAAGAATCTACATAGAATTAAATATACTATAATTTATAAAAAATAATCTTATGAAGTTTCCTAAGAGTTGATCATTCATATAAGCAATAGTCATCATTTGAGAAAGCTTTCAAAATTAGGGGTAGGCAGACATTACCAGTCCCTTAATAAAATAATGACTGGATTTAAGTCACGGAAGGATGTTTTTTCCCAACCATTTTTTATTAACGTTGAGTTGTGTGCTGATTACATACTACCAGGCATGGGTCATTAGCTGAGCTTAGTACTAACGTCAGCACAAAACTGAAGTTGGATACAGCTGGATGTGACAACCTAATATCATTTTTTCACCGTAATACACATGTCTAAGAAATTGTGCCCTTAAAGAAATGTTTAAATGTCTCCAGAACATGCTTTATTTCAGAAGGAATAAATAGGCACAAGCTGACTTTACCTCTTATCTTGGGGCTCTCCCACTGGAGTGTGATTATCTCTGCCTTTACAAATAGTTCATAGACCAACAGCAACATCTCGATATTTCAATAGTTCCTATTTTCTAATCCAGTTTTTCTAACTTTTTTTCCTATTTTGTTCACTTAAAAATTCAAGAATTAATCTTCCAGTGAGATCTAAGAAAAGGTGAAGCCTAAATATTGCTACAGTTTTGATGTGATAGCTATTATGAATTAAAAAAAAGACATAATGAATTAAAATATACTTTTTAAGTTTCCTTATTTTTCCAAAGGCTAAATGTTTTCTTTTTAATGTTCATTTATTTATTCTGAGAGAGAGAAAGAGAGAGAGCAGGGGAGGAGAGGTGAGAGAGGGACAGAGAGAATCCCAAGAGAATCTGTCAACGCAGAGTCTGAAGTGGGACTCGATCTCACAAACCATGAGATCATGACCTGAGCTGAAATCAAGAGTCAGTCAGTCACTTAACCAACTGAGCCAAGTGCCCCAAGGCTAATTATGTTTTTATCACCCATTTTCATCTTATTTTAAAATGTAGTAAATAAAATGGAACTTTTTATATGAAGATTTTACCTTATATTATAAATGCCAGTGCTCAGGATGTGCCTGATTAGGTTTTAAATATGTATAAACCTGATAAATACAGGCTTTACTAATTCTTATCTATGGAGTGTGAGGTTTTTTGACTCATTGGGAAAATTTGCTGAATGTATAGATCTTTGCACACTATAGTTTTATAACTAGACTTTTTTTAAAATTAACAAATTAATAAAAATACCTTTACTGTATTTTATATCCTAGCTAGATCATGGTTCTGTTTATGCTACAGATATGGAGATATATAATTAACTTAGTAAATAATGTTTTTAAAATAAATTTTATTTAAAATAGTTTTAAATTTATAGAAAAGTTATAAAGATAGAACAGAGAATGCTCATATACCTGCACCATTTCTCCTATTATTAACAGCTTATATTATGTCCCTTATATTATGTCCCTATGTCCCTTATATTAGTATGATACACTTGTTATAATTAATGACTTGCTACTGATGCATGCAATTAACTATAGCCCTTACTACATTCATGTCTTCTTACTTTTTATGTTTTTTTTCTGTACCCAAATCCCATTCAAGATACCATATTTATTCATTGTGTCTTCAGGCTCCTTAGGCTGTGACAGTATGCCAGAATTTATGGTGAATGATGTTAACAATTTTGGGGAACTTTTGGGAGTAGAATGCCCCTGAATTAGGATTTCTTCGACGTTTTTGTATGATGAGAACTGGAGGCATGCTTTTATTTTTTTTTTGTTGTTTTTTTTTTTTTTTTTTTGAGGCGAGAGGGGAAATATCACAGAGGAAAAAAACCATTTTCTTCACATTGTATCTTCATGTAACTGCTTTCATAACTGATTAAAGTAGTGTTTGTCAGTTCCCTCCACCACAAAGTTACTTTTTTCCCCTTTGCATACTATACCTTTTAAAATGAAGTCCCTGTGTGCAGCCTACCATTGAGTAATAGTTATGTTCCCTCTCATTGAAGCCTGGATAGCTACATGAATTATTAAATATTTTAACTACATTAAATATACTTTGAAAAAAGTATTTGCAGTCATCACATACTCGACTACTAAAATGATTCCTCTAAATTAATTCTAAGGAGACTTCTCTGCTATGTTAGTAAGTATACACATTCCTATTATTGGAAATATATTTTGAGACACTCATTGAAATCAAACCCAATGTTCGCTACACCAGTTCCCATTAACATGTTAGAGGATTTTGGTACATCATACTTTAAGAAAAAACATATTACATTCCTCAAATATCCAACTATGTTTTTACTGCATTGCAGATATTTTACTCTAGTCTAATTCACATATTTTCTAAATTAAGTAAATTTCTTATCTAACTTTAACAGATAGAGTTACAGTATAAATTAACATATAGGTTCCTTGACTCCCTAGGCAGTGATTTCTCTAGTCTGCTACAGCAACATGCACTGTTGGTGGAAATGTAAGTTGGTGCAGCCACTATGAAAAACAGTATGGAGGTTGCTTGAAAAATTAAAAATAGAACTACCATATGATCTGGCAATCCCACTTTCAGATATATATCCAAAGGAAATGAAAATGGAATTTCAAAGAGATCTCTGCACCCCCATGTTCATTGACAATATTCCTGATAGCCAAGATATGGAAACACCTAAGTGTCCATTAACAGATGAATGGTTGAATGGGAAGAAAATGTGGTTTATACATACAGTAGAATGTTATTCAGTCACAAGAAAGAAGGGAACCTTCTCTGCTGCTCTCCTTGAATCTTGCAAATAGAATGTGATATAAGAGACTATGGGTCAGTTCTGAGCCTATATAGCAAGCAAACTTGCACATGCTCATTTGGAACCTTGTGACATTTATGTGAAAAAGCCTAGGTTAATTGGCTAGAGGCTGGTCTGTGTAGAGAAGCCCTGCTCATGCCAGTTGTGAATTAGCAACCCCATTCAACCTATCAACCTAGTCCATCAAGAACAAAAGTACTCCCATTTATTCTGAGCCCAAACTGTCCAACTGCAATTGGTGATTTATTAAATCTTAGAGTAGTTTCTTACACAGAAAACAACTGATAATATAGCTAACATTAAAATACAGCATTATCGGGGCACCTGGGTGGCTCAGTCGGTTAAGTGTCCAACTCTTGGTTTTGGCTCAGGTCATGATTCTGCAGTTTCATGAGTTTGAACCCCATGTTGGGCTCTGTGCTGACAGTGTGGAGATTGCTTGGGATTTTCTCTCCCCTTCTCTCTTTGCCCCTCTCCCACTCACGCTATCTCTCTCAAAATAAATACATAAACTTAAAGAAACATAGCATTATCATAGAAGTTGAGACATATGCCCAAACAAATTCTTACCAGAAAGTTACAGGCCATACTGCACTGAGCCTTTAATACATCCTGGGTAATCTTGACACTTTTAGGAACTACAAAGTTTAAGGCAGAGTCAAAAGACTTCACAGAGAAAAATTCACAGAATTTGGTTGCTCTCTCACACTAAGAGAGAAACACTTGAGGGTTTTTTTTGTTTTTTTTTTTTAATTTTTTTAATGTTTTTATTTATTTTTGAGACAGAGAGAGACAGAGTATGAGCAGGGGAAGGGCAGAGAGAGATGGAGACACAGAATCCGAAGCAGGCTCCAGGCTCTGAGCTGTCAGCACAGAGTCCGACGCGGGGCTCGAACCCACGGACCGTGAGATCATGACCTGAGCCGAAGACGGATGCTTAACCAACTGAGCCACCCAGGCGCCCCAACACTTGAGGTTTTAAACTGGAGATGGGAAGACTCATATGCTCTGGATGCAATGATTAAAGTTCTAAAGAAGAGCTAGATTGGGCATGAGTGGTTTCGTTGATTTTGTTTCTGGACCTAGCAAACTTTTCATAATATGTAATATAGAATGCTGGATTTGTAACCAAACATTTACAGAAGATTTGGGGGAACTTAATCTAAGTTATTTTAAGAAAAAATATTATATACACGTGTATGCATGTGAGAATGTATGCTCATGCATACACACACACACACACACACACACACACACACACACCGTCTATATACAGATTATATAAGAAGGAAAATACATAAATATTGTAACAAAATTCCACAAAATGTTTTTCATCAGGCAGTTAAATATTCTCACTCTTACTTTTCCAATACAAATTATTTATACTCAAGGATATTTTTGATTGGACATAATAAATTCTGTGCACTCTGTACTCACAGCTGGCTAAGAATAGCTGATATCTGAAAGACAGATACATATTAATATAATAGGTACCAAAAAAGACCATCTGGATTTCATACATAGTCCCTAACTAATCTACCTCATTCTTTTTTCAATTTCCTTTCATTAGGTGTTCATTTTCCTGGCCAGCATTGTTCCCCACATGTTTCCTATGCTGGAATGATCACCCTGGCAGGGTGTCCACCAACCAAGATGTTTTTACAGGTCACCAAATTGTGAAACGGTTAGCGGTTGGGCCACCATCATGTGGCAGAGATTATCGACTTCCCACATTCACCTGGGTTATGGACAACTGCATCACACATAGATCAGCCCTTCTTAACCTCCCTTTCTCTAAACATTCACAGAACCAGCCACGTCATTTTGGGTTGTCTGCAAGCCAGTACCAAGACAGGAATAAATAAACTGGATAGTTCTGATGGAAAGGCCTATAAAGAATAAACTATAAGGGGTACCTGGGTGGCTTAGTTGGTTGAGCGTCTGACTCTTAACATCAACTCAAGATCTAGTGGCTTATGGGATTGAGCCCCGCCTCCAGCTCTGTGCTGACAGCATGGAGCCTGCTTGGGATTCTCTCTCTCCCTCATTCTTTGCCCCTCCCCCACTCATGCTCTTTCGCTCTCTCTTTCAAACTAAATTAAAAAAAATTAATAAATGAGAAAAAAATGAGAAGAGAGAAGAGACTTCAGGTCACAGCATTAAAAGGATACTTGTGAAAGAAGAGAGACAAAGGAAGAATTGGGCAGGAAGTAATTTAGACTACAGCAAAACTGTAAGAATGTCTCAGCTAAAGCAGTGTGGAGTCCTTGTGCATATCTTAACTCATTTCAGGAACTCCACATCTGGCAGCAAAGGACCAATACTAGAGACCCTGCTGTGCTCAACCACCTGCTGGGAACAGCCACAAGGGAAATAGGTCTTTGGTAGGGACTTGGTAGTAGATCCACAGAGACCTGGAGCTGTCAGCTGGAGCTGCCAACTATATTTCACATTCTGTAGTTTCACTTACCACAACCCTCTCTCTTTACTTGGCCTAATACATTTTTAAAATTCAGCTCCTATATAAATTCCTGAAAGGTCATCTCTAACCTCTTCCACAGCCAACATCATCTAGGTCAGGAACCTTTCCGCTCTTCACTCTGTACATGATCTTGTCCTCATATTTTATTTTGTTTTTAAATAATCACGTACTTATTTATGTCACACAACTGAATGTAAACGCTTTGAGGTCGTTATTTCTTCTTTATATTCTACAGAATCAGGCAAACTGGCACAAAGATTATTACTGAAGGAAGGAATGAAAGATACAGAAACAGATTTTATTTCCTTTATGTAAGTACCTAGAGTATGCTTAAACCTGGAGATAACTGATACTATTGCCATTATTGTGGCTACTGAGTATGAAAGGAGCCCTGGGCTTGGAACCAGATGATGGGTCTTGATTAGATATTTACTGATATAATTAATTGATTTGAGGGATGCCTGGGTGGCTCAGTTGGTTAAGCGTCTGACTTCAGCTCAGGTCATGATCTCACAGCTCCTGAGTTTGATGTCAGGCTCTGTGCTGATAGCTCAGAGCCTGGAGCCTGCTTCAGATTCTGTGTCTCCCTCTCTCTCTGCCCCTAACCCACTCACATTCTGTCTCTGTCTCTCTCAAAAATAAATAAACATTAAATTTTTTTAAAAAAATTAATTGATTTGAACCCTATGCAAAACGTATTCCCCAAATAGGAATTTTAATAAACATTTTAATTCACTCATAGGAAAATAAATGAAATACTTTTGATTATAGATCCCAGACCAAGGTAACATAGAAAATGCATAGCTATAACTAGTTTAAAAATGCTTGAATACACGTTGATAGTGTTAAAAACAAGATAACAGTCTCCAAATGGGGCTTATGCTAAGCCCCATGTCACCAAATCAAGACTTAAATACATTTTCAGCTTTCCCAGAAATGGAATCGTAAACCAGTCAATCAGGAATGACCTCATCAGTATTAGTGAAGCATCTATCTGCCGGATAGACCCATGCCATTCCCTAAAGGAAAGTAACTATAATAACCAATACGCTTTTTTGCCTAGTTTAACTTCCTGTTCCCTTCTCAACCTTTTGCCCATGAAGCCTTTTTTCTATAGCTCCTTAGAGCTCCTATATGCTAAACTGGATGCTGCTCAATTCAAATTGAGTTTTGCTCCCAAAAGCTCTTTAAAATTTTAGTATGCCTCAGTTTATCATTTAAACAGTTCTGTTAGTAAGGCTAAGAAGAGGGAACCTAAGGATATTCACCCCAGTTCACCAGCCCCCAGGAGCAATAAGCAACCAGATGTGGGTGGGTACCTTTTGAGCTCGTGGAGCTCCCTGCTTTCTTGCTGCCTCAGGAGGTGGTGGGTGAGTGCTAGAAGGATCCTCTGAAGCTTTTCCATTATGAGCTCTCAGACTATGTGAGCATTTTGTTCTCTGGCAGGTCCCACTAGGTCCAACTTAAACACCTGGCTGGGTACAGGGTCCAACTTAGAAACTGGACCGGGTGGGGCTCCTCGGTGGCTCAGTTAGGTGTCCAACTTCAGCTCAGGACATGATCTCAAGGTGCATGGGTTCCAACCTGTGTCAGGGTCTGTGCTGACAGTTCAGAGCCTGGAGCCTGCTTTGGATTCTGTGTCTCCCTCTCTCTCTCTCTCTGCCCCTCCCCCACTCGTGCTCTGTCTCTTTCTGTCTCTCAAAAATAAAAAATAAGCATTAAAAAAAATTTAAGGGGCGCCTGAGCCTGGGTGGCTCAGTTGGTTAAGTGTCCAACTTTTGGCTCAGGTCATGATCTCATGGTTTGTGGGTTCAAGCCCTGCGTCGAGATCTGTGCAGACAGCTAAAAGCCTGGAGCCTGCTTCAGATTCTGTGTCTCCCTCTCTTTCTCAAAAATAAATAAACATTATAAAAAAATTTTAAGGAAAAAAAAAACTGGACCAGGGTGCAGGGTCAGACTGGATACAACATAACAACTGGATCAGGATGAGAGTTGGACTGGGTGTGACTGAAGCTGCACTTGTCTGCTGTGAGGACTCGGGTAAATAAAATTTGGTTTTAAGGCTGAACAAGCAGGATTAACTTGCCAAAGATCATTTTGCATTACAGTGGACAGAGAAAAGATTTTTTTTTTAATTTTTTTTTTCAACGTTTATTTATTTTTGGGACAGAGAGAGACAGAGCATGAACGGGGGAGGGTCAGAGAGAGGGAGACACGGAATCCGAAACAGGCTCCAGGCTCTGAGCCATCAGCCCAGAGCCTGACGCGGGGCTCGAACTCATGGACCGCGAGATCGTGACCTGGCTGAAGTCGGACGCTTAACCGACTCCGCCACCCAGGCGCCCCATGGAGAAAAGACATTTTAACCAAGGTAAGTTCATCCATTTCTGAGGTGTCCTAGAGGAAAGGGGGTCTCACTATGAAGGGTAGATTAAAACTTTTTTTTCCTCTCTCTCTCTTCTACATTCCTGTTGACCAGGATGAGACTTGCTGGGACACCCTGCTGACTCCAGAGCCCACAGACAGAATCCTGGGAAAACTGGCAGAAGCTGGCAAAGCGTAAAAATGTTTACCAAAGTCAGCTCTCTCAAATCTGTTTGTGATGCCTGGGTATGAGAGAAAGGTGTAATTTCACATTGTCCCTATCTTTCATATTGTAGGTAAAAACATCTGTAAGACTTAGATCTTCAAAAATGATTCATGAATTTGCATTCGTGTACCCATTGGTTGTTGATCATTTCTCTCCTGGGAACAACTACTGATTTCTTGATTTGTCTCACTTTGTGTCCTGAGAAGCTGACTGGGTTTTCTGTCTGAGTGAACATGCAGGTTCATGTGTATGCAGGCAGCTCAAACGTCAGATTGGGGCCCCAAAAAAGTGCCTGGACAGAAATGTGGCTTGTACTCCATCTGCAGCTAGAGTCCTACAGGCGTTTGCCAGCTCTCAGGGGAATTGTCTAAGTCTTACTTGTGGTTATCTTTGGGAGTGGCTCTGGATCTTGAGAGGGTAGTGTCTTTTGTACCCTCCTTGGGGCTGACTTTCATGTCCTTAGGGCTGTCCTATAGTGTCAGGAATATTTACTGTTTGTCCCTGCTGAAACCTGGTAAGATATTTGAAAGATATTCTTAAAACATTTAGGGGCACCTGGGTGGCTCAGTTGGTTAAGCATCCAACTCTTGATTTCGGCTGAGGTCGTGATCTCAGGGTTCCTGAGATTGAGTGCTGACACTGTGGAGCCTGCTTGGGATTCTCTCTCCTTCTCTTTCTGGCCCTCCGTGCCCATGCATTCTCTCTCTCTCTCTCTGTCTCTCTCTCTTCTTTTTTCTCCCTCAAAATAAATAAACTTAAAAAAATTTTAATGCCTCCATTTATCTTCTAACAATAAATAGATGTGAGATGGCAGAGGGAGAGAAAAAGGACAGAGGGAAAGCAGAGGGAAAGAAAAAGGGAGAGGAAAGTGAGAAAGAGAGAGAGAGAGAGACTGCATATATATATATACATATATATATATATATACACACACACACACACTTATATATACGCAGTCTCTTGAGACAAACATAAATTGCCTCGGTCAGAATCACATAGGGACTTGAAAAGGATGGTGGTAAAACATGAACTAATTTTATTACTGCCCTTAACTGCATTTCTCATATCCCTTTCTATCAGGGTTCTAGATAGATCCACATAATTAAAGGAAATTATTTGGAACATGAAGTTATGGAGGTTAAGTCTTCCTACATTTCTTGGGACCCTCTTATCAGCCATTACAGATCCTAAGAAGCAGGTTCTAGCCCTTCCAACACATGTGAAAGCCTCTACTTTCTTTGTAGTCTCTTTTTGTTTAACCCCTCTACATTGGTGTTTGTTTTTCTAATTCATAAATGATACAGTATTTAGTATAAGAAATAGTTCTCTAGAAACTTAACCTCAAAATAGAAATCTGAGATTATTTGCTTAATTGGGTTAGATTAGAAAGCATAATAAATATGTTGCCAATAATTAATGGGATTCTGGTAGTTCATGGCATGTAGCTTCAGTAATGAAACAAATTATTTAATGTATCACCTTTCAAGGCAGCATTTTGAGAAACAAACTGGCTTTTGTATTGGAATGCGATGGAAAAAATAACGAAAATAAGCACAAGTTTGGTGACCCAGTCTTACGGCACTAGAGTGTACAGAAGAAAGTGACCAACTCAAGATCTGATACACACAAATCAGAGACCAGAGAATTTCTTTAGTAACTAGGTAAGATATCTTATCTATGTAACCACAAGACGAATGATCTGAAAAACAGACCTAAACTTTGACCTTCTGGTTTGCAGAATTACTATACATGTTGAATTCAAAGTATTCCTGGTCCTCTTATTTTAAAATCAGAACTTTTTTTCCTAGAGAAAATGGGAGATTGAATATTGGAACGAGAATATTTGAGATTATAATGGTTTTCAATAATTTGAACTCTCAAAATACATTGAGTCCCCTTGTCAACAAAAGCAAGCTTTCCTTCTCTCTTTGTGGAGGTTAGCCTCTCTGTACTTGAATACTCAATAAAGACTCAACTGTGACAGTTAGTTCCTTGAAGAAGGATGGTAAAATTAGGATTTTGGATGAGAATGTATTCTAAGAGTGTTAGAACAGGGAAGACATACCACAACCCCAATCAAGATGAATTTATGATAGTGGCTTTGAATAAATGAAGACACAAGGCAATAATGTAAAAGAATTTATTAAAAATCTTAGTAGGGTAGGAATTTGAGTGTTTTCATGTGTGAAAGGCTCAGCCATACTATAACAATGTAAATTTGAGTACTCCTAAAACACTAGAGCTTTAGCATTCATAGAAAACTCTATAGTGGTTATATCATGAAAACTAAAGATCGTGGTATAGATATCAACATTGAAATGCGTTTTCTAGGATTTGGGGGTAGGTGATGAGACCTTTGAGTCATAAAGCTCAAGTGACAACACATACAAACCAGAGACAAGGCAGGCAGATTACAATAATTAGACAGCAGAGCAAATTGTGGCATTTAGCGATAGTACCTATTGGCATCGTCAGTGAACGGTCAAGTACAATATTGCTTAATCTGTTTACTAAAAAGTTTTAAATCTAGATCTGGTGGAAGACATATAACATTAAACACCATAATGGAAAATCAGTGTCCCACACTGAATTTCCAGACTTGAGCCAGTTCACACATGCAGACTCCCCTGAATAATGTAAGGAATGAATCCTCTTAGGAAGGCTATTGCAGCACTGCAACAAGTGTGTGCTTTAACTATTTCTCCTCAACTTTCCTAAAGGAATTTGTAGCATTTAATGTGGTGATTATACCGGGAGAAAATCCAAGACAAAACAGGGATGTCTGGTCATGGGTTATACATTTACAATAATCCCTAAGTACCCCAAACACCATGGTGGTCTACTGTCAGAGAGAAAAATTATGAAGGTCAAATGACTGATGGTGCTGTGAGCTGAATCCATTTAACCACGGGTCCAGATGATCTGTGAACACATCCTTCAATTTTCCTTCAGTTCCTGAATGCACAGTTGAACATAGCCTTACAAAGCAATTGGCTGAGTGGATAGCTGGCTCTTAGACACAGAATACAGACATGTAAGAAGATCCAAGTGGAAAACCACTGGATCTGCCTGCCATTGCATAGCAAAATTGTGAACAAGCAAATATTGCATTCCTAGGTACTTGTTGAGAATATTTACCACTATGGTCTAATTACAAAATGTTAATCATGCAAATGGATTGAAAACAATGACAAAAAAAAGACATTACATTAAAAGAAAGACCTATACAAATTACCTATACAGATTACATACAAAGCAAGATCTATATAGACTTTTCATTAGCCACAAGCCAAAAGACAGTAATAATAACTTAAAAGCACCAAGTGGAAATAAATATCTATCTAGCATTAGATATGCAGCTAAACATTCAAAAATGGAAGTAAAGTATGTGTGGTTAAAGAAAAAAAAATGAGTTTATTACCAAAACACCTTAACAAAAGACACTTCTAAAGAATGCTATTCAGGCATAAAGAAACAGACCAGAAGAAAGAAGATACAGAAGAGAATTTTAAGAATACTTGAGGGAGAGCAATTTCACATACTCCCTTAGGCTGGAAACTAGACAATTTCTCTTACAATGCTAAATCCCTTATCTTATCATGTGAACAACTGCTACATAATGCATAAATAACTGTAAATAAGAGCCATCACCTCTTACCTAATACAATATCCAACATACTGGAATCCATTGGTTTCATTCCTTATAGTTTCTTCTATACATTTCTGCAGTTACCACTGAATTCAGCAGTTTTCATACCTGTGCGCTGTTATTTGACTATTCACGTTTTCAGTAGTTGTCTTTCCTCAGAAGACTACACAAAGATATTTCTGGACAGATTTTTCCTGAATGATCAAGGTCTTATTTTCCTTCCCTTCCTACTGATTATGTTGGGTATAAAAGGCACTTGACAATTTTACTTTTATTACCTATTTGTTATGTAACATTAACCTAATTATACAAAAATGAAAGTTATAGCAAGGGAATATAAGGAAAACACTCAGTTATTGAATGTATTATAAGCTAACAGGTATTTTTTTTTTCTGAAAGCAAAAGAGAACATACAATTCTGTAAGATGCTTTACCCATTTAACAGCTTTCTTTACAACATATATTTTAATTTGACCTTATTTCTGCTCAGCTAAGTCAAATTCTCTTTGCAATTTCTTCATTTTTCATCAATTTTTCAAATTTATTTGTCAAAATTCTTTATTGAAAAAAATCACAACTCACTATTACTTAGGTCAGAACTCGTATTTAGAAGAGGGAAAATATGCACATATGTCCTGGGCAGGAAGGAATATAGCATCACAGGAAAGAACACCATCTGATTGAAAGAGCTATCTTGGGACACGCCTGCGTGGCTCAGTCGGTTGAGCATCCAACTTCAGCTCAGGTCATGATGTCATGACTGGTGAGTTCGAGCACCATGTGCTGACAGCTGTGCTGAAATCTCAGAGCCTGGAGCCTGCTTTGGATTCTGTGTCTCCCTCTCTCTCTGCCCCTCTCCTGCTCACATTATGTCTATCTCTCAAAAATAAACATTAAAAAAATTTAAAGAAAGAGTTATCTTGGGTTGAGAAGTAGAGCAGTAGAGGTGAATAAAGGAAATCTGACCTGAGAATTTTATTTGAGAACATGTCTAGTTCTGTTATCTCGATAATTGCAAATAAGCAATGAAAATTGGTTACTACTCCAATATAAAAAAAAAATACATGTACTCTACTGTTAGAAGGTCAATGTCATTGTCCTTTTAACAGAGGAATAGAAAATTTATAAAATGAAGGAGACCTTATTACATAATGTTTCGGTTGGATACACAGAGTTTTCAGTAATTTGATATTATAGTTGCATAATTATAATAATGTCTTAAGTTGATTGCTTTGGAAGATGGATTATGATGTATCTAATTGAGTTGAATCCTTTAGATAAATTTCATTAATTTCACTTGCTGAACACTAATGGTTGTGTAACTCAAGATTAAAAAGGCATTATTATACCAGTTATTACAGTTTATTCCAAGATATACCACTTCATTTACTGGAGAGTCAAATACTAACCAGGACAAAGGGTCAAAGATACAATAGAAGTAATTACTTTTCCTTGCACAAGATCTAGTGAGAGTATGAACCTAACTGCCACAGTTCCTTTCCTAGCCACACTGTGTTACAGGGCCATAGTTGTATATCTGAAATGAAATATTGCCAGATATTTCACACAGTAAGGTCTTATACTACCTGATAAGTTATTAAGGAAACCTCATAAACTTCTTACATGAAAGATATATTGAGCAGTCCATCTTTCATATAGAGTATTTGGGATTGAAATAGCAGTGTGCATCCTGATCCCTGATCTCAGGACAGGCTATTAATTATACAGAGAATATTTATCCTACATGCTCCACAGTGCACATTTTTTTCCTTTGATCAAAAAATGTATTATTGAATCACAATATTTGAATGGCATATAAAATTATATCAATCTTTGTAAAATCATAGCCTAGGAAAAGCAGCTCTTTCTTCAATGCCAATTTCATAAAGAGACAAAAACAGATTTAATCTTGAAAGTTTTAATCAAATCTGTGGGATGTCCTTAACCAGCCTTCCCTACTTGTCAAATTACAGTTCTTCTTTACTATTCTTGGAGAGCAATGCACTTGATTCCTGTGGTTCTTAATTGTCTCTTTCCAAACTTCAAAGGAAAATTAAAGACTCTTCATATCACTTGAGAAATAAAAAAATGTAGGCTAGATTAACTAATAAATATTAATGCCATTAAAAAGAAACAAACAGAGCAACAGGAGTAAAACACTCATTTAGACTGTACATCACTTTTAATATGTGTGACTTAATACATTGCAAAAAGCCATGTATGATCACCTATGAAATGCATCAAATTATCTTCATATGAGAATCATAGGCATTTTTCCAAATGCTCTAACATAAGACTGTATAAGGACTTGGCTTCCCTAATTCATGTATTAACTATTGCATTAGCATAGTTATACAAGTTTATATTCTAAATGTGGGCCACTTTGAATATCATACATTCTAGTGTTCTCTATGGTCAATTAGAAATATTAATAAAAATAACATAAGAGTGACATTAATCTACACTTAGCTTTTGACAGTTTCATCCATATTACTTTCATTATTATATATAATAAAATCACTGTTGCTCTTTCAACCAAGACAAATGCTTGGGGTTTTGTCATGCTAGGCATATTTTGTTTTGTGCACCTTTATCGTTTTTGTTCATATATGTAAATCCATTCATTCACACAAACCATATGTACTTTATAGGCAATGAACAAAATAGATAATGTTCCTTATTTTTTTTTTCAACGTTTATTTATTGTTGGGACAGAGAGAGACAGAGCATGAACGGGGGAGGGGCAGAGAGAGAGGGAGACACAGAATCGGAAACAGGCTCCAGGCTCTGAGCCATCAGCCCAGAGCCCGACGCGGGGCTCGAACTCCCGGACCGCGAGATCGTGACCTGGCTGAAGTCGGACGCTTAACCGACTGCGCCACCCAGGCGCCCCAATAATGTTCCTTATTTTATAGAGCTTATGTTTGGGTGAAAATGAGAAATAAATAAGTAAACAAACAAACAAGGTACATAACAATGACAGATTATGAGAGATTCTTTGAAAAGAAATAAAAGAGTATAAGTGGATAAAAAAATTCAAGAGTGCAATAGATATCTCTTAGAAGGTAGACATGGAAAGTATCTCTGTTAAGCTAATACTGGAACACAAAAATTTCAAAGGAAGTGAGTGGATCACACACAGTTTATTCCAGGCAGAGGAAATGATAGGTACAATTGCTGCAGAGTAGGAAAACAGTTGGGGTGATCAAAAAAGAGCAAAAAAGTCAGTAGTGCTGGAAAGTGAATGAAAGGAGAAAAGGAAATTGGATATGGGAATAACAAAAGGCCAGATTTTCTAGGACACTAAAGGCTATGTTAAGGAACTTGAACATAATTCTGAATGAGAACCACTGGAGATTTTGGAGCAAAAGAAAGGCATTGTCTGACACATATTGTAATGCAAATCTGCTGCCCAACGTGGAGGTGGAAGTCAAGAGAGGCACCAGGGAGAAAAGTTCATCTAAATCTGGCAGAATCTAAATCTCAATCTAAATTATAAACTAGTGTCTCAAACTTTATATCCTCGGGTATGTCCACATGGTTTCAGGTCTCATCCCTACTTGAAATATAAACACATACCCCTGGAGTAGCAACTCTCCATGGAGTTCTCATGGAATAGATATTAAGTCAGTCATAGTATAACTTCCAAGACTTCTCTCTCAGCTCAGGTCCCACGTTTTAGTAAATTTTACTCAGAGGAAAAAAAGTAAAAACCTATCTGGCAGAAACATATTTCTTATACAGTCTCACTATATATTGATTCATTATGGATATCCTCATAAATTTACAAAGGAATAACCCTAGGTATTTTCAGTTAAGATTCAACTCTTGTAATAAATGGATATTATAAATTATTGGCCATGGTAAAATTTGTAATTTTTTTCTTTTTTTTAATTTGTATTTTCTAAATTTTCTTTATTGATTACGTACTGTTGATTTTTAAATAACTAAAAAATATATATTATTTTCTGCATTTGGCATATTTTTGCCCTTTTTTCTGTAAACAAAAAATAGTTGTAAACTTAATAGCTAAATTATAGTTTATAAAATGTCTATGGATTTCAATAATTTACACATTTTCTATATACTAATTATGGAACTTTTAGCATTTTCTTCAATGGCTATTGGCATTGTTACATGTAGTTTAATATTTTTATGCCCATCTCTCCATTCCAAATGTGCTCGAGTTGGGTGGTAAATAACCCTGCATTCAGGCTCAAAGTAGCAGAGTGACTACTGACCAACCACATCAAAATTCTCCACTATTAAAAATTGACATTGTATGCTATAGTCCATACAGTTTTCAGGTGACTAGGAAAGGGGAAATACTTCAGTAATTCAAAAACCCTTTATTGCCTCTGTGACTAAAACTGAATACTCTCACTTTGGAGACTTTTCAAAAATTAATTTATAGTTGGGTTCTTCCCATATTTCCTCTTGTAGTTTATTTGCACATAAAGAGATATTTCTACCTAAAGAGATATTTCCAAATAAAACTATTCAAAGTTTACATATATGTATGCTTGCCAAAAATCTTGTATAATATAGAAATTGGAGGTTATCAATATTAGTCTGAAAACATCTTTTTATAGTATTATCTGATCCAGCCAGGTACCAAGTAGTAGATGACAATATTTATAGCCTAAGTAATTATTCATCGTATGTGGCCCATTCTAGGGGTAATGGGGCACAGTTATTGTCTATGGCTTTAGTGTACAAAACTCCCTTTATAACTTCACACTTCATTGAAAATATTATGTGAAAGGTAAATCCAGCCCCTGTTCTGCAAAGCCAATCTATCAGTTGCCCTTGCTTGGAAGCAGCTTTCACAATTTCTCTCTATGATTTTTACAAATTGATAATGCTTTGTAAATATTTTAGTTTTCACTGTAAATTGTGGCACTTTATCCAGACTATTTAGGCAGATGACTCCAAATATAATCCCAAGGCTGGACACAGACCCTAAAATGAGCAAAGACAAGGCTTTAAATTTAAGTAGAGATTATGCATGCTTGTCTATCATTCTCTACAGATTAATAGCAAGGCAATTTTAATTTCTTGTTCCTTGACCCTTTCTAATATACTTTTGAAATCATTCAGAAAGCCCTCTTTAGTAAGGAACTTGGGAAGCTATACTGTAGCTGTCAGATGACCAATTGAATGGAAAATTGAAATAGATGGGGAAAAGTGTTTCCACTGAATGATTTTCCACCAGAGTGTGGTAATCACCTTGGTAATGTTTGGCTAATGCCCTTCTTTTCTCCATTACCTTCCATCAACTTCCATCATGCTTCACTTCCTTTCCAGGACTCAGGGTGGCTCTCACTCCTCCCTATACCAATTTCATTTGGTACCAGTCCATTTCACACCATTCCAACACTTTGTTCTCATCAGTTTATGCTCACTATCTTTTCAAATATCTTACGATTTCATTTCCTCATTCATATATTTAAAGCAGCCTCAAAATTCATGAACAAGGAAAGAGTACATAAAAAAACAGATCTTAAAATGAATAGAAAAACTAGAAATAAAGTATCA
This sequence comes from Lynx rufus, assembly GCF_022079265.1. Taxonomy (NCBI): domain Eukaryota; kingdom Metazoa; phylum Chordata; class Mammalia; order Carnivora; family Felidae; genus Lynx; species Lynx rufus. The sequence goes on from NW_025814889.1 coordinate 109,471,241, forward strand.
AATCAAAAGAAAAAAATTCACCAATATTATTTAAACTTAACACTTCAAAATAAAGTTATATTAGAGAGTAGATGACAGCCTATTGATCATTTAGACCTGTGTTCAGAATACTCAGTTTATCCTCTATAGTCCATAGGAGATCTGATAAAGTATTCCAATCCTTAGCCCAAATCCTGCAATACAAAAAATCCTCCCCTAACAGAGAAGCTGGAAGAATCTGTTAAATTTATGTTACCAACAAACAAGTCTTAGTCACTACATTGATTCATTGACCAAGTATTGAATGAATACCTAAATGTTTCAGAGAAATATGTTTGACTTGAGAATACAAAAATGAAACAAAACATAATTATCATCCCTTTAAGTCTGTCTAGTGTGAGATTGAAATTATATCAGAATATTCTACATCTGCATTTGCTTGTCTTATCTGATTGTTCACACTAATAATTTGTTGTTTCCTCAATTATTTTAAATTATGTGTATGTTACTGGCACAGTGATATGCTTCCATCTCTTCCAACTGCCAGGATAATACAGTAAGGGCAGAGAGGTCTTCAGGAGACTTTATGGAAAAACACAGTGCCAAACAAAATGGTAGTGGTAGGCAATATAGATTAGGTAGGTAATGGTTTCAAAAACTATGCAGAAATTAAGGTACTTTCCAAATTTACCTAGTCTAGACATTTCTTTGTGTGGGAATGATTTCCTCATACCTTCACAATTAAGGATCTATATTCAAGAAAATAATCCATGTCTCATAATCAGCAATTTTAAGCTATTTTCAGAGAATTTAAAAGGCAAAAATCTTGATTGCTTTTGTACATTAGTGATTTTTGTCTCTTTGTATATTCTTTGTATTTTTTAATCTATAGAACAAACTGATTAGCAATGTAAAACTTTCCATATAATAATGGATGTTTTGGCATATTGAATACAGGATATCTCAAAAACATGATAACGTCCTCTTCAATATCCTATATATATATATACCTCATATATATGTATTATTAGAAAAAACTGAAAATGACATCAGTTATACACAGGTGAACAATGATAGGTGAGGACCTACAAATATATATCCTAATTTCAAAGGAAAGTGCAACGCTCTAAAACAAAATGAAGTGAAATATCAATGGGAAGTACATAACCTTTTGGAAAAGCACTATTCAATTAACAGAGAAACAGAAACATCAAGGAAAACACAGAGGAAATAATAATGCATGAGAAACAAAAATGGAGGATCTAAGATTAAGTAGTTTATCACAATTTTCCTTTAGTAACTCTACATTTTAAGCTTCTTGTACTGGATTAACGGTCACCAACTCAACATCACCCCTTTTATGTTCTTACTAAATTATAGAAGAGAGTGAGAAACTAAATTTACAAGAATCTACTTTCTAATATGGACCTAGATTTATTCTCCAAGGAAAGGAAATGCCCAGACATTTGGAAGGCATTAAAAAAGAATGGTCCACATGTTATCCAATGGTAGTAGTAAGCTTACCTTTGGTCAGGGGTAAGATTCACAAGAGCTTCCCGGTAAGGATTTGAGAACCACATGCAGTTTAAGAGTTGTCAAGAGCTTCTTAGAAAGTCTTTAGACATGAAGTGGACTTTCACAAGATATGGTAGAACATGAATTCTGCCACCATAAGCTTAATTATGGTGGCTGATAGCTTCCTTTGCTCTACCAAGGATTGTGAAAGCACCACTTTCCTTGCATGAAAATATTTAACATATAGAATATATTGAGTCTCTCTTGGTTTTCTGAATAAAATGTGAAGCAACCATGATGAGCAACTGTGCTGCATTCATTTAATGGGTTATTACTGAGGGACAAAAGATGAGCTTTGTAGCAAGGCACAAAAAGGCATGGAAGGAACTTAAATGAATATTTCCAAATGAAAGAAGCAAAACTCTAAATGCTACACACTGTATGACTCCAACTAGAATATAACATTCTGGAAAAAGTAAAACTATATAGATGATGAAAAGATTAGTGGTTGCCAAGGGCTTGGGGTAAGAAAGGAAGGCTTGAATGGGTGCAATGGGTGCATTTCAGGGGATATTTTTAACACAGTGATACTACCCTCTATGACACTGTAACAATGGTTATATAATCATGTACAGTGTCTTTCCCATAGACCTTTACAACCTAAAGAGTGAACTTTAATGTATGCAAATTCTAAAAAAATCATTTTGAAAGTTGGAGGATTCCAGGATAGAATGAAGAATGTGACAAATCAACTTTACTCTGTTATAAATGTATGAAATACCTTCACTGCAGTGTTTAGGGGACATTTGTGGTGCTCTAGGCATTTAAAAGTGAATAGAATCTGAAAGACAAAATGCAAAAACACCCAAAAAACAAAAAAACAAAAAAAAAAAAACAACAAAGCCACCACCAACAAAAACCTCACATAATCACCACAGTTATAATTGTTCCCCGTGTTGTATGGGGTTAGCAATTCTCACACTGTTATACATGTATTCTGGAATTGAACAATTAAGTAAACGGAGGGTAGATGGTAGAAGTAAGGTGTATCACAGAGTGGTAGTTTCTGATAAGCAAGGGAAGGAGGCTAGAATAATCCATGTAGTAGTGGATTGGAGTTGGAGGCACCGGTATTATGTTGGCTTAATACAGACAGATGGTAACCTATGGAAATATTTACAGATATCTGTATATCCCTGGTGAGCATACACACAGATTTCCTTGCTCTGTCAGCTGAGAGGGCCTAGAAGCAAAGAAGGCTCAGTGGCAATAAGAGCGGCCACCAGAATGATCTAGCTTTCTAATTCTATTCTCAAATAAAGGAACAAGGCTCAGAGAAATGGCCAATTCTATACTTGGGGTAGGATATTTAGAGATAAGCCTGGAGTATCTTGTCACGTCAAAATGTAAGAAAGTGCTAAAGACACAAATATGAAATTGACAAATATGTAATCCAAAACAAGGACTACTATATCTTTGAATATAGAAGTGGAAGAGTTCTGAAAAAAAAAGACACAACATGAGTGTTGATCAATGTTTTAAACCTTTTAAGCAGCTCCATTGTGAATAAAAATAACATGTTATTTATAAAATTATCTGTGTTAAATCAATTTTATACTTTGTTTCCATTTTAATGTTCTAAAAATTATTTATTACATTTTTGAAAGGTGTCTATGAGTTTTGAAATAAATGACACATGAACAAGACTTCATGTCCTATAATTATTCCTATTACAATGGAGTCTCAATATTAAAATAGTCAAGTTTATTCATACTAAGTTAGCCTAAGACTATAGAGCATCAAATTGATGTACTTTTCATAAGACAATACATTTTATAATTCCTCAAAGAAACTATTGATGTATTACTAGAATAGCAGAAAGAAAAAAAAATAATAACCATCAAACTTTGGAACCAAGGTACTAATGTAGATTTATGTGGAATGAAAATCAAATTTCCTTCAGACTAGACTTAATCACTTTATGAAGAAAAAATGTATAAAAAGGATGTTCATAAAGTCTTTTCTCCATTACTTTTTTTCCCTGTGAGATTATGTGAAATGTTTAATGTTTTTATATGCTGCTTTGAAGTTTTAATAAAACATTTTCCAAAAGTTTTCCTAATTTTACATTGTATGAGATAAAATACATTTCTACTTAATAAGTGGTTTCCTGAGATTGGCCATTACTAGCATTTGAGTATGTGCTATATTTAAACCAAATAGCCCTACAATCTTGAGAGTTCAAGGTACCATTTTATTTATTTATTTATTTATTATTTTTTTTAATTTTTTTTCAACATTTATTTATTTTTGGGACAGAGAGAGACAGAGCATGAACGGGGGAGGGGCAGAGAGAGAGGGAGACACAGAATCGGAAACAGGCTCCAGGCTCTGAGCCATCAGCCCAGAGCCCGACGCGGGGCTCGAACTCACGGACCACGAGATCGTGACCTGGCTGAAGTCGGACGCTTAACCGACTGCGCCACCCAGGCGCCCCCAAGGTACCATTTTAGCAAATGATGAAAAACATGAATAGTTTTTCAAACAGAGAAAAACAAATTCTTATTGAACACATTACATCTCTTTAGGATGGGTAAAAATATTAATTCCAAAGAAATATGGTGTTAACCGTTATGAGACAAACCATTCTGTCACACACTAATTGTGTGACCTTAGACAATTTATTAAAGTATTATGATCAATCTGTTCCCTTGTTATTATTCTGGGACAAGGAATTGGAAATGTAGTAAGGGTGGCAACTGACAAGATTTATAAAATTCTTAGTGACATCATTCATTCTATGCTGCCCACTGGAATCATGTAATAATCAATGTGAAATCTCAAACTCAGTTCAAGGAAGTAAATTTTGATATACATTTTTATATAAAAAATACTAAAGTGATCATGTATTACTTATACATATATAAATCCTTCATGAGGAGAGAAGTAAATAAACTGGTTAAGTTTGAAAATCTTGTAGTTGCTTTGGCTATCTCATACGAAAGCCACAGCAAACTTTAAACATAATTTTAAAACCTTTTGACCTGTGTAAATCTTTTATTGGTAAAAATTATGATGTTTGACAATGCCAGGTGTCATTCTAGATACAGTGGCTTATCTTATATATTACCTTGGTGCAAGTGTAAATTAAAATATTTTCTTTAAGAAATAATTTCACATCCTCTTATAAGGCTGAACATTCAAATAGCCTATAAACCAGCAATTCATTTTTAAGAATAGAACAAGAGAAATTCTTGCACATCTGCAAATGAGGATAGGTACTGTTAGAATAGAAACAGCACTGTTTCTAAAAGTTTAAAAGGGGGAAGGAGGGTATTCCAAAAGGTAACTGCTAAGATTTCACAATTTTTTGAACTAAAAACCAAATGCCAAAGGACTGGGGCGCCTGGGTGGCTCTGTCGGTTAAGCATCCAACTTCGGCTCAGGTCATGATCTTGCACTCCGTGAGTTTGAGCCCCACGTCTGGCTCTGTGCTGACAGCTCAGAGCCTGGAGCCTGCTTGGGATTCTATGTCTCCCTCTCTCTCTGCCCCTCCCCCACTTGTGCTCTGCCTCTGTCTCTCAAAAATGAATAAATGTAAAAAAAGAAATTAAAAATAAAACTGAAAATGTGAAAATGTTTCCCCACGAACCCCAAAACACAAGAAATGGAGAAAAATCGCCTATAGCTTCAAATCAAACATTGCATCAGCAGCGGGAAGAGAAGTGTGTCTGCCAGAGCTGAGAACAAAAGAATACAGTCAAAGGTCCTTACTAAAGAGTGCAGAAAGACAATTATTGGAGAATTGTAGCTGAAATTGGAAGAGTTTTGCATCTCCACAAGTAATTAAAAGTGTTCTAAAGCAAGGTCTGAAGGCACTGTATTCAATATCTACTCCTTCATAACAAATGACCGTGACCTTGGTAGCTTAAAATAACACACGTTTATTATCTCACAGTTTCTGTGTGTCAGGAATCTGGGGACATGACTTACACAGGTCCTCTATTTAATGGTCTCTGAAGACTGCTATCAAAATGTTGATGGGTCTGCATTCCCATCTGACACCTCCACTGGGGAAGAATCACTGCTAAGCTTATTCAAGTTGTTGGCAAAATCAATTTCCTTGCAATTTTAAAACTGATTACCCTGGTTTCTTGCTGGCTATCTCCTGGAGGATACCCCAATTTTCCTGCAATGTAAACCTCTAGGAACAATCTCTTACTTCCTTAAAGCCAGGTAAGAGAGAAAGTCTCTAAAGCAAGTCTACAAATAGTAAAGTGTGGTTTTAAATAACGTAAGATGATAGAAGGAATAGCATATCATCCTTTTTGCTATCGTCTATTGGTTAGAAAAAAAAAAGGATTACACAACAGTACAGATACCATGACATAGGGATTATGGCAGGCCACATGCCCTCTCTGTCCACCTCAGGGCTGAAGCACAACAAGCCACTGAAGCTATTTTCCAGAACAAAGCCCCATACTGAAAAAAAAAAATCTAGAAGTTATTGATTTCAAGTTTGAGACAAATAAATAAAAATGAGAGAAGAAAAAATTCTAGGTGTAGGGAAAGGAAAAAAGAATCAGGAGACCTCAGAGAATATAAAGTCATGCCTTTTTAATCATTATAAGACAGAAAAGCAGTTTGTAACCATTTCTCTCTTATAACAATTCAGACAAATTAATTTCATATAAAAATAAGCAAGAACAGTATCACAGGCAAACTTCCCAAGAATTTCTTATAAGACAAAAGACTGTAATAAGTTGGATAATGTCTATAGAAAAAAATTTAAATTATTGAAAATCTACCCAGGGATTCTGGGAAGATGGCGGCGTAGGAGGACGCTGGGCTCACCGGGCGTCCTGCTGATCACTTAGATTCCACCTACACCAGCCTAAATAACCCAGAAAACCGCCAGAGGATTAGCAGAACAGAGTCACCAGATCCAAGTGCAGACGAGAGGCCCACGGAAGAGGGTAGGAAGGGCGGCGAGGCGGTGCGCACTCCACGGACTGGCGGGAGGGAGCCGGGGCGGAGGGGTGGCTCGCCAGCCAAGCAGAGCCCCCGAGTCCGGCTTGCAAAAGCGGAGGGGCCTGACGGACTGTGTTCCGACAGCAAGCGCGACTTAGCGTCTGGGAGGTCATAAGTTAACAGCTCTGCTCGGAAAGCGGGAAGGCTGGAGGACAAAGGGAGGGTGAGCTGCGGAGCGCCCGGACGACAGAGCTCAGTTTGGCGGGGAACAAAGGCGCTCGCCAGCGCCATCTCCCCCGCCCATCCCCCAGCCAAAATCCCAAAGGGAACCGGTTCCGGCCAGGGAAATTGCTCGCTCCTTGCAAACACCCAATTCTGTGCTTCTGCGGAGCCAAACCTCCGGCAGCAGATCTGACTCCCTCCGGCTGCCACAGGGCCCCTCCTGAAGTGGATCACCTAAGGAGAAGCGAGCTAAGCCTGCCCCCCCTGCCGCCGTGCACCTTGCCTTCCCACCCCAGCTAATACGCCAGATCCCCAGCATCACAAGCCTGGCAGTGTGCAAGTAGCCCAGACGGGCCACGCCACCCCACAGTGAATCCCGCCCCTAGGAGAGGGGAAGAGAAGGCACACACCAGTCTGACTGTGGCCCCAGCGGTGGGCTGGGGGCAGACATCAGGTCGGACTGCGGCCCCGCCCACCAACTCCAGTTATACACCACAGCACAGGGGAAGTGCCCTGCAGGCCCTCACCACACCAGGGACTATCCAAAATGACCAAGCGGAAGAATTCCCCTCAGAAGAATCTCCAGGAAATAACAACAGCTAATGAGCTGATCAAAAAGGATTTAAATAATATAACAGAAAGTGAATTTAGAATAATAGTCATAAAATTAATCGCTGGGCTGGAAAACAGCATACAGGACAGCAGAGAATCTCTTGCTACAGAGATCAAGGGACTAAGGAACAGTCACGAGGAGCTGAAAAACGCTTTAAAGGAAATGCAAAACAAAATGCAAACCACCACGGCTCGGATGGAAGAGGCAGAGGAGAGAATAGGTGAACTAGAAGAGAAAGTTATGGAAAAAGAGGAAGCTGAGAAAAAGAGAGATAAAAAAATCCAGGAGTATGAGGGGAAAATTAGAGAACTAAGTGATACACTAAAAAGAAATAATATACGCATAATTGGTATCCCAGAGGAGGAAGAGAGAGGGAAAGGTGCTGAAGGGGTACTTGAAGAAATAATAGCTGAGAACTTCCCTGAACTGGGGAAGGAAAAAGGCATTGAAATCCAAGAGGCACAGAGAACTCCCTTCAGACGTAACTTGAATCGATCTTCGGCACGACATATCATAGTGAAACTGGCAAAATACAAGGATAAAGAGAAAATTCTGAAAGCAGCAAGGGGTAAACGTGCCCTCACATATAAAGGGAGACCTATAAGACTCGTGACTGATCTCTCTTTTGAAACTTGGCAGGCCAGAAAGAATTGGCACGAGATTTTCAGGGTGCTAGACAGCAAAAATATGCAGCCGAGAATCCTTTATCCAGCAAGTCTGTCATTTAGAATAGAAGGAGAGATAAAGGTCTTCCCAAACAAACAAAAACTGAAGGAATTTGTCACCACTAAACCAGCCCTACAAGAGATCCTAAGGGGGACCCTGTGAGACAAAGTACCAGAGACATCACTACAAGCATAAAACATACAGACATCACAATGACTCTAAACCCGTATCTTTCTATAATAACACTGAATGTAAATGGATTAAATGCGCCAACCAAAAGACATAGGGTATCAGAATGGATAAAAAAACAAGACCCATCTATTTGCTGTCTACAAGAGACTCATTTTAGACCTGAGGACACCTTTAGATTCAGAGTGAGGGGATGGAGAACTATTTATCATGCTACTGGAAGCCAGAAGAAAGCTGGAGTAGCCATACTTATATCAGACAAACTAGACTTTAAATTAAAGGCTGTAACAAGAGATGAAGAAGGACATTATATAATAGTTACAGGGTCTATCCATCAGGAAGAGCTAACAATTATAAATGTCTATGCGCCGAATACCGGAGCCCCCAAATATATAAAACAATTACTCGTAAACAGAAGCAACCTTATTGATAAGAATGTGGTAATTGCTGGGGACTTTAACACCCCACTTACAGAAATGGATAGATCATCTAGACACACGGTCAATAAAGAAACAAGGGCCCTGAATGAGACATTGGATCAGATGGACTTGACAGATCTATTTAGAACTCTGCATCCCAAAGCAACAGAATATACTTTCTTCTCGAGTGCACATGGAACATTCTCCAAGATAGATCATATACTGGGTCACAAAACAGCCCTTCATAAGTTTACAAGAATTGAAATCATACCATGCATACTTTCAGACCACAATGCTATGAAGCTTGAAATCAACCACAGGAAAAAGTCTGGAAAACCTCCAAAAGCATGGAGGTTAAAGAACACCCTACTAACGAATGAGTGGGTCAACCAGGCAATTAGAGAAGAAATCAAAAAATATATGGAAACAAACGAAAATGAAAATACAACAATCCAAACGCTTTGGGACGCAGCGAAGGCAGTCCTGAGAGGAAAATACATTGCAATCCAGGCCTATCTCAAGAAACAAGAAAAATCCCAAATACAAAATCTAACAGCACACCTAAAGGAACTAGAAGCAGAACAGCAAAGGCAGCCTAAACCCAGCAGAAGAAGAGAAATAATAAAGATCAGAGCAGAAATAAACAATATAGAATCTAAAAAAACTGTAGAGCAGATCAACGAAACCAAGAGTTGGTTTTTTGAAAAAATAAACAAAATTGACAAACCTCTAGCCAGGCTTCTCAAAAAGAAAAGGGAGATGACCCAAACAGATAAAATCATGAATGAAAATGGAATTATTACAACCAATCCCTCAGAGATACAAACAATTATCAGGGAATACTATGAAAAATTATATGCCAACAAATTGGACAACCTGGGCGAAATGGACAAATTCCTGAACACCCACACTCTTCCAAAACTCAATCAGGAGGAAATAGAAAGCTTGAACAGACCCATAACCAGCGAAGAAATTGAATCAGTTATCAAAAATCTCCCAACAAATAAGAGTCCAGGACCAGATGGCTTCCCAGGGGAGTTCTACCAGACGTTTAAAGCAGAGATAATACCTATCCTTCTCAAGCTATTCCAAGAAATAGAAAGGGAAGGAAAACTTCCAGACTCATTCTAGGAAGCCAGTATTACTTTGATTCCTAAACCAGACAGAGACCCAGTAAAAAAAGAGAACTACAGGCCAATATCCCTGATGAATATGGATGCCAAAATTCTCAATAAGATACTAGCAAATCGAATTCAACAGCATATAAAAAGAATTATTCACCATGATCAAGTGGGATTCATCCCTGGGATGCAGGGCTGGTTCAACATTCGCAAATCAATCAACGTGATACATCACATTAACAAAAAAAAAGAGAAGAACCATATGATCCTGTCAATCGATGCAGAAAAGGCCTTTGACAAAATCCAGCACCCTTTCTTAATAAAAACCCTTGAGAAAGTCGGGATAGAAGGAACATACTTAAAGATCATAAAAGCCATTTATGAAAAGCCCACAGCTAACATCATCCTCAATGGGAAAAACTGAGAGCTTTTTCCCTGAGATCAGGAACACGACAGGGATGCCCACTCTCACCGTTGTTGTTTAACATAGTGCTGGAAGTTCTAGCATCAGCAATCAGACGACAAAAGGAAATCAAAGACATCAAAATTGGCAAAGATGAAGTCAAGCTTTCACTTTTTGCAGATGACAGGGTATTATACATGGAAAATCTGATAGACTCCACCAAAAGTCTGCTAGAACTGATACATGAATTCAGCAAAGTTGCAGGATACAAAATCAATGTACAGAAATCAGTTGCATTCTTATACACTAACAACGAAGCCACAGAAAGACAAATAAAGAAACTGATCCCATTCACAATTGCACCAAGAAGCATAAAATACCTAGGAATCAATCTAACCAAAGATGTAAAGGATCTGTATGCTGAAAACTATAGAAAGCTTATGAAGGTAATTGAAGAAGATTTAAAGAAATGGAAAGACATTCCCTGCTCATGGATTGGAAAAATAAATATTGTCAAAATGTCAATACTACCCAAAGCTATCTACACATTCAATGCAATCCCAATCAAAATTGCACCAGCATTCTTCTCGAAACTAGAACAAGCAATCCTAAAATTCATATGGAACCACAAAAGGCCCCGAATAGCCAAAGGAATTTTGAAGAAGAAGACCAAAGCAGGAGGCATCACAATCCCAGACTTTAGCCTCTACTACAAAGCTGTCATCATCAAGACAGCATGGTATTGGCACAAAAACAGACACACAGACCAATGGAATAGAATAGAAACCCCAGAACTAGACCCACAAACGTATGGCCAACTCATCTTTGACAAAGCAGGAAAGAACATCCAATGGAAAAAAGACAGTCTCTTTAACAAATGGTGCTGGGAGAAATGGACAGCAACATGCAGAAGGTTGAAACTAGACCACTTCCTCACACCATTTACAAAAATAAACTCAAAATGGATAAAGGACCTAAATGTGAGACAGGAAACCATCAAAACCTTAGAGGAGAAAGCAGGAAAAGACCTCTCTGACCTCAGCCGTAGCAATCTCTTACTCGACACATCCCCAAAGGCAAGGGAATTAAAAGCAAAAGTGAATTACTGGGACCTTATGAAGATAAAAAGCTTCTGCACAGCAAAGGAAACAACCAACAAAACTAAAAGGCAACCAACGGAATGGGAAAAGATATTTGCAAATGACATATCGGACAAAGGGCTAGTATCTAAAATCTATAAAGAGCTCACCAAACTCCACACCCGAAAAACAAATAACCCAGTGAAGAAATGGGCAGAAAACATGAATAGACACTTCTCCAAAGAAGACATCCAGATGGCCAACAGGCACATGAAAAGATGTTCAGCGTCGCTCCTTATCAGGGAAATACAAATCAAAACCACACTCAGGTATCACCTCACACCAGTCAGAGTGGCCAAAATGAACAAATCAGGAGACTATAGATGCTGGCGAGGATGTGGAGAAACGGGAACCCTCTTGCACTGTTGGTGGGAATGCAAATTGGTGCAGCCGCTCTGGAAAGCAGTGTGGAGGTTCCTCAGAAAATTAAAAATAGACCTACCCTATGACCCAGCAATAGCACTGCTAGGAATTTACCCAAGGGATACAGGAGTACTGATGCATAGGGGCACTTGTACCCCAATGTTCATAGCAGCACTCTCAACAATAGCCAAATTATGGAAAGAGTCTAAATGTCCATCAACTGATGAATGGATAAAGAAATGGTGGTTTATATACACAATGGAATACTACGTGGCAATGAGAAAAAATGGAATATGGCCTTTTGTAGCAACGTGGATGGAACTGGAGAGTGTGATGCTAAGTGAAATAAGCCATACAGAGAAAGACAGATACCATATGGTTTCACTCTTATGTGGATCCTGAGAAACTTAACAGGAACCCATGGGGGAGGGGAAGGAAAAAAAAAAAAAAAAAAAAAAAAAGGACGTTAGAGTGGGAGAGAGCCAAAGCATAAGAGACTGTTAAAAACTGAGAACAAACTGAGGGTTGATGGGGGGTGGGAGGGAGGGGCGGGTGGGTGATGGGTATTGAGGAGGGCACCTTTTGGGATGAGCACTGGGTGTTGTATGGAAACCAATTTGTCAATAAATTTCATATATAAAAAAAAAAAAGAAAATCTACCCATAAAACTGATGAAAAATATAAACTAATATTTCAAAACTTCCGCAAAGTAATTAGAAAGTGACAAAATACATGAAGAAGACCCCCACTGTATTATTTAATGAGATAAACTAACAAATACTATGATAAAACTCAAGAAAGCAGATATAAAATAATAAAAAAAATTAGAGTGGAGACAAAACTATTAAGAAAATTAGTAAAGACAATAGTTGCTGCCTTAAAAAGCAAATTGTGAAAAAAGTAACATTTTTAAAAATGAATAGAATTGAAGAGATTCTAGGCTTTGAGAAAGTAATGAGTACAGAAATGTTATGTATTGTAATACAAAGGGAAAAATCCAAAAGAAATACCTCACAAACCTTACATGTATACACCAGCAATATAACTTCAAAATACATAAAGTAATAATTGACAAAACTAAAAGAAGAAATCTAAAAATCGACAATTAGATTGGCAGACTTTAATATATTTATATTATTCAGAGTACAATTTATGACAAAATTGAATTAAACTAGAATACAATAACAAGATAACTAAAGAATTCCCATTTAATTAGAAATCAAACCAAGGGCTTAAAAGTATGTATCAAAGAACTAAAACTGAAAATCAGAAAATTTTAAGTGAATTTTAAGTGAAAGAAAATAAAAATACAGTGTATTAGAACTTGGGAGAAGCAGGGGCGCTTGGGTGGCTCAGTTAGTTAAGTGTCCTACTTTGGCTTAGGACATGATGTTGTGATTAATGAGTGCAAGCCATGTGTCAGGCTCTATGCTGTCAGCACAGAGCCAACTTCAGATCCTCTGTCCCCCTTTCTCTCCACCCCTCCCCCACTTGTGTTTGTGCATTCTCGCTCTCTCAAAAAAAAAAAAAACATTAAAAAGGTAGGAATTTGTGAGAAGCAGCAAGAGATATGCTACAGAGAAATTTAGAGTCTAGTTATGTATACTAGAAACTTAGGAAGGCTAAATCAGTGATTTAAAGCTTATATTTCAGAATACATATTTAAGCCTAATAAATGTACACATAAAATTACTGATAAAAGAGTAAAATTAAATAGGAAACAGAATTTTTAATTAAGTATATTAAAAATCAAATACCCCTAGGAAGATTTAGCAAAACAAAATAGGAAAATATTCAAACTGTCAAGAGCAGCAATGTAAAGGAGATCCCACTACAAATTCTACATCCTGGGCACCTGGGTGGTTCAGTCGGTTGAGCTTCCAACTCTTAATTTCAGCTCAGGTCATGATTCCAGGGTCATGAGATTGAGCCCCATGTTGGGCTCTGTGCTGAGCATGGAACCTGCCTAAACTTCTCTCTCCCTCCTCCTCTCTCTCCCTCTGCCCCTCTCCCTGTTCGCATTCTCTCTTTCTCCAGAATGAATGAATGAATGAATGAGTAATGAATAAATACATAAATATACTACACCCTTACAGTTTTTAGAAATAGAGGAAATTTTTTCTATGAAGAAAGTATAACCTTGATTATAAAACCAGCAAAGGATCTTACAAGGACATAAAATTAGAGAACAATAGCCCCCATGGATATAAATGCAAAAATTCTTAAGGAAATATAAATAAATTAAATACAGCAATATATAAAAACACAATATATCACATTTCATAAATCTGAATGTGATTAGTATTCATAATATATGTTATATATCGTGCATATATAAAAGAATCTTCTATAAACAAACAAATAAATAGAAAACTCAATAGAATATCTGCAAAAAATTACAACAGGTATACACCCACCAGAATGGTTAAAATGAAAGAAAAAGATACCAAGTGTTAGTGAGGATGAACAGCATTGGAACTGTCATATATTATGAGTGTAATATTGGCAAAACCACTCGGAGAATTTTCTGTGTGGACCACAGCTAAATATAAATATACCCTGTGCCCCAGCAATTCTATTTCTTAGTGTATATAAAACAGAAAGGCATACATGTGTTCACCCGAAGACATGAATTTTCAAAACAACACTATAATTGATGCCAAATGCAAACTATTTAAATAGCAAATGTCAATCCAACTATAGAATGGATAAATTGTGTAAAGTCTATTCACACACCAGAATAGCATAAAACAGGCAAGAACAAGCTACAGTTTAGAACATAAATATATGGCTGAGTCTCACAAATATAATAACAAACATAGGAAGACAGACAGAAAAGAATTATGCTGTGTTCATCCATTTATGTAGCAAGTAATCTGAAGTATTATAAATCAAGGTAAACTTCTCTTTGAGGGGTTTATACCTGGCGAGGGAAACGAAAGGAACTTCTATGTTCCCATGTTCCCCGATCTAGATATGAGACACACTGTATATTTTATGAATTTGCAATTAGTTGTACACCTATGTTAACTTCTCTGTTCCATGCTACGCATCAACAAACAGCTAAAGAAATGGCCTGTGTCTTCAGAGGGGATTCAGCTGATTGGCCACCTGGCCTAGGCAAACAAATAGAAGGAAAATGCAAGTCACAGTAGTTTTAAAACAACTGCTGATTTCAGAATTTTCTCAGTAAACTGAATTCACATTATACTTCACACCAATACTGGTTGTATATCCTCTAAGTCTCCAATATAAAACTCACTTTTTCATTAAGTTGAATAATAATTTTTGTGGTGATTACATAAGAAATCACATATAAATCCCTTAATCTAATGCCTGAAACACAAGAAATATAGGGTCTGCCCCTTCCAATTTATTTTATTTTATTCCCAAGTTAAAAAGCTTTGCAATCATTTGTGTAACCTGTAAATTCATGGTACTTTGTTTTAACATACAAACAATTAATTAAACATCCTTGGATGCCATCAGAGAGCTTTGATGTCAACTCCCTGGATGCTCCCCAAATATTCCAGCTTGTTCAATTCATTCTGCCCTTTAAAATTTAATGACACTTGGCTTGAATATCATCTTCTCTATAGCCAGGATTTCTGAATTCTTACTTTTACTGCATTCCCTGTGGCCACTCTGTTTATATTTTAACTTTCCTTGTATATTTTAACATACTAGATATTTCACTTCTCTCATTGTTCCTAACTTCTGCTTTGAAAACCTCATTACTTTTAGGTATGAGCAATTCAAAATGAAGAGTTTATAAGATTATCTAATGCAGTTCTGTGGTTTAAGTAGAGTTTTAAAGGATAACAAGGGTCTGATTTGACTTGGAAAAGACCAAACTCTGACAAGTAGCCATATCAACTTCCTATGAAATGACCCGGAATATCAGTTCATAAAAAAAGAAGTCCTGCATAGAAACAGCAAAATGAATGAAAGCATAGAATTACATGAATTTTACTTCAGGCTTAAGCAAGACAGAAAGAATGGAGACAGCTAAAGATTAACTTGGCAGGAAGTGAAAAGCCCTGCAGAACATCAGTAGATAAACTGTGGCCTCAAAACATTGTAGAGAGAAACTTGTCTTCAGGATCCCAAACTGCCCCACATCTGGACCATTTTTCTTTGGTGATACAGAGATCTCTGTCTTTTGTCAATGTCAATACTCTCACCCTCTCAGCAATACCATCCATATAGTAAGATTTTACCTCACATTTCTTCCCAGGAGGATTTGCATTTTTCAATGTATTAATTCTTTAATTAGGAGGATAATACTACGACGGTGAAAATATTTACTTTAGTTAGTGATGGACGAAATCTTCAACACTCTAAAAAGCATATAATGTAATCAAATACCAACCCAAATGCAAAGGTTAGGATGGTCCTCAATAGAAAGTTTATGTCAGAATTTATGCATTAGAAATCAGTTACAAAACTTGAAGAAAACAAAGCAATATTTGTTATGGGTTGAACTCTGTCACCCCCAAATTCCTATGTTGAAATCAACTACCAGTACCTCAGAATGTGACCGTCTTTGGAAACAGAGTTGTTTCAGTTGTAATTCATTATATTAAAATGAGGTCATTAGGATGGGTCCTGATCTGACTGGCATCCTTATCAAAAAGGAGTAATTTGGACAGATAGACATTATGTACAGAAGGGAAAACTCTGTGTGAAGATTGAAATTATGTTGGCATAAGCCAAGAAATGACCCAAAGCTAGAAGAAAGACCTGGAACAGATCCTTCTCTAGCATGTTCAGAGGGAGCATGACCTTGCCACACCTTGATCTTGAATTTTAAGTGCCTGGAAATGCGAAACAATTCATTTCTATTGTTTAAGCATATGTTTTCAGTTCTTTGTTACAGCAGGCTTAGTAAACTGATACAGTATTCTATTTCAAATTAACTTTTACATAAACTATAAATTCAAACTATAATATTCATAAACTATAATATTCAAATATTAACTATAATATTCAAAACTATAATATTAAAAAGTCATCAGAGTAGGTATTTCTATATTATCGTTCGGGGGTGAATGGAAACATATTAAATAATAATTAGCAATTGTAATAGTAAGTATTTATCATGGAAATAATCAGTATATGTGGGTACATATCAATGATAATGCAATGGGGTTAATGGCATAAGAAGTATAGTAGCAGATTTTATCTTCAAATTATATTTTTAAATTTAATTTAATCTTTATATTTTAATATTTGATTATATGCCATACTACTATTAAATAGTGTAACGTGGTTGTATAAATGGGCAGAAGCCAGGTACACACTATAAGAAGATACTTTAGGAGAATTTTCAGGGGAGATGTTTGTGAGGGATAAAAGAGAAAAAAAAAGACTGGAAACAAAATAAGGGTGAGTTCAAGGGAGAATTAAGAGATTGTGATCTCCATTTTTAAAGAAAGGTTCTAAATTGAGTGGCGCCATGTGAACTTAGAATTTAGAATACTTATATTAGGTCATTACACAACTGAGGTGATCACCTACTGTAATACTAACTATCACAGAGGAAGAACCATGAACACCAAAGAATGATACAAGGGATCACAAATGGAAAGGTTTCTCACATATTCAGTCCACATAAGATGGATCTGACATGCATAGGTGAAGTTTTCTTTTCTGCCCCCTACCCCCATTCCTCAAAGATTTTTTTGTGGTGAGGTATGGATAAATGGAATTTTGCAAGCTTCATATGCCATGTTACATACAGGTATATTATAAAATATATAATATTTACATGGAGGTAAGAACTTGAGTTCTTATCTTGCATTTTAGTCATATTCAGAAATACCTAGAAATGGGATTTTAAATGCTAAAATGACAAGATGCTACAAAAATAGAAAGTTCGAACAATTTGGAATAAGAATTTTAAATCTGGGGTGCCTGGGTGGCTCAGTTGGTTAAGCGTCTGACTTCAACTCAGGTCATGATCTGGTTTGTAGGTTTGAGCTCCATGTCGGGCTCTGTGCTGACAGCTCGGAGCCTGTAGCCTGCTTCAGATTCTATGCCTCCCTCTCTCTGCCCCTCCCATGTTTGCGCTCTCTCTCTCTCTCTCTCTTACAAATAAATTTAAAAAACATTAAAAATATTTCTTAAAGAATTTTTAAAACAAAATTTTGTAACTGACATTTCTAAATAAAAATTTAAATTTAATAAAAAATATTCTGTAATCTCTATCTCTGCATGCTATGTCTATTGAAAGTTAATGTCCTCAAATGTTGAAGAAATAACCTAAGTTAATTATGTTCTTTTAACAGTAGTATGCACTCTCCTGGACTTAAGGGGTAGTGTGTTGGGAGCTGAAAAGTTTCCAAGTTATCATCATCCTGTCTAGTTCTTTGTGGCATTTTTCTGTTTGGTCCCCACAAAATCCATTCTCCCCTTCTCCAATAGTAAAATAATTTTTTAATGCACATGACTTCCAAACCACAACAGATACTTCCTAGATTCCCTTTAGATAAGGCATGGCCATGTGACTAAGCACAATCAATGGAATATAAGAAGCATGAGGTGAACAACTTCCCTATTACACTGTATAAAAAACGATCTTGCTTTCCATTTCACATGTTTCTATTCCAGTCTGCTAAAATGTTAATGTGATGATGGAGGTTAACACCCCACTTGCTATGAGATAAGATAAAAAAAAATATCAAAAAAACTAGATCTTCATAAATCGCTGATAAAAATATAATATTGGTAAAACCACTTTGGAAAATTCTGCAGACATCATGGTACAGAGCCCATTTACAACACCCCCATCCTGTCTCATGAAAGGCCATACCGAATCTACTTCTTCAACTTACTTGCTCCAATCATCCCAAGGACTCTTTCACAGCAGATTAGTTTGTACCTTAAGTCACACAACAATTTCACTTATATATTGGTTAAAAGTGAAAATAAATTAGAATAATATTTAATAAGAGAAAAACTGGGTTAATTACACAGTAGAAACCAAACACCACATGACATATCTAAGCTGAACTCTACTATTTGTGTCAAAACCTCACCTCTTTTATTCTTCTCTATTAGTGAAGATGTTGGTAAACAACAACAAACATTACATATAAATATAAATATAAATTATAAATATACACAATATGAATATAAAATATAAGTATAAATATAAATATAATATGAATATAAAATACAAGTATAAATATAAATATAATATGAATATAAAATATAAGTATAAATATAAATATAATATGAATATAAAATATAAGTATAAATATTAAAAATATGTATTATGAATCTATTTCCTGAAAATATATGGAACCTCCAAGGTGCTGAACCTAAGAACTCAAATAATAATGTGATAATAAAAACCTTAAGTGCTTTAATGTCCTAGGCATTAGAACTGGTCTGGCAGTAGGGGAGCCAAGATGACAGAACAGCATGGAAGTTTTTTGTGTGTCTCGTATCCATGAAATATAGCCAGACCAACACTAAACCATTCTGCACACCGAGAAAACTGATCTGAGGATTAACACAACAATCTGCACAACCTGAACCACAGAATTCAGTAGGTAGGCAGCACAGAGAGCTGAACTGGGGGAGAGAGAAGCATGGAAGGCAGGAAGCCACTTTTGTGTGTGGAGAGAGGACAGAAATGGGGGGGGGAGGAGTACAGGAAAAGCACCCTCCCTAAAAAGCAGCTGGAGAGAAAGTGGAAAAGTGGAAACAGCCTCAGGGACTGAACTAAAAAGGGAGAAAGGAGAAAGGAGAGGGTTTAAATTCCATTAAGACTGTAAACAACAGGAACGCAAAGGCTGCAACTCCGCAGCTCAATACCTGGCAGTGCTCTGGTGGGAAGGGTGAATCCCCAGGAGCAGAGTGGAGTTGGGGCTCTTCAGGCCACACAGGGAGAGGTGGTTCCCCTGCTGGGAGGACACGTGGTAGAGGCTGTGTGGGTCCCCCAAAGGCAAGGACCCAGGGGACCTCGGAGAACAACCACATTCACTGGTACTGGAACAAGGTCGTTAAGGGTGAAGCCTGGTGCCAGATGTGTATTGTGATTTTCCATAATCCCTGAAATGCTGCTGCTACACTACCTTATG
Organism: Lynx rufus; assembly: GCF_022079265.1. Lineage (NCBI taxonomy): Eukaryota > Metazoa > Chordata > Mammalia > Carnivora > Felidae > Lynx > Lynx rufus. The sequence continues at coordinate 109,490,931 of NW_025814889.1, forward strand.
AACTTTTCATGGGGCAGGCTGGCACCCAGCCGCAGTCTCTGGGTATTGGTAGGAGCACGGTCCCGCAAACATTCCTTGGTACAGTCAGACCTGGACACTGCTCAATGAGACCCTCCTGCAGAGGGGCAGAATGGGCCAAAGCCACAGTCCCTCAGAAGTAAGGGGTCAGGAAAAACAGCCATATATGAGGCAAAACTCAGGAGGGAGGTGCTGCCTGGGGCTTGGTCATGCACTGTGTAAAAGTGGGGAGTGGACAGAAGCCAAAGACAAAGGACAAGCATGTGATCGCTGATCAGTGAGAACACAGTTCTGATACTAGAGACTGGATAGCTGGGTAAGTCCATTTTCACCGCTCCCACGCATGCGCATATGCACCTACAAGCATCACAACAATCCACCCCAGTAAGCTAAGCAGTACCATCTAGTGGACAATGGAGCCATTACACTAAGCCCTGCCCAACTGGGCCAACCTCTCTCTTCAGGAACACAAGTCTCTGTGCCTGGTTAGTTTATGGAATAAAGTGTTTCATACTTTGACTTCTAGGGGAAAATGAAGTAATTTCAGTCATATTTCATTCTCTTTACCAGTCCATATATTCAACTTTCTTTGTGTTTTTTTTGTTCTTTTCTTTCTTTTTCGTTTTTTTTTTGTGAAAGCACAGAGACAAAAAAATTCATTTTTATTTTCAATTATTATTACAAAAATTTGTCTTTAATTTTTTCCACTGTATTTTTTACTTTTGTGTAAACAAGTAAAAAATTTTATTTTACTTCCATCATTTTATTTTAGTTTACTTCAGTGTATTCATTTCTTAAAAATTTTGAAAAGACTTCCTCTTTTTTCTTTGCCCTTTTTTTCTCTAATCTATCAAGCCCCTTTCAACACCTAGACCAAAACACACCTATGACATAGCAGCATTTATTCAATCTTTGTGTGTGTGTGTTTTCAATTTTTTAATTTTAATATATGTTTTAAATTAATTATTTTAATTTGTTTACCTCATCAATTCCTTTTCTGCCTTCAAAATGACAAAATGAAGGAAATCAACCCAAAAGAAAGAGCAGCAAGAAATAACAGCCAAGGACTTAACCAACACAGATACAAGCAAGATGTCTGAACCAGAATTCAGAATCACGATAATAAGACTACTAGCTGGAGCCAAAAATAGATTATAGTCCCTTTTGTGGAGATAAAAGAAGTAAAAGACAGTCAGGATGAAATAAAAAATGCTATAACTGGTCTTCAAACTTGAATGGTGCCACGGTGGCAAGGATAGATGAGGCAGAACAGAGAATCAGCAGTATAGAAGACAAACTTATGGAGAATAAGGAAGCAGAAAAAAAGAGGGAGATTAAGGCAAAAGAACACAATTTAAGAATTACAGAAATTAGTGACTCATTAAAAAGGAACAACGTCAGAATCATAGGGTTCCCAGAAGAGGAAGAGAGAGAAATAGGGGTAGAAGGGTTATGTTAGCAATATATACTGAAAAACTTTCCTAACATGGGGAAAGACAGACATCAAAAGCCAGGAAGCACAGAGGACTCCCATTAGATTAAACGAAAGTTGACCATCAACAAGGCATATCATAGCCAAATTCAGAAAATACTCAGGCAAGGAGAGAATCATGAAAGCAGCAAGGGGAAAAAAAAGTCCCTAACCTACAAGGGAAGACAGATCAGGTTTGCAGCAGACCTATCCACAGAAACTAGGTGGTATAGAAAGCAGTGGCAGGATATATTCAATGTGCTGAATCAGGAAAATATGCAGTCAAGAATTCTTTATCCAGCAAGATTGTCATTCAAAATAGAAGGAGACATTAAAACTTTCCCAGACAAAAATTAAAGGAGTTTGTGACCAGTCCTACAAGAAATTTTAAGGGGACTCTCTGAGGGAGAAAAGATGAAAATAATAAACAAACAAATACCAAAGCAACAAAGACTAGAAAGGATGAGAGAACACCACCAGAAACTCCAACTCTACAACCAACAGAACGGCAATAAATTCATATCTTTCAGTATACACTCTAAATGTCAATGGACTCAATGCTCTAATCAAAAGACATAGGGTAACAGAATGGATAAGAAAACAAGATCCATCTCTATGCTGTTTACAAGAGACCCACTTTAGACCTAAGGACACCTTCAAATTGAAAGTAAGGGGATGGGGAACCATCTATCATGATAATGGTCAACAAAAGAAAGCTGTAGTAGCCAAACTTATATCAGACAATTTAGACTTTAAAATAAAGGCTGTATCAAGAGATGCAGAAGAAAATTATATCATAATTAAGGGGTCTATCCACCAAGAAGATCTAACAATTGTAAATATTTATGTGCTAAATGTAGAAGCACCCACATATATATCAACCAATTAATCACAAACAGAAAGAAACCCATTGATAGTAATACCATAATAGCAGGGGACTTCAACACCCCACTCACAGCAATGGACACATCTAATAAAAAAATCAACAAGGAAACAATGGCATTGAAAAACACACTGGACCAGAAGGACTTAACAGATATATTCAGAACATTTCATCCTAAAGCAGCAGAATATACATTCTTCACCAGTGCACATGTAATGTTCACCAGAATAGACAACATACTGGTACACAAATCAGTCCTCAACAAGCACAAATGGATCAAAATCATACCGTACATATTTTCAGACCACAACGCTATGAAACTCGAAATCAACCACAAGAAAAAAATTAGAAAGGTAACAAATCCTTGGAGACTAAAGAACATCCTACTAAAGAATAAATGGGCTAACCAAGCAGTTAATTAGGAAAATAAAAGTTCATGGAAACCAATGAAATTGATAACACCACAACCCAAAACCTCTGGGACGCAGCAAAGGCAGTCATAAGAGGAAAGTATATAGCAATCCAGGGCTTCCTAAAGAAGGAAGAAAGGTCTCAGATACACAACCTAACCTTATGCCTTAAAGAGCTAGAAAAAGAACAGCAAATAAAACCCCAAACCAGCAGAAGACATGAATAATACAGATTAGAGCAGAAATTAATGCTATTTAAACGAAAAAACAAACAAACAGAACAGATCAATGACACCAAAAACTGGTTCTTTGAAATAATTAACAAAATTGATAAACCACTAGCCAGTTTGATCAAAAAGAAAAAGGAAAGGACCCAAATAAAATGAAGAATGAAAGAGGAGAGATCACAACTGACACAGCAGAAATAAAAACAATAATAAGAGAATATTATAAGCAATTATATGCCAATAAAATGGGCAATCTGGAAGAAATGGACAAGTCCTAGATACATATACACTACCAAAACTGAAACAGGAAGAAATAGAAAATTTGAACAGACCCATAACCAGTAAAGAAATCAAATTAGTAATCAAAAATCTCCCAAAAAACAAGAGACCATGGTCAGATGGCTTTGCAGGGGAATTCTACCAAACATTTAAGGAAGAGTTAACACCTATTCTCTTGAAGGTGTTGCAATAAACAGAAATGGAAGGAAAACTTCCAAACTCTTTCTATGAAGCTAGCATGAAGCCAGCATTACCCTGATTTCAAAACCAGACAGAGACACCACTAAAAAGGATTTCCCTGATAAACATGGATGCAAAAATCATTAACAAGATGTTAGCCAACAATACATTAAAAAGTTGTTCACCACAACCAAGTGGGATTTTTACCTGAGAGGCAGGGATGTTTCAATATCTGGAAAACAATTAATGTGATTCATCATATCAATAAAAGAAAGGACAAGAACCATATAATCCTCTTAATACATGCAGAGAAAGCATTTAATAAAATACAGCATCCTTTCTTGATAAAAACCCTCAAGAAAGTAGGGATAGAAGGATCGTACCTCAAGATCATAAAAGCCATATATGAACGACCCAATGCTAATATCATCCTCAATGGAGAAAAACAGAGCTTTTCCCCTAAGGTCAGGAACAAGACAGGGATATCCACTCTCACCACTGTTATTCAACATATTATTGGAAGTCTTAGCTTCTGCAATCAGACAACACAAAGAAATAAAATGCATCCAAATTGGCCAGGACGAGGTCAAACTTTCACTCTGTGCAGATGACATATTACTCTATATGGAAAACCCTATAGATTCCACCAAAAAACTGTTAGAACAGATTCATGAATTCAGCAAAGTTGCAGCTTATAAAATCAATGCACAGAAATTGGTTGCATTCCTATACACCAACAATGAAGTGACAGAAAGAGAAATCAAGGAATCGATCCCATTTACAATTGCACCAAAAACCACAAAATACCTAGGAGTATTTGGTAAAATAACCAAAGAGGTGAAATATCTATACACTGAAAACTATAGAAAGCTTATGAATGAAATTGTAGAAGACACAAACAAATGGAAAAAGATACCATTCTCCTGGATAGGAAGAACAAGTATTGTTAAAATGTCGATACTACCCAAAGCAATCTACATATTCAGTGCAATCTCTATCAAAATAACACCAGCATTCTTCACAGAGCTAGAACAAATTATCCTAAAATTTGTATGGAACCAGAAAAGACCCCAAATAGCCAAAGCAATCTGGAAAAAGAAAACCAAAGCAGGAGGCATCACAATCCTGGACTTCTAGCTACAATACAAAGCTGTAATCATCAAGACAGTATGGTACTGGCACAAAAACAGACACTCAGATCAATGGAACAGAATAGAGAACCCAGAAATGGACCCACAAATGTATGGCCAACTAATCTTTGACAAACAGGAAAGAATATCCAATGGAATAAAGACAGTCTCTTTAGCAAGTGGTGCTGGGAAAACTGAACAGCGACATGCAGAAAAAGGAACCTGGACCACTTTCTTACACCATACACAAAAATAAATTCGAAATGGATTAAAGACCTAAATGTAAGACAGGAAGCCATCAAAATTGCTTGGCTGCAGCAACTTCTTATTCAACACGTCTCTGAACACAAGGGAAACAAAAGCAAAAATGAACTATTGGGACCTCATCAAAATAAAAAGCTTCTGCACAGCTAAAGAAACAATCAGCAAAACTAAAAGGCAAGTGACAGAATGGAAGACGGTATTTGCAAACAACATATCAGATAAAGGGTTAGTATCCAAAATCTATAAAGAATTTATCAAACTCAACACCCAAAAAACAAATAATCCAATGAAGAAATGGGCCAAAGACATGAAGAGACACTTCTCCAAAGAACATCCAGATGGCCAACCGACACATGAAAAAATGCTCAACATCACTCATCATCAGGGAAATACAATTCAAAACCACAATGAGATACCACCTCACACCAGTCAAAATAGCTACATTAACAACTCAGGCAACAACAGATGTTGGCGAGGATGCGGAGAAAGAGGATCTCTTTTGCATTGCTGGTGGGAATGCAAACTGGTGCAGCCACTCTGGTAAATAGTATGGAGCTTCCTCAAAAAATCAAAAATAGAACTACCCTACAACCCAGCAATTGCACTACTAGGTAGTCATCGAAGGGATACAGGTATGCTGTTTCAAAAGGTTGCATGCACCCCAATGTTTATAGAAATACTATCCATAATAGCCAAAGTGGAAAGAACCCAAATATCCATCAATGGATGAATGGATAAAGAAGATGTGGTATATATATACAACGGAGTATTACTCAGTAATCAAAAGAATGAAATCTTGCCATTCACAACTACATGGATGGAACTTGAGGGTATTATGTTAAGCAAAATTAGTCAGTCAAAGACAAATATCATATGACTTTACTCATATGACGACTTTAAGACACAGAACAGATGAACATAAGGGAAGGGAAGCAAAAATAATATAAAAACAGGGAGGGGACAAAACAGAAGTGACTCTTAAATATGGAGAACAGAGGAGTACTGGAGGGGTTGTGGAAGGGGGTATAGGCTAAGTGGGTAGGGGCATTAAGGAATCTACTCCTGAAATCATTGTTGCAATATATGCTAACTACTTTGGAGGTAAACTTAAAAAAATAGAATTTTAAAAAATAATTAAAAAAAAAGAACTGTTCTATCGGTCCACATTTAAATGTCTCAATCAATGTAACTGGATCTAAAACTTGTTAGGCAGTGTCTCTCTGATCCTCTTCATTATCAGTCTAAAGTTGCTCATATTTCCTAGTTTGTGCCAGATAATCATAGAAAACAGTTTAAAGATATTTGACAATTTTAATGTATAACTTCTGCAGTAATTCAGCTACTTCTAGACATATAGTGTCTCTCATTTATGTTTAGAAATAGACAAATTGTACACTAAGTATATTTCAGTATGATTCATTCAACATGAAACATTAATTAGGCACCTAATAAATTCACATTAATAGAAGAAGAAAAACTGTAATTATAATAACAAGCTTTCTCTAGGCAGTTCAAGTCATATTTCCAATATTTTCAGATGTATCAAATATAAAATTTACTACTATTTCAGGACTAGAACTGAGGCTGATTTATCTCCTTGTTTATACACTATCATCATACCTGGAAATATATCAAAACAAATTGTTTTTACTGCACAGAAAGACTAAATAAAAATGAATGTATTACCCATTTCAAATGCTGTGATCCCGCTCCAATTTGTGCCTTTACTCTAAGCTGAGCTCCTATGGATGCCTTTGCGTGGATAGGGCAATTTCAAATGATATCTTTATATAATGTTTCTTCCTTGGCAGTCCCCACATTCAAATGCATTTGTGGAATTCAGCCATGTATATAAACAATAATTTTTCAAATCCTTCATTCCAAAAAAAAAAAAAGCCCTTTTCTGGCTATTCCACAGCAGGGTGTCCAACTAAAGTGTTATTATAATTATCTAATTAAGTGATAATGAAAGCAAAGAAAAAATACTGTCCACTAACAAGAAACAAACACAAAAACAAACACAAATAAGTGGAAGAGAGCAGCAGTGGAACACATGTAAACACATTTATCTTTTTTTACTAATATAATTGTAAAGTACAGAGAATTTGAATTTTGAAATAGTAGCTCACTCCATTCTTCTTTAAATACTTCTATGCTCTTGGCCACAGGGACAGCAAAGTCCCCCAATTTTTTCTCTATTTCATTGCGGCTCCTTCTCCATCTCCATCCCTATCTCCTCTTCCAACTTCTAAATGTTGGAATGTCTCAGAACCCACTTCTCAGATCTCCATTCTTTTTTTTTTTTTTTTCTTTACTTGGTTGCTAGTGTGGAGAATTTCTGTCGTGACATGTCACCTATTGGTGTCTTTGAAATAAACATCTCTACCGATGACATCTTCCCTAAATGGTAGAAATCTACGTCCAACTAACTAGTTGGTATGGAGGTTACTCGGTCTCTTAATAAATAGCTCAGATTTAACATAATCCAAGCAAAATGAGTAATTTGTATCTCTCTCAAGCTTTACTACCCTATCTTTCCTAGATCACTAAACATCATTTCTATTAACTCATTTGCTCAAGCCTAAAACTTATAAGTCATTGTTTTCTCCATTCATTCATCCATTACTACATTCAATCAGCAAGATCTATGGCCGCTACCATTAAAATACTTATCAGATACAACCATTCACCACTGCCTCTCCTGTACAAGTTACCCTATGCCTAGGTTAATGCAAAAATTTCCTAACCATTTTCTCTAATTCTAGTAAGTCTAAAAGGCAACTAGTGTGATATTTTGTAAATTAAAATCATACCTATCACTCCCCTGCTTAAAGGTTTCTCTCCATCTCATAATAAAATCCAGATATTTACCTGGGAGATAAAATCCAAATGGATTAGAGGGCCTTACATGATCAGTTTATCATTAGGAAGAAGCCTAATCCTATTAACTTTCCAGCAGCCCTCCCACTTGCTATGCTGTGGAAATCTTGCATTTTTCTCTATGCCTCTAAAACACCAAATTCCTTTCTGCCTTATGTTCTTAGTACTTGGTGTACCTGCTCCCAAAATACTCCTTCAATATCTTTGCATGCTAATTAACTGACTCCAGAAAAATCTCTGCTTTAAGTTTCATTGCCTCAGAACCTGGCCAAGTTAGAAAAAGAGTCTATTTAATAAGACTCCCCAACCACCCATACCAAACTTTAATTTTCCATACCCAACTTTATATATTTTTCTGCATATATTTTTGCTAAATATTGAGGAAAATTAATCTTTTATTGGATCATTTGCTGTGTGTCTCTTTCCCACTAAAATTTAACTTACAAAAAGACAGAAACATTTGTCTACCACTCTATCCCCAATGCCTAGAACAAGTCAATCTTGGAATAAAGTTGTCTTTATTTTTAAGGAATATTTTTTAAAATTTTCATCACATAAGATTTGTCACAAACACTGGATCAAAGAATAATTTCACCATTTATTCACTTATGATTATATTTTTCTTATTTCTAATAATGTAATAGGAGCACACAAACACATTAGAAGTCAAAATAAAAACCCAAATGTAGAAAATAACTTAGCTATTTATACAGCCCATATTGTGCAACCACCCATTGACCTTCAAAATAAGTTAACATTATTTTGAATATCTTCTGTGTGAGGGTTAATTTCCTTAAATTTATAATATCAGATCTAGTCATGAAATTTTATGACTGGGGCAGAGTTTTTAGTACACCCCCAAACTCATCTTAAAAAGAGACAAAATACAGCCAGTTAAGAAAAAAAAAAATTAGTAACAACATCTTTAACAAAAGTAGGTGGAAAATTATCCTGAAAGTGTTAGAAAAGAATGTTTGGGGAGAAAAAAAAGTTAGGTTCTATACAAAATTAAAAGCTGTTCAGAGATAGATAGCACAGGGAAAATAAAGAAAATTCAGACGTTCCTAAAATCCCAGGGTGAGAAAAATCAGCCACAAAAATCACACTAAGAGAATCTCCAGCAAGTTGAGAAGTTTAACAGTGAAATGGAGAAAGGAAAAGAAGGGAGGAAGATGGAGGGAGGGAGAGAGGGACGGTGGGAGTGAGGGAGGGAGGAAGGGAGGAAGAATAAACGGGGTCATTGGGGTATAGATGCTTTGAAAAGAAAACCTACGATATATAACCAAATTGTACAGGTAAGATACAATGGAGGTAGATTCAGTTATTTGGTGGTAGAGGATTCCAGAGAAGGCACATCAGAGAATAGTGGAGATGGCTATTCAGACTAGCCATATGTTTAAAATTTTGGGGGGCGCCTGGGTGGCGCAGTCGGTTAAGCGTCCGACTTCAACCAGGTCACGATCTCGCGGTCCGGGAGTTCGAGGCCCGCGTCAGGCTCTGGGCTGATGGCTCAGAGCCTGGAGCCTGTTTCCGATTCTGTGTCTCCCTCTCTCTCTGCCCCAACCCCCGTTCATGCTCTGTCTCTCTCTGTCCCAAAAATAAATAAACGTTGAAAAAAAAATTTTTTTTTAAATTTTTGAGATAACAACATAAAAGAGAGTTTTCTAGTAATGTACCCACAACCCCTACACAGAAGCCTCTTCCTAACGCACAGCAATATCCATCTCATTTCTTTCTGTACTTCTCTACCACTCTAGTTCTATTTCTCTCATCTATCATCTATCATCTATGTTAAACACTTTGAGTTCATGCTGCTATCAGTATTATAGCTCAGGGTAAATTCTAATTTTATCCTTTTCCATCTTTGCAATACCCATCTCCAAGTTATAAACCTAGCTCCTGTTATCAATCCTAAACTACCAAGAAGGTAATTTCAGAATTTCTAAGCTGTATTACTGCAAAAAAGCATTCATGACTAACTAGAATTCAATATTTGTTTATACTTCTCTTTTGCTTAGGTAAAATTTACATAAAGAAAATGCACAAATCTTAAATGTACAATGTGCTGACATTTGAAAAATCTCCATACATGCAAGTAGACATGTCTAGATAAAGAATCATTCCAGAAAGTTCCCTAATGCCCCCATTCAGTCAAGCTGCCTTAAAGATAACCACTTTTATGGTTTTTTTCACTATAATTGATTTTTCTCTATTCTAGAATTTCACATATATGGAGTAGCACTTTTTTAAAAAAATAATGCAGTACTTTTTTGTGTCTGCCTTCCTTCACTCAGCATAGTATCTGTGAGGCAAAACTATGATGTAAGCGTTTCAGTAGTTTCACTGTATTGCTGAATAATAATCCATCGAATGAATATAAAATGAATAAAATTTTATAATGAATTTATTCTTTTATAAAAGAATATTCATTTATTCTTCCTTTAATATCCATTTATTCTTCCTTCATTCCTTCCTCCCTCCCTCCATCTTCCTCCCTTCGTTTCCTTTCTCCATTTCACTGTTAAACTTTGCTCGACTTGCTGAAGATTCTCTTGCTGGAGAATGAATAAAATTAGGATTGTTTTCAGCTTTTGAGTATTGAAAGTAAAGTGCTTTAATTATTTTTGTAAAAGTTTTTGTGTGTGGGTATATGTTTCCATTACAGTTGTGAAAAATAGGAGTAGATATAATACATACAATTTTATAAGGAATTGACATTTTCCCAAAGTGATTGTATTATTTGAGATGATCATTCTTGTATTAACCATTCACATGGGTGTCTAGTGGGATCTTATGTGTGTTTTATTTGACTTTACTCTTATCACTAATAAATTTGATCACCTTTTCAAGTGTTCTTTCGTCATTTGTCTCCCTTATGAAGAATGATTTCAGGACTTTTGATGATATTTATTGCATTCATTCATTCATTGTTGAACTTGAATTCAATAAATTCTTTATGTTTCTGTATATATATACATATGTATTTAATGCCACCAATTTTAACATGGCTTTAACTGTATCCCACAATTTTTTATAGCTAAATTTTCATTTTCATTTAATTCAAAATATGTTTAACTGCCCTGCATATTTCCTTTGTTCCATATGTTCCTTAATTTCCAAATACTTGAGCATTTATCATACCTTTTTCTGCTACTGATTTCTAATTTATTCTTGTTACCTTCTATAAACATACTTGGTATGATTTCTATTCTTTAAAATTTTATGAGGTTTGCATTATGGCCAGAATATCAGAGTATGATATATCCTAGAAAATGTCCCATGTGTACTTGAGAGGTATATTAGTTATAAATTGGTGCATAACAAATTATCAAGAAACTTAAAACAACACATATGTTTGTCTTAGTTCCTGTGGGTCAGGTATCCAGGCAAAGCTTTTCAGGGTCTTCTATTTCAGGGTCTCTCACAGGCTACAATCAAGATGTCATTTGGCTATAGTCATCTAAAGTCTCAACTGGGGAAGAAGGCACATCCAAGCTCATGTGATTGTTTGGCAGTGAGAGTGAGGGCCAGAGTTCTGTGCTGGTTTTTGGCCAGAGGCTGCCATCAGTTTCTTGCTCCATGGGTATTCCCAACATGCAGCTTGTTTCATCAAACTCAAGCCAACAAGGCTATAGAGAGAGTTGGCTAGGAAGATAAAAGTTATTCTAACCTAATCACAGAAATGACATCACCACATTTGCCACTTTCTATTCAATAAAAGCAGTTTTCTTAGGTAGGGGTGAAGGGAGGGTAGCTCTCACTAGGGCATGTATATGAGGAAGTGGAATGTCTCACTTCCCACCCTCTATTCTACTGTATGAAAATGTCTCATGGAAGAGACAAAGTGATCAAGAGACTACCTTGGGCTTATCTTATGTGTTTCCCTTCTTTTAAAAGTAAAAGTATTCTGATACATACTGTTTAGTGCCTGGGAACTGTTACCTCAGATCTTGTCCGGTGCTACAGTTGATTTCAGTAGTGGATAGTGCCAATTACTTGGTCACTACCAGAAGATGAATCACGTGCTGGTATTTTAATTGGAATTGCATCAAATCTATAGTTCATCATGGGGATAACAGATATACATATACAAGCTCATAATATTTTAATAATATTGAGTTATCCAGTTTAAAAGCATCGTTCTCCTCTTCATTTCTTTAGGCATTTTTTTTCTCAGCAGCGATTTATACTTGTCAATTTAATTTTTTAAGTTATTTTTCTAATTGTTTATTACTAACACACACACAGACAATATGTCGGTATTGATCTTCCATTCTACAACCTGCTAAGCTCACTTATTATTTCTAATAAGCCTTTCTAGATTTATTCAGATTTTTGAAGTATGTATTATGCCCATACTGTGCATGAATATAGTGTGTTTTACTTCTTTTTCAAACTTTGTTTACTTTCTTTTTCTTGCCTATTGTATTGGCAAGGGTCTCCAAAAATATATAAAATAGAATTAATGAGAATACATTTTTCTTTTTCATGATTTTATGACCTCACATTATTTCTGATGTTAGCTGTAGGATTTTTATAGCTACATTATTACTTTGAGGAATTTTCCTTCTATTATTGATTTGCTGACAGTTTTTTTATAAAGTTTTAGTGAACTATATTAAATAAGTTCCGCCTCTATTGAAATCATCCTAAATTGGTTTTTGTCTTTATCCTGCCATATGTATACCTAAACATAAGAAAAAGGAAGACTCTTGGGGCGCCTGGGTGGCTCAGTCGGTTAAGCATCCAACTTCTGCTCAGGTCATGATCTCACGGCTCATTAGTTCGAGCCCTGCGTCAAGCTCTGTGCTGACAGCTCGGAGACTGGAGCCTGCTTCCGATTCTGTGTCTCCCTCTCTCTCTGTGCCTGCCCTGCTCACACGCTGTCTCTCTCTCAAAAATAAGGATTAAAAAAAATTAAAAAAAAAAAAAAAGTAAGACCTTTAAATGACATAAAAGCCAAATGTAATGTGTAATATTCATTTGGATCCTGATTTTGGAAAAGAAAAAGTGTTAACAACTAACTTTTGAGAAAAGTGGGAAAATTTGAAAATAGAAAATTTGAAAATTTATACCAAAAATTACGAATTATTATTATAATGCACTATATTACATAAGAAGCTGTTTATGGTTCTTATGTATTAGAATTGAATTCATATGTATATAAATTATGTAGAGGTGAAATGACATGGTACCTGGAATTTCCTTTAAACTGCTTATGTATAAAAACCCTACAACACTAAAAAAGAAGTAAAAATAACTGGGGCAAATGCTTGCGAGTTATTTTTAGGTAATGGGTATATGTGGATCCATTAATTTGGAATATGTGGAATTTCTTTGGAATGTTTTTAAAACAATTGGAATAGCTAGCAAGATAACAGTTTCTTATAGCTATATTTTTAAGGTTTTGACATATAGACATGCACATAAATACAATCTACATTTCCTCTAATTGTATCTTGAATCTATTTTAGGATTTAGTCAAGAGACATTATGTTTGCATAATAACTAATTAAAAATGAAAAATGAAGTATGAAAATGTCAGAAAAAGGAATAATTTTCTATGTATTTGTTAGAGAATTATTCATTTCATTTGCTAAGAATCATCTATATTTTTGTTCATTTTGAATGATATATGATATTTAATCGTATAAATGCACACCTGTTTTTTTTTTATTTTCTTGTTGATGAATACTTGATTCTTTTTCTAGGAGTTTGCTTTTGATAATACTGAGCTATAAACATCCTTGCACATGTCTCAGGAAACACAAGGGAAATTATTTCTCTTGAGCAGATACTTTTCGCTTAAATTGCTAGAGAGAAGTACAGGTATAAATTTATAATTATGAGATGCTAAACTGTCGCACCAAACTTTTTCAAAGTGGATATATCCTGTCACTCCCACTATGAATGGATCTCAGTGATCTATATCCTCTTCAACATTTATTGTCAGAATTATTCTTCAATATAATCTATTATTTTTTGCCAATAAAGTGGATATACAATATTATCCCATCATGGCTGTGATTTTTATTTCCTTGAACACTAGTGAAGTTGAACATCTCTTCCTATATTATTGTCTATAATATGTCATGTTTGTTTGTTTTTGAGATACCTATTTATGCCATTTTTTTCCTGTGGATTGTTTATGCTTTTCTTGGTTATTTGTATAACATCCTGATATATTTTTGATATTAATCTATTTTGATTACATGTCTTGCAAATATATTCTCCAGGATCACAATAAGCATTAACTGAATAAATGAATGAATAAATATTGAATTAAAACACTTGTTCAAATACTGGACTTTGCAATCAGAATTTATGTAAATTTGGCAAAGTTATTTAATTCCTCTGAATTTTAATTTTCTATGTTAAATACTTATAATACCACTTTATCAGTTTTGATTTCACTATTTAATTTAATGATAAAATGAGACTTGAAGAAATTGAAAAGGATTTTATATCAGTGAATTATTTCTCTTATGAAAGTTATTTCTCTTATGAATATTAAATAACAGATACATGCAAACATATTATATGTACATACACACATAAATGAATCAAATGATAGATGATAGATACATAGATATTTTAAAAATAAGAGAAATCCTATACTATAGTATTGCTACCATTCTACCACTCAACCATATAGGAAATGAGTTTTTCTGACATTGAAACCAAATAATATTTCTTAGGAGAGTATATGTTTTAAAATTTTTAACTACAAAAATGTAATATATTTACATATACCTTATATTCTTTTTGAAGTTGAATTTAAGAGTCCAACACAATGTTCAATATTTATCACAGGTTAAATAAGGATAAGAATTGATTTTCTCTTCTGTTGACAGTATGACCTCATCCAACTTCTGCTGCTTTTCAAAAGAAACATATCTGTGTCCAGATATAAACATGCCTACATCTTACATCCCTTTGCCAAGTTCCAATTAATAACATGTAACTGACCAGGAGAAAGTTCACCCTAGACTGTATCAGGCAGATTTCCACAAATCGTCCTTATCCCCTTTATCTCTCTATTTGATTTTTGTCAAAGCATAAACAACCTCATACTTTATTATTTGAGAGATTAGTATTTTATCAAATAAAATATATAAATCTGTCTTACAGATTTAAAACACGTTTTAATATAACCAAGAAAATATGTAGAAAATAAAAACTAATATTTAACATATAATTTTGAATTTATTTTTAACAGCTTATTCTTTAATAAAAGTGACATACTGCAGACTGAATTATATTATATTATTTTCAGGTTTTGCCTTTGGAATATTGCAGAGTTGTTCAATTGCACTATACACAGCGAGCCAGAAGGCAACTGATAAACTGAAAACTGGACCTTATCCAGAAAAAAAAAAAATGCAAGTCAAGCTAAATACATCATTTCCTTATGCATGGTATTACTTAAGGTACATTAATGTTTTCTTTAATAGCTGGACAAGCTGTCCTCATGTTCAGGTTAAATGATTTGAACAAAAGTATCTTATGATTCAGTGCTACTGTTCACAACATTCAATAACCTAAAAAATTTCTACTAGGTCTGTGAGAAACATATATGAAAAATTTAAACATGCACAGCTGACACCTCTCCATGCATTGGTCATAGAATGGAGAGAACAAAGTTTAGAAATAAGATGAGAATTGTAATGTTCAAATATGACCTTAAACTGAAGAAGCTTTAATAGTTAGGTCTTTTTCTTCAATGACACATAGGAGAGAGCCAAAATGGAATGGAGAACACAGTATTACGCTGTCACATATATAGACTTTCATTAGACTCACATACCAATTTCTGAAGGGCCCTGTCCCAGTCATTAGAGGTATATAACAAATTACTCAATAACATAGTAGTTTAAAACAACATTTCCTTTGCTTACGGCAGCTTATCTCTGTTTTACTGAGCATCACCTCAAGTGGCTTGGAGAATGGGGCTAGAATCATTTAAAGGCACGCTGAGAACATGGAGAATACATGAAGGGTGGAACATCTGGATTTCCTTAGGCAGCTCTGTCTCTACGTGGCTTCTTCATGTGGTCCCCCCAGGATAGTGATTTCAGTGTAACCTGATTTCGTATATGCCAACCCAGGCTCCTCAAACACTTGCTCAAGAGAGAGGCAGACAGAAGCCTCAGAAGTCACATAGCATCACTTTCATGATAATATATTGGTCACCAATTCCAAGGATAGAAAATACAGACCTCCATCTCTCAAAAGAAGGGTGTCAACATAAAATTAGAAGAACAAGTAAGATATATATCGGTGTGCACACCTTTAGAAAATACCATCTGCCTTAAGGTCGAAAGTGGAAAGACAAATGCTGAAAGGAAAAATAATTAATGTGAATGCAACCTAGTCTAAAGGAGAAATCAGGGGATCAGGATCAACAATAGGTCAGTGAAGGAAGCCACTAATTGAAAGTGACTTGGATCCAGGAAGATTTTGATAGTTGCTATGATGAGAAATTATCCAGAATCAATGCCACATACTATTTCTTCTGCTTCTTTTGCAACCTAAGCTCCCTGAAGAGGAATCAGCACCAAAAAACAAGGGATCTACAACATAGAGCTTAGGAAAACTCCCTATCTTAAAGTAATGAGTCTTTCATAACAGTGAATTAATGGGGGACCACAGTGGTTGCTTTAATTAAAACTCTGTGAAGAGAACAATAATGTCTACCTGGGACAGCAGTGGATGGAGGTTGCTGTTTAATACTTATGACTTATAAACTTAGATGGTACTTTCCAGTGTGCTGGCTAATCTAATTTAGTATAGTAAAGCATTTTCTTGTCATTCATGGGCTTTAAAAAGCCTTCCCTTTCTCAGTCTCTCCAGACTATTTTTTGAACCTGTATCTTTCACTTTGCCTGTCCTTTGCAGAGCCACCTATTATGATTGTGTTCTTTCTCTCCACCGGCCTGTCCTGCATTTGTGGCTTGAAAACTGACCTTAAAATCCTACATGGGCTTTTTGTCCTGAGAGTGTGGGCCAGGCCCACTCATTATCA
Source organism: Lynx rufus (assembly GCF_022079265.1). NCBI lineage: Eukaryota > Metazoa > Chordata > Mammalia > Carnivora > Felidae > Lynx > Lynx rufus. Next base: position 109,507,698 of record NW_025814889.1, read on the forward strand.
TATCTAGCCCTAATTATTAGAATCCCATCTACAGAAACTGACCTGTGGACTCCCATCAGAAATTCATAAGACACATGAGTGAAGCTATTCCATTAAATTATCTCAATCCTATGGTTTAAGCTCAATATTATTGTTTTTGCTTTAAAGAATGACTTTTGCTTCCTTGAAATTACAAAGCACGTAAACAATAAGGTCATGATAATTCAGGTATCCTAACAAGACCTTTCTACATACCATAGGAATCATCTGGGTATTTTGATGCCAGTCAAGTATTTCTTTATATAAATGTAAACTTTAATACCTGAATTTTTCAAGTATATCTGAATTCCACATATCATTTTTGTCAAGATTAAGATTTATCTAACACATAGGCACTCTTTAATATGTACTGGGCACTTCTGCAAATATTTTAGATGCATTACTCATTTCATTATAACAACAACATTAAGAGGAAATTACACGTAAATATATTAGGGAATAGTAAGGTTGGAGCTGGGGTGCAAACCTAGACAATCTGTCCCCATATTTAATGTTGTTACCCATCACGTGATACTGTTTCCACCCAATCAAAGGGATTCCTGCAACTTTAGCAAAGTCGAAACCATTCACTGGATTTAAAATTAAAACATATTGCAAGATACAAACACAATATTTTTTTAAAGCTGATACCAGAAAAAAAAGTCCTTTTTCTAGTAGTTCTTTAAGTAAAATGCCTAAAGCAGCAATTCATAAATCTCAGTCATAGCCAGAAAAAATATATCTTCAAAATTATTTCTCTAAATTAAATGGGAATTTATTAATTTAAGAAGATTAAAATGTGATTGCTTTATGGACTTTAATAATTAAAAAGTAATTAAATCAATGTAATGATATGAATCATTCAATATTCACATCAACACTCATAATTTTTAAAATTATCTATGTAGTCTAAGGCAAATTAATGTCATCCATTACTAATTAAATTTGTTGTTCTCATTGTAGTAATTATTTCAATTTACTAAAAACCTGGTAGACAAATGGACAAAACTCTTAATATAAATAAGTTTAGGTTTTTGAAAATATATTTTATTACTCTTGAAACTTATAATTTAATGATTGCAAATTATTGCTTGTACTATCTTCCCTGAATATTCAGACCGATTCATTCCTATTGTTCCAGCTTTCCCCATCTCCAGAAATTGAAAGTTATATAACTTTTCTCCTCTACCACCCTTCTAGAAATGTGAAATACATAATCATCTTATACTCTGTATCCTATCAGTTGCTTCCTGTGTGCTTTGTTATACATTTGGTACATCACATTTCTTCTTTCAAGGTGCTCTAAGACTTTGACAAACTCAGAAATGGTAAGTAAATAGGGTTCCATGACTCTGTAAAAGTGCTCGGATTAGGTACAGTGTTTTTGTTTATAGAAAGCATTAAGACATTAACAACATGCTCATCTCTGTACCACTGGGTAAATGTTGGCTAAGTTACCTGTCATGGTAACCCTCCCACCTTGCCACCAAAGTTAAATTACCATTTGTCTTCTGTCACCTTGAGACCCTAGTATCTTTTGAAATCAGGAAGCACATTTCACCTTTGTGTCCCATATTCCTTGAAGATAATATATATTATGCATTAAAGATATGAATATGGATATAATGAATGCTAGTGATGACCTCCCTAGTGTATTCTTACAGAAAGCACTGTCTTCTGGGCCCTCTCAGGAGACATATTTAGAAGTAGGTTGACAGGTTACACATGATCAATGTATTTGAACAGTCTTATTTACTTAAGTGCTCTAAACCTATGAGCTTAACAATTCAAATTATTTGCTCTTCTAGAAAAGACTGAATATAGAATAAGTAGGAAATGTATGTATATTGGTGGTTTCTGTCCAAATTAACATTACATAATTTTGTCACTGGAAACAGCTTTAGAATCTGTTACCAAATCTATTCCTCATATTTTCACCAATGCTACTCCAGTATCAAAAAAATCACCAAGTCTCAATGACTTACAACAGAACATTTATTTTTTTATGATCAGAAACATTATTTATACTCTTCATGGACTTTGGATCACCTGTGTCTCTAGTTTATGTATAATCTCATTCTAGGGCCAAGGCTAAAGGAGGACTTATTATCTGGTACCATTTGTTCTTATGGAAGGGGGCAGAGCGTAAAGTGCGAAGTTCAATCACAGAATCACATTAATAGCTTCTACTTATATTTAACACAATTTAGGTTTTCCCACTTTCCATTGGCCAAAATAAATGAAGTGTCTATGCCTAATAATAAGCTGAAGAGACATGGCTAGGATATTGATGTATAATCCTCTCAAGGAGGAACAAATAGTTCTTTAAAATAATAAAGTATTCAATAAAATAAACTAATACAGTATTCAAAAGTAAAATGCCAAATCATGTGAATGTTTTGTATTGCCAATTTGACACTCTAGTTGAGTGGCCTCAAGCACTTGTTGGAAACTGATTCGGTTTAGAAGTTGGGCTAAAACAATATGTTGTTGACATGGGTGCATTAAGCACATTGGCTCCCTCATGTAAAACAAATTCCTTAGACAAAGACATTCAGCATTTTAAGGAGGGACTGTCACAATAGACAAAAAATGTGACAATTTATTCAGTTTACAAGGAAAGCTCATTGGGTTTAGGAATTCAGATGAACCTGAGTCCTCCAATCTTTCCAAATATTCACATTATTATTCCTTGGGTCCCACCCTTTTTTTCTTCAATGCCCTAACTTTCATTTAAGATACTTGATAAGGCTGTGGTTTCACTAATATTTCAATAAGGAAGCCTACAGAATCAAACTTTGGTGTTTTTCTCAGAAGTGATATTATGGTGTTTCAACTTTATTTACAAGAGATTACTTAGTGTCATAAGAGAAAGTCTGTGCCAGAGGATAAAAAATTGAAATTAGAAACTCATGTTGTCATTCTTCTCTTCAGATTGTGTAGTGGAGTTAGTGATAACTCCTACCACACCAATTCTGAATTATTCTTAACTTTATTTTGTTCTATAAGAGCAGCTACAAGTTCTTGATAAGCTTTGTCTTTGATGGTCACTTCATATTAGGTCACATTCAGTAATAATTTAACCAGTTACAATTTTGAAAGCTCTGGGATTCCAGAGACTATTTCTCAGTTTATTAGCATTATTTTTACTACCTTTGGTTCCAACTCCTCAATCTAACCTTCCCTCAGTTCACCACGATCTCTCCAAATACAAATTTCTGTATCAGAGATGTTAGTTTCAAGCAATAAGACCTCCCATTGAACACCTCCACAAGTAATTCATTAAAAGGGTATTTGGTAAGAGAGCACACGTACAAGAAAACCTACAAGCATAAGAACTGGCAAACAGTCAGAAACAAGCAAGGCTTTAGCAAAATGCTCATCCGATGAATACATTAATCTTCCATTGCTTAACAATGCACAGAGCACAATCCAGATTACACTGCCCATTGCCCGCTATGACAGTCCTGGTCTCTGCAAACAACTGCACCTGGGAACTTAATGTATGTCCTGCCGTGGTCTCTGCTATCACCCCCAGCCTGAAGGTATTCTTCCTGAAACATAATTCTTTACATAATTTTGTATATTCAATTATATTGTCAGTATGCCTAATTTAAAATACTAGTTTTATCTGTAAGAGAGTGTGGGAAAGTCAGTATCTCACTTTCCTATAGTAGGATGTAAATCCCAATATTCATAAAGTGGAAGATAATACAAACAGAAAATTTAGATACAGGCCAAACACACACACATACACACACATACAATTATCCATTATCCATATCTACCTACTCCTATTCAAGAAAAAGTGACTTGAAGAAGATACTCAAAATATTAATGAGGCAAGTTCTGATACCTAGGATAAGTCCCTTATTCTACAGATCAGACAAAATTATGGACTGTTTTTGTAAATAAATGTTAATTGTAACATAGCCACACCTACTATGTATATATTGTCTAGGACTCCTTTTGTACTACAGCAGCAGAGTCAAGTCACGGAAACAGACCACCACATGGCACATAAAGTCTAAAATACTTGTTTTTTTTTTAAAGTTTATTTATCTTTAGAGAGAGAGCATGAGCAGGGTAGGGGGAGAGGAGAGACAGAATCCTAAACAGGCTCTACACTGCCAGCGCAGAGCCTAACACTGGGCTCAAACCTGTGGACCACAAGATCATCACTTGTGCTGAGATCAAGGGTTGGACGCTTAACCAACTGAGCCACTCAGACACCCCTAAAGTACTTCTATTTGACATTTGAACATCTCAAGTTAGTCAACCTCTGCTCTAGATTATTGATATTTTCTGAAACATCGGAAGTAAAACAGTCTGCAATATAATAATCTTGCAGACCACGTTAGCTTTTCAATTTTTGTGAGTTTATTTTCAATTTTTGTGCAATGAAAAATGAGCATACATTTCTTTTAGAGAAAACTTCCATATTAAAATTGACTGAAATAAAAAGGAAACAGATCATTGAGGAAAAGTACACATAACATTGCTAATGAAATTTCTATAAAAATGTCAGAGAATAAAAATATGTATCACATAGATTAAAAACAACACTAAAATGAGGCTCAGAAATGAGTTCTTTAGAAGACTCAATGTGTTTTTTAAAGACATGTTTTAAAGTCTTGGTTTTCAATAAGGTGACAGACACCTAGGTGAAGAGGTGTTGTAAGCAGCTTATTCAAGCAGTCACTTCATAGACATATAAAAACATCTTGAAATAGACATCCTAAGTTTGTAAAGGTTTACTTATTTACAAACCTGTTATTTTTCCCACATTACCTTTCCTTTGTACCTTCATTTTGTATGTTTTTTTCTACATCTTTGAAGCTACCAGGCTGAGCAAACATAATTTTGTATTTCCTAGAGTGCTAATTCTGTTCCACTAAGGAAAGTGTAACCCAAACATAACTCTCTGTCATTAAGCAATGGCATTTTCTCTTAAACTGCAAACTGCAAAGTGATATAGAAAATAGCAGAAGCTATAAATTTAGGGCATCTGCAATTTTAAAGCAGTTCCATGATAACTAGCCAGAATGTTTCCTTTGTTTCCTGGCTAACTACAAACCTTTGCATAAAGACTATACCTTTTTACTGATCTATTTGCTGGAGTGAATCATAGAAAACTCCCTCCCCTTGACACCTCAAATGGTTTTCTTTCTTTTTTTTTAATTTTTTTTATGTTCATATATTTTGGGAAGTGGGAGGTGGGGCGGGGAGAAGCAGAAAGAGGGAGGGAGAAAGAGAATCCCAAGCAAGCTGGAGGCTACCAGTGCAGAGCCAGAAGCAGGGCTCAAACTCACAAACCCTGATATCATGATCTGAGCCCTAACCAAGAGTCCGATGCTTAACCAACTGAATCACCCAGGTACCCAAAGAGCGGTTTTAATATTATTGTCAGTAGTTAATTGGCAAGTGATACATTAATTCAAATTTTGTTTTTTGGGGGAAGGTGCCTAATAGAAACTTGTGAACATTTTGATAATCCATCTGTAGACCCACAGTTCTAGGTATCTAACCTCTATGGTATCATTTTTCAGTTTCTGCTAATATTGAACTATAACCAAAAAGCTCTGATGACTCATTCTAAGGAAGAAACAAAAAGACATAAGTAACATAACCTATCATTCTAGCTAAAATAAAGTCTCACATGTATATGACAAGTGCTGTTTAATGACATTTCCTGTTAATATTAAAGAGAAATATTTTTGTTGTCTATCTTCTTTCCTTTAGTATATCAATTTAAGCCCATTAATGCTAGCATAAATATTCAGCTAAATGTATTATCTAAAAAAAGAAAAAGAAAAGCAAACATTATTTGGAGACAGAAGCAAATTATAGTTAAATTGTTCATAAAGCCAACACAGATCTCAGTGTACCTGAAACTAACAGATTTAGAATAAAATGTTATACAAATTAAATCTGATTATAGAACTAGATTATAGGGAATTGAACAGTTTATTATGTGACTTAATAACCATAAATCACAGTTAACAAATTTCTTTTCTTTCCTAGGTTCCAGACACTATGTTGGACACTTTATCAGCATTTATATAATCCTGTTAAGAACACTAAGTGGTATGTCCCTGTTTTACAGATTAATAATCTCATTTTTGGAAAGGCTGAAAACATTTGCCCAGGGCTGTATATCAGAACAAATATATTCACATAAAAACATTTCTAGAACTTGAAAGAATCACAAAGTCAACTCAACCTTTTTTGACTATGCTTTTAACAATACATAGTTAGGATACAATGCATACAATGCATACAATGCATACCAATACATAGAGGATACAATGAACTAATGGCATCTTACAAAAGGATAACCTCTTTTTTTTTTTTCAACGTTTATTTATTTTTGGGACAGAGAGAGACAGAGCATGAATGGGGGAGGGGCAGAGAGAGAGGGAGACACAGAATCAGAAACAGGCTCCAGGCTCCGAGCCATCAGCCCAGAGCCTGACGCGGGCCTCGAACTCCCAGACCGCGAGATCGTGACCTGGCTGAAGTCGGACGCTCAACCGACTGTGCCACCCAGGCACCCCTAAAAGGATAACCTCAACCCACCTTCTACTCATTACCCAGAACTTATTTTTCCTCATTCGTCAACCATGGACATACTTTCTTCGGACATATTTTCTTTGATTTCTTTAGTCTCCACAAATGACCTATGTGGATTAGATATTTGGGTTGTTATTCTGTCTCTCCAGCCATTGACACAAGTGGGCTTCATTTTGCAGTTTGCCTATTCTTGGAATCCAATCTATTAGGTCCCACATTGCTGGGAAAGATTCCAGCACCTAAAACAAAATTCTTGTATATTTTAACACCTCCTAAGATGGCAAAAATGAAAAAAGGTACATAATTTGAAGAATAATAAAAGAAAATGATGAGTGAAATATGTATCATGTAATCAGAAATTAACATCGTTCAGAAGCTTCCCTCATCTTTTAGTAATACTGCTGAAAATAACACTTATATATTCATAAAGAATTTTCTTCATTGACAGAGAATCTAGATTCTTACCCACTTAACCTGTGAGATTCAAGCTCAAAATTTGTCTGAGTGTGCCTCTTATTTCTTTATTCATTTCCCCCATTTTCCTCCCCAGGGAACTCCGCTCCACCAAGTCTCCGGTCTAAGGAAAAGAGATCTGATAATTACTTAGATTGTGTTGTCACTACCAGGTACACTTGACATTTTTAAAAAGAGGACCACCACAATCACCCTAAGGAAATCGTGTAACACACTATCTAGAAAATCGTAAGTTCTCATTGAACATTAATTCTCCTCTTAAATTCTAGAAACTAAGAAAAATAGTGCATTTGTGGACTGAAGTATGTCACACTGGTAATCTAGTCTTCAATATATTCTCACCTCATCTTAGATTTTTCCACCTATTCCATATTGATATGTAAGAAATGTTTTGTTAAAGTAAGATACTTTCCCTTTTGTGGTGAAGTCCTTTTTGTGGTATATTTATTTACATTTTGTGAACCCATCTTACTATGATGGCTCTGCTGTTTAATTTTACCTTTTCTAACAATAGATATTTCTTCTCAATATGGGTTGTCAAAAAGTAAGCTTAGTAAAAAAGAAATTCGCCTTAAGAATCTTTAAGTGAATTTTGATTTAGTAGAAGAACTGAATAAAGTCTAATTACAATAGACAACCAGTATTATCACTGAAGTGTCCAAAACATGCTTTCATTTAATTGAGTCTAATTTATGTCTATTACTCTATTTCTATTGGGATTTATGTTCCTATTTCTAAACTAAACAGTAATTAAAACTGTTATCTAGAACCAGTACATCATATTCTTGGTTAAAGAATGCAAAATGTATTAGGTAAAATTTCAAGCTAGAATAACAAAGGCAGGAAATTAGATATGTCTTTAAGATCTATTAGTTGTACAAAGGGAGTCTGAGGGACCAATTCTAAGAGAACCAACTATTGCATGATATACATGTTTTAATTTCATATTCAACTCAGTTATCACCTGCAATAACGTCTGTACTGGCCATTCAGCCTCTTATGACATGTTGATGAAGGTGTGATTAACTTAATCTTATTCCAGGAAATAAGAAGATAGATAAATATAGATAGACATATATGCATATATTTCCTTCCAGAAAAAAATATACAATCTATATACACTATAATAATAAAAAAATATGTATATGTGTGTGTGTGTGTACACACACACACACACACACACACACACACAGATGCACATATCCTGGGGATAGTGGATGAAGAAGGAAATTTCTATTAAAATCTCTTATGAAATAATTTTTATTTCACAGTTTTTTATCTTCAATGTTAGACAGGAATGTAATTTTAACTATACTAATAAATACTTTTCTTTCAACAATTATTTACATCTTTTTGCATTATTTTTTTTCCTCATGTCCATATAGTTAATTAGTTTCCTATGGCAAAAGAATACCCCACCATTGACTATTCTTTTGTCAACCCTACCTTCTATTACATTTGGCTATACTAGAAAAATATGATAAGATGGTCCACAGTAATTAATCATATATATATTAGTACTTCCCAATATATTAAGGCAAAGGCAGATATATCTACTGAAAATGCTCAAGGAACAGCTTGAACTTTTTAGGGAGGCTAACCAATGAAGAAACTTATATTCTGTAATTAAAATAGAATCAACTTGTATCCAGAGAATGCAATAATTTAGTCTTAATGACATTTGACAGGGGAGACCAAGGTCATTCTAAGAAGTCTGATTCTTAAGCTCTCTGGACTTTACAATCTTTCCACAAAACTTATCTCTCATAGGAAACCTAATCTGATATGCCTTAAGGTTGCTAAAGACGAGGAGAATAAATTGTTTGTGTCCAGACATTTTCCATTAACAAAAGTTGTTAATATCCTGCTCTGAAACCATGCCTAATTATGTGTTCTCTACTGCACTTGGACCTCAATATCTATTAAGTGACAACAGCAACAAGAGGGATGTGTGGTTCCCAGCCTCATCCCTAGACTGTTGCAACACTCTTCCGTCACATGCTGTGCATAAGCTAAGACTTTCCCATTCAGTCCAAAGGGAAATAGTCCAGAAACAATTCAGTTATTTTTTACCTGAGGGTCCCATATGCTGTGGGTATAGTAAGTAATTCATGAATGTTTATTTTCCTTGAAAAGTCAATGAGTTTCCTGTGCTTCTGTTTATCTGTTTGTTTTTTTTAATATTTGATCTCTCATGAACAGCTCATTGTAGCTTTATCCAGAAACCATTGAAATGAAAGTTATCTAATTATCTTTGAACTTATCTTTACTGCAGTGGCAGAAATCATTCTAAGCATTGTAATTTGTGTATTACATATTCTAGTGATGTTAAAGATGGAATTTATTTTCTAATGTGACAGTGTGTCATATAATATAACCCAAAAAAGCCTGCAACTATATTTTCTAATATAGCACAAAAAAGTATATAGGCACTTATTAAATCTGGAATTATGTGAAAAATATCATGTTTGCTTTCTTTGTAATAGCCAGTAAGCAATGAGACATCGCTATACCCATTTACATACACACACACACACACACACACATATATGAAAAGAATGGTTAAGACGTAAGGTTTTTCTTCACATGCATTTACATTCATCATGAATCTAAAAAATGCTGTTTAAAGCTCCATAAGTCTAATAAGCATGTCAGCATTCCTAATAGTTTGTAGTAAAATATAATCAAGCTGTAAGAGCAATAACATAAAGAGGAAGTAATTTTCAGTGAAATAGGTATGTTAAAAAGGCTGAAAAATTATAAGTCACCAAATACAGTCTTCTGGACACTGAGAGATTATGTCAGTGCAATTATGCCTCTGTAGAATATCACACCCTTAATAATTAATCAGGGTAATTGGAAATTTGCAAACTATAGTAATTGGTCTCTATTTTACCTAGGCAGATAAACTAATGGGTTAAATAAAAACCCTTGTAAAAAACCAATTAACAATCACATTAGTCGAAAATTTGGTTTTCTGAAAATATGATCTTACCTGAATGCTATTGTGCAGAATTCATTTGTGTTTGAATATCTGGGTCAGTGTCATTTATATAATTTTCCTAGCACTCTTGGCAAAAGACAGAGATAATAATTCCTGGTGGAAATTAAGTCATGCATTAGTATATGCATTATTATGTCCATTTATTAATTTATGGATAGATATTTATTGAACACAACCATATGCAAAAATATTGTTCAAAGAACTGAGGATTCAGCAGTGAACAAAATGGATAACAATCTCTGCTTTCATGGAGCATGTGATTGTACGTATTTTCTTCTTTGAAGGTAAGTGTTTAAATATTTATTTTTTACATATATTCAAAATATGTGGTGACAATATCCAATTAAAAGTGTAAATATTGAGACTAAGAGACCTGACAAAGAGATGACTCCCGACATAGACTCTTGACTTCTAGGTCAGTACCATATGTGCTCAACCACATTGTGTTTCTTTATAACATAAATGTCCAAATATTCTAAAAATCATTTTGTGGACATACCTATTTAATTTTGCAGTTCACTGGTACAGTATCAGAGTGTCATTAGCAGGGAAAAGAGATCTTCAATGATGAAGAACACTTGCATATTTTGCAGTGGGTGAGATACCAGATATAAGTTACAAAAATGTGAGCATGAACACTGACATTTTTCCCTTTTGATACGTATTGTCAGATTGGTACTTATATGTAAGGAACCACTTGAAATATAGAACCCCAAATAGTAAGATATTAATATAGAAAATGTAAAAAAAAACTAAAGCTTCCCATCAGTATATTCATGATACTTCAGGGTCTGTTCGGGGCAATTGTAAAGAGGCAAGCCAAGGAACCCTAACCCAACACAGTGATATTCACTTAACTGATGCATAGGTACATTTTCTCAGCCTTCCTCTAAAGTTTTAAACTTTCCCCATGTCCATTGTCTATATTCCTTTTCTTTCTTTCTTTCTTTCTTTCTTTCTTTCTTTCTTTCTTTCTTTCATGGCTGTATTTGCATACTACTAAAAAGACAAAGCTAAAAAAAGATGAAACACCTTATAAAAGAAATATAGAAAATGTAGAGTGTGCCCCCAAAAGAGAAAAGAAAATTTACAGTGTGAAGTCCTCTCCTGTACCCCATTTCCAGTGTCATTCCCCCTCCCTCCCAAAACAGAAGCACCGTTTGTGCTGTATGTGCATCCTTCTCAACTCTCCATTTCCTTGGGCTCACGTAAACATAACACTATGTGTTGGCATCCTAGAGCTGCCATTATAAAGTACCACAAACTGGGTAGTTAAAAATGACAGAAATTTACTTTCACAGTTCTGTGGCTATAAATCCAAAATCAAGATGTTATCAGGGTCATGCTTCCTCTGAAGGCTCTAGGAAAGAATCTTCCCTCACGTTTCTTCTAGCTCCTGGTTGTTGTCTACCTTCTGGTTGTCCTTGGGAATTCCCTGGCTTGTATGTGAGTCACTCTAATCTCTGCCCCAGAATTATATGGTATTTTCCCCAGTCTGGCCATGTCTTTGCTGTTAGTCATACTGAACTTAAGCCTCCCCCACCCCACCCCCGCAATCCAGTGTGACCTCATCTTAATTAATTACATCTCTCTCCACCAAATTTTAGTCAGGTTCCTCTGAGATCTCTTCTAGATGAGGCTTCAACATTGATCCAAATCCTTCTTTGGCCTGCACGCCCAGACTTAGCAAAAAATCCTGCTAGGTCATTCCCATACGATTGTTATACGATCTCCCTTGATATCTGATCATGTTCCTCATCCCCATCCTTGATATCTGATCACCTTGGCCTGCCTTCAGCAAGAATCCTGTTAAGCAGGATTAGCAAGAATACCCTTACCTTTGATGCTCTTAGCAATTTTCCACCCTCGGACTCCCTCACCCTGTTTCTTAACTCTATATCCCTACTCTTACTTGTTATATTCAAAATAGAGCTCTATTCCATACTAAAGTATCTTCCCCTGTGTTGCAATAGACATACCAATAGCTAACAGACACATGAAAAGATGCTCAACATCACTCATCATCAGGGAAATACAAATCAAAACTATAATGAGATATCACCTCACACCTGTCAGAATGCCTAAAATCAAAAACACAAGAAATAACAGATATTGGCGAGGATGTGGAGAAAGGGGAATCTTCTCACACCGTTGCTGGGAATGCAAACTGGTACAGTCAGTTTTTCTCTGGAAAATAGTATGGAGTTTTCTCAAAAAGTTAAAAATAGAAATACCCTACAACCTGGCAACTGCATTACTAGGTATTTATCCAAAAGATACAAAAGTACTGATTTGAAGGTACTGTACCCCAATATTTATAGCTGCACTATCAGCAATAGCCAAACTACAGAAAGAACCCAAATGTCTATCTACTGATGAATGGGTAAAGAAGATGTGGTGTGTATATGCTTATATACATATACACATACATATATACATATACACATACATACAATGGACTATTACTCGGCCATCAAAAAGAATGAAATCTTGCCATTTGCAACGATGTGGATGAAGCTAGAGTGTATTATGGTAAGTAAAATATGTCAGTCAGAGAGAGACAAATGCCATATGATTTCATTCATATGTGGAATTAAGAAACAAAACAAAGAACACAAGGAGAAGGGAAGGAAAAATAAAATGAGATAAAAACAGATAGGGAGGCAAACCATAAGAGACTCTTAACTATAGAGAATGAACTGAGGGTTTCTGGAGTGGCAGTAGGAGGGGGATGGGCTAAATAGGTGGTGGGCATTAAGAAGGGCACTTATGATGAGCACTGGGTGTTATATATAAGTGATGAATCACTGAATTCCACCCCTGAAACCTACACTACACAATACTACACTATATATATGTTAACTAACTTGAATTTAAATAAAATCTTGGAAGAAACAAACAAACAAACCTATCTTTATTACTTTAATCAGTGTATAGCTTTGGCTCTCTTTGACACTGTAAAGCCCCCATTTCGAAATAAAGTCACATTCTGAGATTCTGGGTGGACGTGGATTTGGAGGAACACTATTTAACACAGCACACAGTAAAACCATTCACACATACATACACATGCACACATGTTTGCTGTTGTATAAATCGGTTTATCTCTATGTCTTTCCAAAGAAATTGGTCCTTCAATATTATTTAAGACTTCTGTGGGACACTTAGATGAAGCAGATCACCTATCAGATAAATACCAAAACAAACAAAAGCAAAACTAAGCTGGAATATAGTTATGGGAAAGTTAGTCATCAGTTTTTATGTACCCTCAAAGAACTGTTGTAGTGACTTCACACTGTATTGAAATTATTTGCAAAATCCCCAGTAGGATTTTGAGCTACTTTAGAATAGGAGCAATGTATCAGATTTCTGAACTTTTAGGTTTACATATGGTGTCAAGACATAGTAAGCATTTAGTGAAAGTCTCAGGTTGAGTCCCAACTGGAATTCCAACATGTTTAGGTATGTCTAGTGAACTGATGCAGTGATGTCACCAGAAGCTTATTTACTTGCAAGATCAAAGCCCCTTTGAAGGACTCTTAAATGCTTATTTATTTTTGAGAGACAGAGAGAGACAGAGTGTTAGTAGGGAAGGGGTAGAAAGAGAGGGAGACACAGAATTCAAAGCAAGCTCCAGGCTCTGAGCTATCAGCACAGAGCCCGACGCAGGGCTCGAACCCACCAACCATGAGATCATGACCTGGGCTGAAGTTGGACGCCCAAGTAACTGAGCCACTCAGGCGCCCCATCTTTGAAGGACTCTTAAGGAAACAGGAAGCAAGGAAGCAAGCTAAACCCAGGAAAAGAACGCATCAGAGACAGTGATTTTGATTATATGACTGGGTCTTTATCTCAGTTGTGCCTTATGTTCCAGCCCATATTTGACAAATAATCCTTACAGAGTGGAGGGACAATATGAGTTAGATTTGAAAGATCTGTTTCATTGAAAATCCTGTAAATTATGTGGAAACAAGCTGTACAGTTTGGATAATCTCTAATACAACACAGTGCAATGAAAGGACGGGTCTTCTTACTTATCCTGTCTGTGGCCTCAGCAGTCGGTCACTTTGGCAAAAAAAAAAATTACCTAATAGTAATAAACTTATTCATGACCACAAGTCAGATGCCCTCAACCAAGTACCAGACATCCTTAAAAGCCTGTTTAAATTATACAGACAAGATGGCAGTCAAATCTGGTTCCCTATAAACCCATTAGTGTTGACAGGTTGGTTAGGAATTAGGGAAATAAAGGTTACGTGGACGAAAGTGGGTGTTACACCTTCAATTGAAACAAGATAGACAAAGGACTACATTATAAATTTTAGATGAGGCTCCAGGGTTTAAAAGAATGAAACAGATAACCTTATAAGATCTTTTCAAAGTTACGTTTGTATTTGAAAAGAATTAATCAAACATAAATTCATAAAGAGCTAAAAAATAGTGTTATAATTTGAACCTGTTAATGTAAAGCAATCACATGGTAACGGAGATATACAGGAACATGCAATATATATTTAAATAGAATGATATTATAAACACAAATTATTCCTGATGTTCTCCCAAATAGCAATTCCAAATTCATGAAGATTACAAAGAAAATGGTGTATGTTTTAGGTTTTATTTGGTCTAATTATAAATCTGCATGATCTTTAGACTATATGAATCTAACATTTAAGGAGAAATATAAGTAGTTAGAGAAACTCATAAAATTCATTTAAATTATCCTCTGAAACTTCTAGATTCACAAATTTAACACAAAAGCCAGTTGAGAAAGTTGTAAGGGAAGATTTTTTTTTCCTGAATTTTCAGTTAATTATAGTCTTCTGTCAGAGAAAACTGCTTTAATTTATTCTTTACAAAGATTGTTCCTTTATGTATGTTGTTCTGTATTTCTACCTGGCCAGGAGTTCAAAGGCATAACAAGAAGCTAAAGCTTCTGGGGAAAGCATTTCAAAGTTTAATGTTATTACCTGTGGATTTATGGTTTTCTAAGAACGTTATCAGTTTATTTCCATATTCTTTTAAGTGAATCATTTATCCAAATTCTTGAAGGCGAGAAGAAGATACAAAGAAGACAAGGAAGGGGAAATTTAAAAAGAACTTCCCCATATAAAAGAATAATCCCCTTTTATCATGGAAGGGCATCTCTAAAATGGTGATTTTCCCAGGGAGTAGTAAAGTCAAGTCACCAAAATGTAGACACATGTGTCTTGCTACTTGGTTCACTGCTATTTTCCTTGAGCTCAAGTGTTATTGTCTTAGGAAATCCTACACTCTGTGACTTTATTAAACTCTTCAGTATTACTCTTCTATAATGCCACGAGTGTGTGATCCTTTCTTGGCATTCATCTCCCTCATAAACTTCAGCTTCAGAAAAATACACCTATATATTCATGTGCTCACACAGTGTCTGCATCTTTTAGCATAAGATCAGGGCTCCAATGGTTGAATAAATGAAAGAATGAATGATAACAGTATATCTCACATTCTCCATCCAGTACACACATTCATAAAGTTACCCAGATTCCTCACTTGATACAGACAAAATTAATGTCAGGCAATATATAATTACTGGATGAAAACAGCTGATACACACACGCGCATGCGCGCACACGCACACACGTTCATACTCCCTGCATTTCTCAATTCATCTGCAGAGACTCCTTGACCATGCTTACATTTACTGTATGTCAGTGCTTAGCCAAAAATAGTAGCTTGGCACATAGTTTTTTGTAATCAAAGGGAAATAAATGAGGGCTTATGCTGATGGAATATATTCTTCACTTAGCACTTAATCACAGGCCTGATCAATGCCCTTGGTTCTGCAGAGGAAAGAAAAAACAGCACATTTTGCTTTTAAAACCATGCCCTTGGCACACAGTTCATTGAAACCCCATTAAAGTGATGTGTCTTTAGAATAAGAGAATGGCTAAAATTCTATACTTGATATAATTAAACCACAAGCTTCATGATACCATATTCTTGTGGATATGCCAGCTGCATTTGCACTCATGCTGTTTGGACAGAATACCCATGTGAGCATTCATTGAAGTGAACTATCCAACCTGAAAGCAACTGTAAATTGATTGGAGACGTCATTGCTACAGTACAGAAACAAACATAAACTTGTCTGATGTGGAGGACAAAATGCTAAGAGGAAATGGGACTTTCAAAGTTTTGTGAATTGCTCAAATGTTGTCAAATACAGTTTACTTCAGCCTTGGAGGGAGAGATAGTATTTCTTCATGTACATGTAATTTTTTAAAAGTATTTTGAAGTATAAGTTGATAAGAATATTTTTTAACACGTATTCTAAAACTAAAAAATTTTATGAGGTAGATAGAAAGTTTCAACAACGTTTTTTTTTTTCTGTCACAGTTTCACATTAATTCCATTGTTAT
This sequence comes from Lynx rufus, assembly GCF_022079265.1. Classification (NCBI taxonomy): domain Eukaryota; kingdom Metazoa; phylum Chordata; class Mammalia; order Carnivora; family Felidae; genus Lynx; species Lynx rufus. The sequence continues at coordinate 109,524,168 of NW_025814889.1, forward strand.
CAGAGTGTGAAGAATTTAATGTCAGTGAATAATTAAGATAGGATTCATTTACTACATGTTTTCTATATGCCAGGATTTTTTGTGTAACAGATATATTCCTCAATATATTCATTCTAATTTTGAAAAGATTGAAATTTGGGCACATTCATTTATGGGCACCATGTTATACAGCTGATTTTGATCCAAATATAGACCTGGCCATTGAAAGCCTCTGTTTTTTTTTGTTTTTGTTTGTTTGTTTGTTTGTTTTGTTTTCTTACATGATTAAGATATAATCTTGTGTTTCTCCTCTACTTCTGTGTGAGTTCTATGTGAAAGTTTTCTCCACACTGACCAATTCTCTGACATCAGCTAGATATCCTACAGTTCAATTCTGACACTAACTAGAGTTAGTGTAAACCCCACAGGTTGAGATTTCAGTCCCACAAGATTTACTTCTCTTTCAGATGTCAGTCACAACTAGTCAGTTCCTAAGTTACACACAACTTTTGTTCAATTGGCTATAAATTTAAGTTCCCAAGACTCTCTCTTTGGGTTTGACAATTTGCTAGAGTGTCTCTCAGAATCCTTAAAACAGTATATTTACTAATGCCAATTTGTTACAAAGGATATTTTAAAGGATATGAATGAATAACCTGATGAAGAGATACATGGGGCAAGGTCTAGAAGAGTCTTTTGCACAGGAGCTTCCATCCTCCTGGAGTTAGACTGTGCCCCCTTCCGGCATATGGATGTGCTTACCAACACAGAAGATCTCTAACCCTGTATATTAGGGATTACTATGGAGGCTTCATCAGATAGGCATGATCAACTATTACTTCAATTTCCAGTGTCTCTCCCTTGTCCAGAGAATAGGGGGTGGGACTCAAAGTTTCAAACTTCTAATCAGTGTTGTTTTTCTGGTGACCAGCCCCATGCAGGAGTAGGTCCGCTAAGAGTCACCTCATCAGAACAAAAGAACAAAACTCTATCACTCAGGGAATTCCAAGGGATTTAGGAGCTCTGTATCAGACATTCCTATCACTCAGGAAATTACAAGGATACTTTTGAAGAACATTGTGTCAGGAAATGGGATTAAACAGAAAATACTAGCAGGAACCTGAGGCAGAGACCAATATGTATCTATTTCTTATTATTTCACAAACATGTTGACTATCAAATGTTCAGAAATTAATATTATCTCCTAAGTGTCAAAAATATTCCAAAACCTGAATTTTTAAATATGGAACTTTAAGATATATTATATAATTCCCTTCATTCCTTTTTTAAAATCCCTGTTATTCTTTTTAACAGTGGCTATCAAAATCAGTTCTACCTTTACGGTTAATTGGTTCTAATTAGAAAAGAAAAAAAAAGATTCTATGTGCATATTGGAATCTAATGATGCATTGATGGGCTATTCAGGAATGTATAAATATTTAATTTTAAGTTAAAGAATCTCTGATTACTCTGATGTTGAGTTCTGATTTCCAGACTTTTCTTTCTTCTTCCTTGATGTCAGGCTCCTACTTCTTAGTTTTGGCTGTTTTGTGTCTACTTCTGGAGGTATCCTTTGAACACAACAACCTCAGAGTTGTTCTTCTACTTCATGGTAAATTAACCTCTGAGTGGGTTTCTGCTGGTTTCTACCTTCTTAAAAAATTTTTTTTTAAAAAAAGTGTCCTAACAGATTCGAGGATGGGGGGGGTTGGAGAATGAGATGATGGGGGGGTTGCATTTTTGAGAAGGCTCAATTTCTCAGCTATGGCCTAAATAATTAAAATTTTCAGACCAGTAATCCACAGATAAGACACATGTCACTAATTGAATGAAAGAATTGATTAGAATGACATGTAAATTCCCAACACTAGAATGTTGTTTAAATAAATAATGAAGCGTTCATATGCTTCATTCATATGCACTTGCACTTGATCAAGCATATGCTTGATTCATATGCATCAAGTAAAATAATTTTACCAGAATATTACTTACTAACATGGGAAAATCTTTTAAGACATATACTAAAAATCCAGTTATGCCATCTTTTGAAACCAACCATATAAATATAATATGGGTATGTGAAAAGGTAGAATCATGTATCATAAAAACATGATAGTTTCTTATCTAAAATGAAGAAACTAGGGGCGCCTGGGTGGCGCAGTCGGTTAAGCGTCCGACTTCAGCCAGGTCACGATCTCGCGGTCCGTGAGTTCGAGCCCCGCATCAGGCTCTGGGCTGATGGCTCAGAGCCTGGAGCCTGTTTCCGATTCTGTGTCTCCCTCTCTCTCTGCCCCTCCCCTGTTCATGCTCTGTCTGTCTCTGTCCCAAAAATAAATAAATGTTGAAAAAAAATTTTTTTTAAAATAAAAAAATAAAATGAAGAAACTAATATATAAATGTTAAGCTACAGAAATACAGAAGCAAATGCCACAGATAAGAAGTGTAGACACTGAAAATAATTGTCCCTAGGGAGTGAAAAGGTAAGTCTCCTGTTTTTTTAATTGGCATAAGTCTTACAGTACTTTGACTTTAAAACAATGTAGATATACAGACATATTCTTAAGACTCCTCAGAAAGAAAGGGAGTAACTCCTCTACATAAATCTACACCATCAAAATGAAAATATATCCTCACAAAGCTGTAAGATCAAAACCATATTTGGGCTTTGTTATAAAAGCTCACACAGATTACACATTTAACTAAATGGCCCACTTTTTTCATTCTAGTATCAATGGATCAATAATTTCTAATAATACTAAATGATGTATGGAAATGGAACTTTCCTTTTTTTTTCAAAGGGATATGAAAACGACACTAATATTTGTGAAATATTTCTTCTGTCAACATTTTTCAAAGGTTTTCATTAAGGTGGACTTTCTATTTCAATGGATTGTCAACATTTTTCAAAGAAGTTTCCATTAAGGCAGATACTCTACTTCAGAAACTTTCTTCCTTTCATTATTGAGTTTCTGTACTAATGTTTTGAGAGACCAAACAAATGAAAACCCATGTGCCTTTGGCTCAATGATATAAATAGCTTAGGATGAGCAGAGAAATAAATTGTGCCCTAAGTTGCTGTACTTAATGGATTATACCCAAGAAATTCACCTACATCTTTTTAGAAGTGACAATTTTGAACTTTGAGGTTTTGAGTTAATGAGATTTAGATTTAGATGAAAAAACTTTGGACTGTGAGCTGATGTCACAATGGGATGAGACTCTTGGGAACCTGGAGAGAGGGTGAATGCATTTTGCATTTGGAAAGGTTGTGGGTAGTTGAGGGACAGAGGGTGGGCTGTGGTAGGAAGAATTCTAAGATGGTCCCTGGGATTCCTACCCTCTGGTGTATATGCTCTGTGCAATACCACCCCTGGAGCATGAATAGGACTTGTGACCATAATGGTATATTAATCCTAATATTAGGTTATGAGATAAGGTGAAGGAATTTTGCAGATAGAATTGAGGTTCCTAATTACTTGACTTTACATTGTTTATAATGTACATTATCATTATGGGCCTCATCTAACCAGGTGAATATTTAAAAAGAAGCAACAGAGAGATATTCTGCTCACCGTGAAGTTGGACTTCATTAAAACTAAAACTTTCTGTTCTGTGAAAAAAATAGTTAAAAGAAGGAAAGACAAGCCACAGATTAAGAGAAAATCTTTGCTTTTATCCTAGATATATGAAGAGCACTTAAAAATCAGCAAAATGTTGGCAAATAAATAGTTAAAAATGGACAAAAGTTCTGAACAAACACCATATCAAACATTATTTGTGTGTGGCATATAAGCATATGAAAAGAGCTCAGCACCATTTGTCTTGCTGTAAATGTAAATTAAAACAAAAAGACATGTAACTACACACCTACTTGAATGGCCAAATCCCATCCCCACCTCCAAAAAAAACCAAAACAAACAAACAAACAAAAAAAAAACAGTGACAATACCAGTTTGGTAGAATGTAGAACAATAGCGACTCATTCATTCTTGATGAGAATACAAAATGTTATAGCTCCTTGGAAAACAGTTTAGCAGTTTCCTACAAACCCGGAGAAGTGTTGACAACATTGACTCCATCTTTGGCCCTCTACCCTGTTCATGCCGATGCAATGACCTCTCTCAAGGCTATAAGTTCCAGGCCCCTTGGTGGTTATAATATATGCCCTGACCGGAATGTGGGAAGGTGGTGCCACTTTAGATAACTATGTGTTGACTCAACACAAGCCTAATTCCATAAAAGCTGTGGATTAAGATCCAATCCAGAGAATAGCTGCCTAGTGCCTAGATTGCCCATCCACCTGATCCCCTGAATCAAACCATATGAATGGTATCGAGTGGCTTGCTTCCTTTTTCAGTCTCAAACTGCCTTCTCACAGCAGAAGGAATACAGTCAATGATATTGTAATAGCAATGTAATGGAACCAATGGTAGCTATACTGGTAGTGAACATGCACAATGTATAAATTTGTCAAGTCACCAAGTTGTAGTACTGAAACTAATGTAACATTGCATGTCAACTATACTCAAAAACAACAACAACAACAACAACAACAACAAAAAGGCAGGGGGCCTTCTCTGTCTGGAGGACACTTTACTGTCCCTCCTCTACCTTATAACACTCTAAGCAATTTTTTGAGTATAGTTGATACACAATGTATAGTTGTGGGTATATAACAGTGATTCAACTTCTCTATTCATTCTGCTATACTACCATCTGTCACCATACAACAAATACTGTCATAATATCATTGATGATATTCCCTATGCTGTGCCTTTTAATCCTGTAATTTATTTAATCCATAACTGGAAGCCTGTATCTCCCTCTCTCCTTCACCAATTTTGCCCATTCCTCACCCCACTTTCTTACTATACAATCCAGCATTCATGCTTCTAGGTATTATCTAACTGATCTGAAAATTTATCTCCACATTAAAAAAGAAAAGCAAACAAGAACACACAAAAAAACTACATATAAATGTTTATGGTAGTGTTATTCATAACCCATATAAACTGTAAGCAAACAGGTGAATTCAATAGGTGAATGGATGAATAAACCGTGGTGTATTCATACAATAGGATACTAATGAACAATATAAAGGAATGAGCTATCAAGCCATATGGGTGAACTTTAAATGTACATTGCTAAATAAAAGGAGCCAATCTGAAAGTCCACATACTAGATGATTTCAACTACATGACATTCTTCTAAAAGCAACACTATGGAGATAGTAAAAAGATCAGCAGTTGCTAGGAGTTTGAGGGAGGGACGGCAGGATGAACAGGTGGAAAACTAAGGGTGTATGATTATTTGCTTTAGTTTACTTTGGCTGCTGTAACAAATTAGCATAGACTAGATAGCTTACATAACAAACATTTATTTCTCACAGTCCTGGACTCTGGAAGCCAGACGTGGGTGCCAACATGGTTGGTTTCTTGGTGAGTGCCCTCATATTGGTTATATACTCACATGGTCTTCCTTGGTGCATGGGAGTAGAGAAAGAGAAATCTCTGAGTGTCTCTTCCTCTTTTTATAAGGACAATAATTCCATCATGAGGTCCCCAGCCTTATTACCTAATCCAGCCTTTCCAAAGGCTGTATTTCTAAATACCATCACACTGGGGTTTAGGGTTTCAATATACAAATTTTGAGGATACACAAATATTTTGCCTGTACCAACACATTAATTGTGGATACATGGCATTATACAACTATACACAGAACCACACAAATGAACTTTAATGTAAACTATGGTCCTTAATTAATAATACTGTATCAATATCGGTTTGTTGATTATAATAAATATACCACACAAATTCAAGACACTAATAATAGGAGAAATTATGTATGGCCAGAAATTTGTGCAGACAGAGCAAATCTAGAAACTCTCTGTACTTTCTACTCAATTTTTGTATAAACCTAAAACTGTTTTTTAAAAAGGGCTAAAAAAAATCAATGGATTTGTTTGTAATTGTTTCATATAACTCACCAAGTAGCTAAGAGCAAAAGTCCAGTTTAGCACTTTTTTATTATTTGAATAAGAATAACACAAACACAGACAAAAAAAGACAAAACAAAAACATGATATTGATTAAAGAATTCAAAGATGTTACTATTCAAATATATATAAAAAAAGCTGTGCTTGTGGGAATTGCATTGACCAGCAGTTCCTAGGCAAGAAAACACCAACGGAAAAGAACAATGCAACAAAAACAAAAATAAACAAGTGGGACTACATCAAACTAAAAAACTTTTGCATAGTAGAGGAAATTGTCAACATAACAAAAGGCAACCTACTGAATGGGAGAAGATATTTGCAAACCATATATCTGATAAGGGGTTAATATCCAAAATATGTGAAGAACTCACACAGACTCAATAGCAAAAAACAATCCAATTTAAAAATGGGCAGATCCAGGGGTGCCTGGGTGGCTCAGTCAGTTAGAAACCCAGCCTAACTCTTGATTTCAGCTCAGGTCACAGTCTCACAGTTGGTGTGTTTGAGCCCCAGATCGGGCTCTGAGCTGACAGCATGGAGTCTGCTTCAGATTCTCTCTCTCTCCCTCTCTCTTCTGCCCCTCCCCTGCTTGTGCTCGCTCTCTTTTTTCAAAATAAATAAATTAACTTAAAAAAAAGGCAGATCTGAATAGACATTTTTCCAAAGAAGACATACAGATGGCCAACAGGTACATGAAGGAATGCTCGACATCACTAATCATCAGGAAAATGCAAATCAAAACCTCAATGACATATCACCTCACACTGTTGGAGTGGCTATTATCAAAAAGACAAGAAGTAACAAATATTAGTGAAGATGTGGAAAAAGGGAATCCTTGTGTAATGTTAGTGGGAATGCAAATTGGTACAGCCACTATGGAAAACAGTATGGTAGCTCCTCAAAAACTTAAAAATAGAACTACCATATGAACCAGTGATTCTACCATTGGTTATTTACCTAAGAAAATGAAAACACTAACTCAAAACAATGTATCTGCATCCCTATGTTTATTACAGAATTATTCACAATAGCCAAAGTATACAAACAATCTAAGTGTCCATCACAGATAATCAGGTTAAAATGAGACAGAAAGAGAGAGCAAGATTCAACGGACTATTATTCAGCCATAAAAAAGAAAGAAATTTTGCCATTTGCAACAAAATAGATGGCCTTTGAGGTCTTTATGCTAAGTGAAATAAGTCAGAAAGAAAAAGACAAATACTGTGTATCATTTATATGTGGAATCTGAAACAAACCAACAACAAAAACTCATACATTCATAAAACAGATGGACAGCTGCCAGAGGTGGGGGCTTGGGGTGGGCAAAATGGGTGAAGTGGGTCAAAAGGTACAAATTTCCAGTTATAAAATAAATGACTCATGGGAACTTAATGCACAGCATGGTTACAATACTTAATAGTAATGTATTATCTATTTGAAAGTTGCTAAGAGAATAAATCTTAAAAGGTCTCTTATGAAAAAAATAATGCCATTATATATAAAGATGATATTAACTAGACTTATTTTGGTGATCATTTTGTAATATACACAAATATTGAATCATTATGTTATCCACCTGAAATTAATGTTATATGTCAATTATATCTCAATAAAAAAAAAGAAACTAATGTACATTCATCAGTTGTAAAATACAATGGCAATGATAACCTGTCCCTGAAAATTGTTTATAATTTGCAGACTACCTTAAATCATCCACTTCTCTACAATGAAAATCTGAATGTAAAGAAGAGTGTTCCTTGGGGTGGGGGGTGTTGGAAAAACTTCTGAACAGTGAAAAATGGCAGATGGTTACTTTGATAATTTTGTAAAATTGAAGTATAATAATTTTTTGTTATAAAAGTTTACTTCTGAGTGGGAAGGAAGTTTTAGAAACTGATATTCCAAATCCTCTAGTAACTATAAAATACAGCTATGGTTGTGGGCCAGATACCTTAGCTGAAGGAACATCTCTCCTCAGTTGGCCTCATGAAAATTCTTACTGGGTTTCTTTGTCAGTGTGCTAGTCCCCCAAACATTCCCAGTTTTCTCTTTTAGTAGTATATAGTAATATTTCACTTATTTATGTCTCTTATAATTTTCAATGGCAGTATTTCTTGCTTTGGACAAAAGAATGTGATTGGAAATGATATACTATCCTTCTCAGAAAAGACTCTAAAAGCCAAATTGTGGTTTATTCATCCTTTGCCTCCCGCCTTAGCAATCACAGAAGCATTGAGATAGAGCCTCCCTCAGCCTGCATTTCTGAGTCAGAATAAGGTAGAGCAGAATCCATAGCTGACCATCAATGGACACACAGCATGAACCACAAATGAATCTGTATTATTTCTATTATTACTGCTGTTATAAACTATAAGATCTGAGGAATTTTAGCTTAGCAAGAACTACCTATTCTGATACACACTATTAATTGTAGGACTATAGCAGTCATTTGGACTGCTTTAACTCCATCTCTATATTAACCCATTGGAAGGAAAACACAATTTCTCTTTTTGTTTTAACAAATATAAATTTCAACACCTTAAATATAAAATTTTACTAAGAAATAAAAATATTCTATTCCATTCCCCAAAAATGCTTTGGTTAATTTGACCTTTAATAAAGTCTCATTTCTTTAACTTTAACCTGGTATTGCTTTATTAAATCCTCTTTTCCAATCTTGAAAAAAATTATGTCCAATTATTTATAATTATAGTCTTCTTTCTAAAGGGTAAAGTTTGAAGAGATTGTCTAAGAGTAGAGCTCTGGTCTATTAACCACCCAGGTTGAAGTATATTCTATTAATTGTTTGACAATTTATTAGTAGTTGGAAGGATGACTATAATGCTTACACATGTGCATGTGTGCACGCACACGCACACACACACACACACACACACACACACAAATATTAACAAAATTTCTGGTAACAGAAGTACTAGTACTCTTCCAGCAGTGATTATTAAGATCTTAGAACCTACCTGTTTCCAAATATTAACACCATCACATATTGTATGAACTTAGTTTGCTAACTTCTCCTGATCTTAATTTCTTTACCTGTAAATATCTCATAAAGACATCTTGTGAAGAAATATTATCAATACATTATTCACCATGGGGTTTTGTATGTAACAAATGATCAACACCTACACTTACTATTTTCCTTATCTTTTTAGAAATCATGAAGTCTTTTCCCCTGTGACATTTGTCAATAGTATTCAACATTAGCAGAAAATTTATTTACTAATTTGCCTTTTAAAATGCTGGGAAAAAATAATCCTCAGAATTAATAGAATGTAAGATTCTGGCACCAGCAGTTTGATATTTGCCACTGCTAAGTATCTTTTGGATGAATGAATGAGTGATGAATTAATTACTTCATTCAGAGACTCTTTGTCGAGTATCCATTGTATGCTCATGCCAGAGAATAGAGACAAAAATCATTAACTGAAACAGAACAAGCAAAGTTAGCCAGGTACCCACCTAGATAGGCCCAGCTTCAGGTTGCTGGCAAGTATATAGAGCTGACTTAAGTAATATTAGCAGGGCTAATCTTTCTCTTACGTGTAAGTAACCAAAGAGGGTTTTACTCTGTAAAAACCTTTAATTTGTGAATCTAAAGATTTTTTATGCTATACTACTCCTCCAATAGAATAAATCTAGATATGGAGAAGTTATGTGACTGACTAAAGGCAATGTGAAGATTCAGTAACTGCAAAAAATATAAAACCTTAGGAGTTCTAAATCCAAGTGGCTTTTCAAGGATATCTTGACTAAATACAGTTCTATCCAGATAAAAATGAAGCCTTCAGGGAAGGAATATTTTGGACCTATACATGCTGACTATAGCATAGGTATAGGTAGAGTGTCAGAATACAGCAAATTCATTGGGAGATACATTAGAGCAGAAGGGTTATAATATTAATTTAGTAAGTGCTCTTCTAGAGACCTATAGGAGTTAAAACACCTTAGAGAAAGACATACTCAGAAAGTAACTTATGCATTTGACAGCCTCCTCTGATAAGTTTATTCCAATGGGTCTCACAAAGATAGTTATGTGTTGTATGCATTACAGTTTTATTCTAGGTTTTAAATCAATGAATTTAGAACCATAAAATACATGATCCTATACATTGAGTTATCTTCATTAACTTGGAGAAAGTGTCAGGACTGGTATTTCAGAACACTCACTAGGCAGCACATAAGTGTGATTCATATAAGAAAGCCAGAGTTAGGAGTATTAACTTCATATACAGGCCAGGCCAGTTGGCTCACATAAACTATATCCACAAACAGCTAGATAAGAACTACCATCCCACAAAACAATCCCACCTGGCTTGTCAGTATCTCGCTTAACAACCTTCTGAGGTCACAGCATGATCATTCATTCTGGCCTTAAATCTGGGATTGGTTGACTCTCTTGACTGATTGTGTATTCATTCATTCAGCAAATATGCATTAGGTAATCAAGATGTAGCAGGCTGTGTGCTTTGAGCTGGGGATTCAAAATCTGTCAGAATTAGACATTCTCTTCAAGAAATATGAAATCTTATGGAGAGACAAATACCTAAGGAAATAATTATAACACTGTGTAAAATGTGTTGTAGTAGAGGTTAAACACAGGGTTTTAAAGAAGCAGAGAAACAGAAGCGATTCATTGCAGGAAGAAAATCACAGAAAGACTAAGATAAATGTTGATAATTAAGTGGGCCTTGAAGGATAAACTTACCTGGGAGAGAACACTGGAAAAAAAAAAAAAAAGAAAAGAATAATGAACAGGCACCAAGGCAGGAAAGTGTGTGGCATATTTGAAGACTCAAGTAGTTGGATACTTAAATATACCTGATATTTAAGTATTATTTAGTACTAGATCTCGTTTAGTCATGTGACTATGTATTTAGTGTCATTTGCCATAATTAATTCAGAAATATCTTTGAGATTTAAAAGTGTATAACCTGAATCTAAAGCAGTCTTTTATGGGGCACCTGGGTGACTCAGTCGGTTGAGCGTCCAACTTCGGCTCCGGTCATGATCTCATGGTTCGTGAGTTCGAGCCCCGCGTCGGGCTCTGTGCTGACAGGTCAGAGCCTGGAGCCTGCTTCGAATTCTGTGTCTCCCTCTCTCTCTGCCCCTCCCTTGCTCATGCTCTGTCCCTCTCTGTTTCAAAAATAAATAAAACATTTTAAAAAATTAAAAAAAATAAAGTAGTCTTTTATTTTTCATTGGTATAATCAGAATATTCCAGAAACTCTAACAGTCTGGTTTCCATTTTAATTTTTTAATTAATTTATTTTTTTAATGTTTATTTATTTTTGAAAGAGAGAGAGAAAGAGAGAGAGAGTGAGCAGGGGAGGGGCAGAGAGAGAGAGGGAGACACAGAATCCGAAGCAGGCTCCAGGCTGTGAGCTGTCAGCACAGAGCCCAACGCGGGGCTTGAACTCACAGACTACGAGATCATGACCTGACCTGAAGTCAAATGCTTACCTAACAGCCACCCAGGCACCCCTGGTTTCCTTTTTATCCTCCAGGCTTTAAGTAGCACATTTAAATTTGGAGAGTAAATTAGAAAGATGTTGCCACAACAAAATAAAATATTTTTAGCATTGTTTAAAATTTATCGCATTAATACAGTAGTCATTATCATTCAGACATTTTATTCCACAAGAAGTAATTGCTTTATGGAATGGCATGATTTTGAACTATACATACAAGAATATAATGTTAACTCTAAGGCATTGTATAGTTTTATTAAATGTTCATCAAGCCAGTCTATAAATTTGACTTCAAAAATCCACACAAATCTTTTTCCCTGGCTATTAGTGTCAAAGCTAATTAAAAAAAGATAAATAACACCTATTCATGCAATAACAAATAATAAAGATTGGTCAATAGAAACCACATTTAAAGCTTTAAATATGAAACAACTATAGGTAACTCCTGGTTTCCTTATTAGAGAAAAATCAACCAGATACTAGCTTATGAAAAAGAGTATTAAATTGGATCTTTTATTTGGAAGAACAAACAGTGGAAAATTCTCTATCTGAAATGACCTACAAGTATTAGCGTTCTAAGCATGAAAAATAAAATGATAATTAGTAATATTTCCTTGTCCCTTATTAACATATTAAACTAAGCAGTTGTATGAATTTTAAAACTGTCTGGTCTATTGTCTATAGTGAACTTTATATTTTATTATACTGTTGAAAAAAAAATAGATCCACACTCAGTGTTGTAATATAACTTTTCCAAATCAATGAGGAAAAAAAGTCTCTGACAAAATATGTATGAAACAGAAACAAAAAACACGGATATATGTGCATAGACATAAATTCTGAACGTGAACCATGGCACTTAGAAAATAAAACAACCACAGAATGTAGCTTGGGACCATGTGATATTCTCAAACCTTTTGATATTACTCCATTTTACAGGTTATGTCGTGTATTTAAATATCTAGATTATACCTTCCACCTAATAGAACCTGCTTCATTACTAACAGAGTTCTCATCACCATTAAGGGTGATTAATCTGAACCATCATCAACATCATCTGCATCGTTATTATTACTAGTCAATAGTGCCTACTATGCAGTGCTTACTATGTACTAAGTATGTTGTATATTTTCTCATTAGCCCTATTCATTGACTGATGAACTTAATTTTTTGTTGAATCATGTCCCTGTTTTATACACTATCACTTTCATTGTGTTTACTGCACTCTAAGCCTTACTTTTATAAAATAAAAATCATCTGAGGAAATATTATAAAATAGAAACTTACTGAAAAATTTTATGCTACATATGATATCCAAAGAAAAAAGAAGAGTAAAATACGGCATTCAATTAAATTCACATTATTTTAATATGTCAGTCAAGACAGTGACTATTGGGGTCAAAAATTGATATAGATAGTATATTTTCTTCATTAAACATTTATTTAAGTTCACCTACATTGTTATTGCTATAAAAATTCACAGCTTAGATAAAAAGAGTTTCAAATACTATAGGTTGCATCTCATAATGTGCATCATAATATGAAATTATGAACGTGAATTATAAGAAGTCCTTCTAAATTAAATTATTTTCGTGTGCTTGGAAAAAAACATCTTTTGCAAAATAAATTTTGTTATTTTGTATTGCATTTTGAAAGAAAAATGAGAAATGGAACTGACAATATTTAAAGGCAGAGAGGGAAAATAGGTAAATTGTATTAAAAATGGGGGGAAACAATTGGTAGATGTAAATGGAAGAAAGGGCTTCAACAGATCATTAAAAAAAAAAGGGGGAGACTGGGTTGCTATATATATGTGTATTTAGTAACTCTAAGACTCTTAATCTCTTTCAGGTCTTGATCTCATGGTCATGAGTTCAAGCCCTGCGTTGGGCCACATGCTGGGCAGGAAGCCTATTAAAAAAAAAAAAAAAAAAAAAAAAAAAAGAACAAAAATTATCAAACTGAGCAGGAAAATAAAGCATGAAAACAAAGTTGTAAAAATGTTGCAGTTCCTTTGTGACTTCCCTGATGCCCAGCTCTTCAGTCTTACTTGTTTATCAAATGTCTTCTTGATTAACTTGCCTGTGTTTTCTGTAGGTAAAATTATGTTACAAAAGTAGTTGCTCAGCTCACTTCATTTAGGATAGTTCATCAGAAAGTCCCTTTGCACTCTTCATTTCTTCTATTCTATTGCCCTCCTCTCATTCTATATTTTATCGGGCTCTATTCTGTCAGGTTAATATATGCATGTAAAATAATCCATGTATTTATAATAATTTTTAAGGTTATTTATTATTTTTGAGAGAGAGGGAGAAAGAGCATGAGCAGGGGAGGAGCAGAGAAAGAGGGAGACACAAAATCTGAAGCAGGTTCCAGGCTCTGAGCTGCCAGCACAGAGCCCTACACAGGGCTCAAACCCAGGAACCACGAGATCATGACATGAGCTGAAGTCAGATGCTTAACCTACCGAGCAACATCGGTGTCCCAATAATCCATGTATTTAAAATAACAACAAGGTCCATGAATCATATGTAGCAGCATTCACTAATATTCTCATCATCTCTCATCTCTCTCCCATATCACATACTCTTATTTTCCTTTCCTAGCAAAAAGATACAGCTACTTCTGGCATAGCAGTCTTCCAACATTTCCTGAACACCCACCAAGCATTATGGCTTGCTGCTGAGCAAGTTATAACTAGTGATAGGATGTGTTTGTTATTAGTAGGCTACTCCAGGTATGTAGTGACTAAAGTCAAGATTTCTGCTATGATCCTTGTCTGTAACTCTTTCTCCGGCATGTTTTTGGTGATGTCTTGGTCTCTTGGGTGACTACCCTTTCCTTATAACTAGTGTAAAAAAAATAGATTTTCCTGTATCTTGACTCAAACGTTTGAACAATACATCTGCAATATAAATGACTATGTAATAATACACAACCATTAACTTTCATGTTTCTTGGACATTAAAAGCTACGCAAACTAATAGAAATCATGGAGAGACAGGACAAGAATAATGATATTTAAAAATTTTCAGTTTCTGAAGGCTCAAACTATGTAAAAATTGCTTACATTATTACTGATGAGATCATGCATAAATATTTCTGTAACATATAAAGGCTGACTAAATGTGTAATGATTATTTGATTTTAGCATATCATTTTACTTTTTATAATACAAAAATTATAATTACAAAATTTAAATTATACTCTATTGAATTTTGAACACTTTAAATGAATTAATTGCAAAGGTCCTAATCCAGAAATTCCTGAAAACCTACAATTTTTATAGTTTAATCAGTAACAGTTATCAGAGTGAAATAGAAATATATCTAAGGAGAATTGAAAATTTTCCTCACTGTGAAACAAAATGTGGTATTTTCTGTGAAAACAGCTATCTCAGGATTCTAATAATTGGTAAGCAGAAATAATAAGTAGCCATAATCTTCTCTTCTGGTTTCCTGCTACAAGGATTCAATGGGGGCAAAAAAATGAGACCTTGGAAGGAAAGTTTCTCTTTTAGTTTGTTTCTCTCTTCTAACCTGAGGTTTTTAAAATTGTTTTATTTTGTGTTATTTTTGCTAAGTCAGGGAGTAACTAGCTATCCCAATCAAAAGAAGATAAAAGGATGCTGAGTGGAACTCGTGGATCCAAAGCCAAGAGGGATTTTAACATTAAAATAATAATTGGATGAGAGGAATTAAAGTTGTTTTTCTTTAAGTCTATCAAGAAATAAGAAAGAAAGCAAACTTGAGAGTAAATATTGTTATGGAAGAGTGAATATTTTATGATTAAATCCCTTTTCATCTTACTACCGTATTATATTTCAACTTTAAATATGCCAGTTAACCCTTTAGATACAGACATACTTTCATTTTGCATAAGGTGAGAAAACAGAAATACTAGAATTAAAATTGCAACCTTAGGAATACTATTATTTTAAACTCAAAACTGTAAAATTTACATATGACAATAAGGGAATACAATATATGCCAGGTTTTATTGTCTTTGTGTATGAGTATAATGTTTGTATATGCATGTGTATGTATGTGTGCACATCTATATATGTGTGAACTTAGGAGTGCTTCAGGCTTTTTGAAGCTAAAGCCACTGTTTCTGAGTAAAGAATAATTGGGGGATTTATGTTTCCAAGAGTGTTAAAACACTGATCCTAGAGAAAATGTCCTAATATTAAGTTTTTCCTTTTACTAATAATGTATTTCTTTTTATTTTTATTGTTTTTAATGTTTATTTATTTTTTGAGAAAGAGAGAGTGTGAGTTGGGGAGGCGCAGAGAGAGAAGGAGTCACAGAATCAGAAGCAGGCTCTAGGCTCTGAGCCCAATGCGAGGCTTGAAACCCACAAACCATGAGATCATGACCTGAGCCAAAGTGAGATGCTTAACTGACTGAGCCACCCAGGTACCCCACTAATGATGTATTTCATGTAAAGAAACTTTATGGAATACTCTAAGCCAAATATTTTTCCATAATAAAATGCATAAATGTGTTTAAATGCCAAATACTTAAGTAATGTAAGCATTTTCATGATACATTCAGTTCTAATCAATATCTCTCCTTACAATAGCTTACTTTAGCCAGAAATGTTTCCAGAGTAAATTAATTTCATGTTTCCATAAATAGCTATAACATTCACCATTAATCATTCAAATTGAAGATACTCAGACAATATACCAAAGTGCATCTCAATATCCATGTCAATCCATCCAGTGTCAAGAAATATCAATTTAACTCAAAATCAAAAGAATAAATGTGATAGTTTTCAAGATAAGTTACTCAAAAGATTTAGACAATTGAGGAAAACTTGCCCTGATAAGTTGAAATTATTTGTATAGTTAATTTATAATTCTAACCTCTTCTAATATAGATGAGGTTTTAAGTATAGGACAGATACCTTTCTATTATTTAGTTTAATATCTTCCATTTAAAAATATTTATTAATTTTTCCCTATGATTAAAATGTAGATTTGTTAGAACATATCCTACCTTTCATTAGTTTTATATATATTTCTGAATAGTAAATTACTCTGAAAATAATTTTAGAGAGTGTTTTCTTCTCTAGGTAGATAAGACAGTATATAAAAAAAATCAATTGCTACCATCAAAAAAAATAAAGATTTTTTCTGCACTGCCTGTTTAGATCTATTACAAACTTTAATGAGTAACTGTCTTTATGAACTACATTTCTGACCAGCTCCATCTGCTTTCATTTTCTAAACAGCTTGATGAACAAACAGAGATAAGCAGGTAATAAAATATTTGACTGAATCACTACCTCTAGGGTACTACCAAAATAAAAGGCATCATGGTGATATTTAACACTAGAGATTAAAATCTAGATTTTTTTATTTTCAGGAGATGAAGTTTCAGTATTCTCTAGCAAAATAAGATAATTAACATAACTTGACTAGAGACTTATTTCTTTTTTTTAATGTTTATTTATTTTTGAGACAGTGTATGAGTGGGTGAGGGACAGAAAGAATGGGAGACACAGAATCCAAAGCAGTCTCCAGGCTCTGAGCTGTCAGCCCCGACACGGGGCTCAACGCACAAACCGTGAGATCATGACCTGAGCCCAAGTCAGATGGTTAACTGACTGAGCCACCCAGGCACCCCTAGAGATGCACTTCAGCCATAATATAAATAATGAAATAGAAATCCTAAGAACCATTAGCTAAAATTACAAATTAAAAGTCATTGTACATATCCAGATGGCTCTGATAAGTTAGATAACAATAAAAATAGGACATGTATGATCAAAGTAGTATACGGATACCTACAGATATTGGCAAAGATTAATTGTCAAATTCAAACAGTGCTCTAAGCTAAGATAATGGTGACTATTTTAAGTAGAAAATAATGTTGGGCTTGTATCTATAGTTGACACTGGCACAGAGTATTTCTAATAATAGGCTATTTCATAGAAACTGTTTGCTTAATGTATGAAATTCATATAATTGTAGATAGCTTGCAAAACTGGATATCATTTTGCACTTGTCTGTAAACATACTTCTTTGCCTTTTGACTCTGCAGTGTCTCCAATGACAGTAAATCTGATAGGCTATCACTGAATCTGGGATGGCCTCATGGTTTTCTTTGGCCAATAGAATGCGTTCTCAAGAAGCCTTACTTGTTTCCATTTTCTTCCGTGGAACATTGCCAGCCTCCACATGACCATTTCCAGTTATTCACATTGCCTCCGCCAACAGTCAGACACCGGGCATGTGAATGAAGCCAGATTAGCTCAGGAAACCTGCCATCGATCTGAGACACATTAGAAAGCCTAACTAAGATCAGCCAAGCCTGGTCTAAACTGGCAGAGCCATCCACCTGACCCACAGACTCATAAGTGATATTAATGATTGTTATTTTAAGACTTGGAAAATTAGGACCCATATATTGGCCCCCTGTTTCATAAATGAGGTTTTATTAGAACACAGTTGCACCCACTTCATGTTTTATCTACAACTGCTTTAATGCTACAACTGTAGAGTCAACTAGTTACGGTAGAGAGCTTATGGACTACAAAACTTAAAATAATTACACAGTCACTTACATAAAAGTTTTGCTGATCCCTGTTTTAAGCCACTACATTTTTAGGTGGATTTTTACCTAAGAATAGGTAAATATATACATTTAGCAAAATATTGCCAGAAATGATTGTTTTAATTAAATGGAGTCTCACACCATATTATTCTAATTTATAATAATGTCTAGACCTTCTAATGTTAACAATTATTTGTTAAATATTTAATTATTGAATATCCAATATAAGCCATCACTGTACTAGTTGCTGGCAATAGAGCAGTGAATTCAGACAAAAATCTTTGCCTTCAAACAACTTACATTCTATGGCACAGATACAAACTGAACACACACACACACACACAAACACACACAGGAAAAATGATTAAATGCTAAAAGTTTCATGTGGTGAGGGGTGCCTGGGTGGATCAGTTGGTTAAGTGTCTGACTACAGCTCAGGTCATGATCTCACAGTTCTTGAGTTCAAGCCCCGTGTCAGGATCTGTGCTGATAGCTCAGAGCCTGGAGCCTGCTTCAGATTCTATGTCTCCCTCTCTTTCTGCCCCTCCCCCGTCACACTCTGTCTCTCTCTCTCTCAAAAATAAATAAACATTAAAAAATTTTTAAAAATTCACATGGTGAAAAGTAGTATTATCTAGACTGGAGAAATTGAAATGGCCTAAGGGGAACTAGAAAAGTAGAATTGCTGTTATTTGAGAAAACAGAGATGATGTAGTGAGCTCTGTAGCTATCAAGGAGAAGATATTCCTAATAGAAAGAATGGCAATGCAGTGATCTTAAAGTGGGTTGGGGCTGATGTGTTCAAACCACAGGAAAAAGACGAAACAAGGCTAAAATGAATTAAGAAGTAGAGTAAATGCTTAGAGCAGAGAGATAATGAATTGGTGTGAGGGCTGCTGTGATAGACTCTATAAGCTTGTGCTGACCAATATATTGAGCTTTGAGAATGCAGCTGGTTCAACGTGAGATGTTTGGTTAATGTAAAATACACACCAGATTTTGAAGACTTACAATGAAAAAAAATTAATATTCTAATAACTTTTATACTGAGTACATATTGATATGATTAGAGGTAAAATATTTAAACAGTATTAAAATTAACTTTACCTTTTTCTTATTTCTTTTTAATTGAAGTAACTGGAACATGTAAAATTACATATGTGTCTCACATAATATTTCCATCAGTCTGCTCTGGTATACAGCTTTCTAGTCCAATGTCAGATTTTGCTCCCAATGAGATAGCTCATCATTAAGAACAGTCTGTTATGAGGCAGTTGCAGAAATAGGAAAACCAATTTCAGGGATGTGTCATTAATCTGGTCAGGAAAAGGTGATGGGGACTAGGATGAGAATGAAGATAACAAATAGAAATGATGAGAAGTATTCATATTCAGCACATATAATTTGAAAGTCAAACCAGTGATATTTGCTTATATATTGAAAGTGGGCTGTGGGGGAGAAAAAAGGTAGATTTATGGATTTAAGGCTTGGGTCCAGGGAACTGAAAGAATAGTGAGCCAATTACTGAGATGAAGAGGGCATGAAGAGAAGTAGGTTTGGTGTAAGAAGGTGTAGCTCAGGAAGGATTCAGTTTGATTGGCATATAGTAAGGCTAAAAATATTGACTAAAAACTTTGATACATAATCCATATTTCAAAAGTGAGATCCAGGCTGGGCATTATACCTTGTGATTCATCAGCTGATAGGTGGGATATAAGGCTCAGAAAATGGGGTCCCCTGGGTGGCCCAGTTGGTTAAGCATCGGACTTCATCTCAGGTTATGATCATGCAGTTTTTGAATTCATGCCCTGCATCCGGCTTTATACTGACTGCTCAGAGCCTGGAGCCTGCTTCAGATTCGGTGTCTCCCTGTCTCTCTGCCCCTCCCCTGCTATGTTCTGTCTCCCTCTCACTCTCAGAAATAAATAAACAATAAAAAAATTAAAAAAAAAAACTCAGAATGAACAAATGAATTAATGAGGAGAGAGAAGAAAAGCAGTCCAAAGGCAGAGCTCCAGGGCACTCCTCACCTTTAGTGGTCAAAGAAATGAGGAAACACCAGCAAATAGGACTGAGAATATCATCCTAGAATATGAAAAACAGAATTGTGTGGAGGCAAGAAAGGAATGGGGAGTGATATTCTGTGTCAAATATTTCACAAGAGGTCTGAAAATTGATCAATGGATTTTGCAATGTGTAAGTCATCAACGACTTTGGTAAGAACAGCTTTGGTTGAGCTTTAGAAATGGAAGGAGTTAAAAGGAGAAAGAAAAGAAGAATGGCGATAGTGAATATTGATAACTATCTCTAGTTATGCTATTAAGGAAAATGGAGCATTTAGTGTTAGTTGAAACATGAGGTAGAGAATTAAGAGAGACTTTGTAGAATGTGTATATTGCTGAATTTATGGTCAAACTCTAAACTAAATATTTAAGTTTCTCCTAATTTTTTCTTATTTTTATAGCATTTTTAGGCTTACAAAGAAATTAAGCAGAAAGTACAAAGAATTTCCATATACCCTCTTGCCACCAACCTCCCCAATGCAGTTTTCCATATTATTGATATCTTGCATTAGACATTTGGTACAATTGATGAGCCAATATTTTTACTATACTATGAACTAAACTCCATCATTTACATTAGGGTTCACTCTTGGTGTTGTACATTCTATGAGTTTTGACAAACGTGGAATGATATGTATATACAATTATAGTATCATTCAGAATATTTTCACTGCCCTAAAAATGCCCCGTGTTTCACCTATTCACCCCTCCATTTCTTTTTCTGTGCCCCTGCCAATCACTGATCTTTAACTCTCCATAGTTTTGCCTTTCCCAAAATATTATATACTTGGAATCATACAGTGTGTAGACTTTGCACATTGGCTTCTTTCACTTGCCATTTAAAGTTCTTCCATGTCTTTTTGTGGCTTCATAGCTTATTTCTCTTATTCACTGAATAATATTCCATTGTCCAGATATACCTCAGATTGTTTATCCATTCACCTATTGAAGGCATCTTGATTGCTTCCAAGTTAGGGCAACAATGAATAAATATAAACATATGTGTCCAGATTTTTGTGTGGACATTAATGCTCAACTCCTTTTCCTAAACACCAAGCAGCACAATTCCTGGATCTTATGGTAAGAGCGTATGAAGTATTACACAGAGACATCAGGTGTTGTCAAGTTCTCCTACAATTTTTATATCCAACAAAAACATTTAAACTCAGCATTTAAGCAGACTAAATTTTCTGTGGCAAACTGGTCAATCTAAGTTTTTCATGATTTCCATTTTGAAAAAGGCTCATTAAAGCAACTTATACTGATAGTTCATTGGCTAAGACAGAAAAATATTACCAACCATTATAATAATCTAGCTGCCGGAAAATTGGTAGAATCACTTTTGTGGAGTAGAAAGTAATCAAATCTGGGCTGTGTCCACAAAAATGAAGGAAATTCATTACTTCCATTCATTCCAACCAAATGTACACTTTCCAGACTCAAAATTAGAGACATTTAATTTTTTCTTTAATACACTTCATAAAATATTTAACCCACTTTGCTGATATATTCTTCAGAATACACATGGTTTTACTAATTTTGTTATTGGACAAAAGTTTAGAGGAAAAAAAAACATAATGGTTTGGATTTAGAAAAAGCAGCAACATACTCTGATTTGATTATTCACAGGTTACATCAACTTGGATAAATTCTCCATCTTCTCAGAAAATAGTTTCTCAAATGAAAAATGAGAAATAAAATGCCTATCTCAGAGGGCTGCTGTTAAAAGCAAATTAGATGAACATGAGAAAATCCTCAGTATATGATAAACATAAGTATTGACTTTTTACTCTTTTATTCCAGACCCTCATAACTCTGGTTGCAACCATCATTATATTATGTACAAATTGCTACATATTCACAACCAATTTCTCTCATCTTCCAACTTACCTTACAAATGAAAAGAGAGACTATTCCTAAACAAACAGCATACATGATACGTCATAAATACTGAGAAATTGACATAGAAAAGAAAAACTATATCTGTAAGTTAACAATCATCTCTGTGTGATTGAAATATATTTGATTTGCATTTTCTACTTTGTACTTTGATTTTTAAAAATCCCTCTGCATTGCATCCACATTCATCTTAGAGAAGAAATACACTCTACATATAATTTACTTGAAAGGAATACTTGCCCTTTTGAAATGCCTATAATTTTCTCAAAATGATACCCATGGTGAATTGAAATGTTTAACTATTAAAAATCAATAGTCAACTACTGAATTAATATTACATGCACATCTGTAACTTGCTTCAGGTTATAATGAAATATAAGTTTTGCCTTCAAAAATGTAAAATAAATGTATATTATATATTTAAATGAGTTAATAGAAGTTAATATATTACTACTACATAGAGTTAACCTCTATAACATGTAGCCTGATACTCAATATAGATATCTTTAAAAAAATCATTCTGCTTAATGAGACATTTACAGAGTAAAAAGTGGCCTCTGTTTCAGGTGTTATGTTCCTTGTAAAAAAGGACACGTTTGTTTAATAATATGGACTTAGAAACATGGAGATATAAAACAGATTGTTGAACACTCTAATGGTGCCAGTCTATCTTGGCTATGATTGTCCTAATACTGTCATCTGTCAGCAGCTCTCCCTTTCTCCTCCACCACCGAGCAAGCAGCTTACAGAGTCAAGCCAAAAACTGAGACGCAATATTAGATACCATCTGTGTTGCTCGTGTGATTTCAATCCAAATTGTTCTCAAGCCAATCACAGAACCAAGTGAAGAATTTGATTGTGATTAGGGTGAGGAACGAAACAGACATGAATCTAGAGGATCAGCCTCAAGCTTCCAGGCACAAAGTGGTGGTTGCCCATTGTGCAAATTCCATCATGGAAATGAAATTTTAGGCCTAAAAAATTATAACATGCACAAAGATGGACAAAGTACAAATAAATTCACACATGTGTGCACATGTATACACACTATAGAAGGTATTTGGTTTTAAAAACTGTCTATTTACTTCAAAGAAATGTTCTTTATAATTACTATAGCAAAGTATCTGGCAATGTATTTTATTTTTTATATTTATTTTAGGTAAAATGCAGGATAATAAAAATTGAGTATAAGCCTTTTTGCATGTAAAAATTTAATTCTAAGATACTTATTTCCCAAATACTTGAGGACTGCAGGCAAATAAGAATCAGTATATACACCTGTGCCCTGGTTATAGCTATCTGTTCTGTAAGTGAGCCACTATTGATCCATCTGCAAAGCACATAAACTTAGTTGCTTGATTAAGAACAGCTGTAAATAAGGTAAGTTGCATCACCTTTATTTTCCTCATTGATTTTTTTTTTGACGGGAGAGGTATCAGCTATTTTTATCTATTCTTTTTTTCATCCCAACATATTTTGAGCAGGGATTTTGATTTATGTTGGGTGATTGGAGTCAGTGACATGGCACCCAGTAAGATAAATGTTTATAAATTTACAACATTACTACATTTAATGTCAATTATTTTGTATGCTAAGCATGCTTTATTTATATGAACAAAGGAGTAGAAGACAAAGAAATATTTACTTTAGGAAACCAACAAACCATATCATTTTAGCCTTCAGAAAATTATTTCCATAGGCATATATTACCCATTTAAGTATATTGAACACCTTATACTGTTACCAACTGTTGGAATTATTTACATGAGCACCATAATGTTAGGGCATAAAGAAGACAACTATAGAAATACTTCAGTGAATTTCCTTCCCCCATGACTTCCTAACTTTTATGGATATAGATATAACAACAAAATGTATATGACTGGAGTAAAATATACAATTTTCAATTTGATAGTGAAATGAAAAATCACTTTAAGAAATCACTATGCTATGTTATCAAAGCACATATATTTGCAAAGGCTTTTAAACAGCATTTAAGAAAACTGATCAAGAGCAAGTGTTTTGGGGATATTTGTTTTGTTGTTTGCTTGCTATTATATATTTTTTCCATAGTGGTATTTTCCAGGTACATAGTACTTTATGGAGAAGTGTATTATGTTTGAGGGCAAAGATTGATTCTTATATTTATCATCTAAGTGATACCTGTGTCTTGCTAGGAAAATATTTTTAATAAGAACATAGTATGATAAATGCATTGCCATGGGCTAGATATCAAGGTTTTCCTGTTGAACAATCTACTTTAAATGAAATGATCTGGAACAAGCCTGACACTTTCAGAAAAACTATGTGCAATTCTCTCTTATAAAATGGTTACTCCCTTATTAGTGAATCTAAAATTGTGATTTTTATGACTTTATGTTGCAATGCTGCAAAAATGGATTAAAAGTAGGTTTGTGCCCTTTAGCCTCAAATGTGAACTCTCAGAGCTCATATATTAATATTTCTATTAATAGCAAACTGCAGGGAAAGTACTTAACACAGTCCCTGGCAGCTTAAAATAGTGCTAACTAAACAGTGGCTGCTGTCATGATTACTTTTCAACTGATATGAATTATATCCATATTCCCTTTTCCTAAATTATACATACTAACATCTTAAGAAGTAATTAAATTTCCATTTGGGGTTTGCATGGAAGAAGCTTAAAAGTTGCCACTTGTGCTTCCTAACAACAAGTAAAAAGCTAAACAGACTGAAAAATCAACAACTCATCTTGGATCCATAAGAGAGGGGAAGACACAGGGCTAACAGCTGTCCCCAAGACTGAAGAGACAGACAGACAAATATAGGGTGCCAGTGCCTACCTGAGCAGATACCGCTACAGGAACTGGTTCCAGTGCTCAGGAAGGAAAACCTGATCCATAACTGACGAATTGCTGGAGGCTTAGTGTCAGACCCACAAGTCTGAGGGTTAAAAATTCCAGGAGGAACCAATCATCAGAATGGCCCCATAATATTGTGAAATTTATCCCTGGAGCTCTGGAAGATTCCCACAGTAAATATCAGAGAAAAATACCCTTGGGCTTCCGGCAGTGGAACGGGAAAGGAACCATTTTGAAATATGCCAGGACACTCTGCTCTTAACAAGGTCTGCCCTCAGGAGAAACTCATTAACCATAGCATAACCTGTTCAAGCGTTATCAGAGCACTGAAGGGAAAGGGAAGGGAAATACCCACCTCCAGCCTACTCTAGCCGTCCTGTCCTACATAAAGGGGATGGGGATGAGGACTGAAAACATTTGTGAAAAAAAGTCCAGAGGCATAGGATCACTTAAAGATTGAGATCTGATCATAGAACTATAAAAAGCTTCCATTCCCCAGAAACACCTCACTACCATGTTCCTAAAAGCCTATTTACAGCAGTTTCCTTTACCTAGGGCATCATGTCCACCAATCAAGATAACATTACAGAGCATATCAAAAGGCAAAAACACAATTTGAAAAGGTATAGCAAGCATCAGAACCAGACATGGTTGGGATGTTGGAATTATCAGACCAAGATTTTAAAACAATTATGATTACTATAACAAGGATTCTAATGGATAAAATAGACAACATGCAAAACAGATGTCCAATGCAAACAAAGAGCTAGAAATCCTACGAAAAAACAAAAAGAAATGCTAGAGATCAAAGACACTGTAAGACAAATGAAGAATGTGTGTTTTCAACTTCTTTGAGTAAATAAAAAGGAACATGATTGCTCGACGTTAGGAAGAGCATGTTTCATCTTGAAGGTTAATTTTAGTATACTAACAAACCACCAAACTCTCTTCCAAAGTGGCTGTACCATTTTATATCCCGCCAGCAATGAATGAGAGTTCCTGTTGCTCCACATCCTCCCAGAATTTCATGTTGTCAGTGTTCCACATTTTGGCCATTAGACTAGTTGTGTAGTCCTATCTTATTACTGTTTTAATTTTCATTTCTCTGATTTGGATCATTCCTTCATATGCCAGTTTGTTATCTGTATATCTTCTTTGGTGAGGTGTCTGCTAAGGTCTTTGGTCCACATTTTAATTGGGTTGTTTGTTCTCTTATTGCTAAGCTTTAAGTGTTCTTTGCATATTTTGGATAACAGATGTGCCTTTGTAAATATTTTGTTCCAGTCTGTGGCTTGTCTCATCATTCCCTTGACATTGACTTTTGCAGAGCAGAAACTTTCAGTTTTAATGAAGTCCAGCTTATCAATTATTTCTTTTGTGGATCAGGTCTTTGATGTTTTATCTAAAAAGGTATTATCATACTCAAAGTCATCTAGGTTTTCTCCTTTGTTTTCCTATATTTTATAGTTTTACATTTTACTTTTACGTTTATGATCCTTTGTGAGTGGATTTTTGTGAAAAGGTCTGATCTGGATTAATTTGCATATGTATATCCAGTTCCACTTCTGTTTGTTGGAAAAACTGTCATTTCCTCAGTGAATTTATTTTTCTCCTTGGTCAAAATCAGTTGCCTATATTTGTGTCAGTCTATTTCTGGGCTCAATATTTTGTTGAATTGATCTATTTGTAATTTTAGCAAGGTCACATAGTCTATATTATTGTTGCTTTACAGGAAGTCTTGTCAGCTCTACAACTTTGTTCTTCACTATTGTACTGGCTGTTATGAGTCTTTTGCTTTTCAATGTAAGCTTTAGAATAAGTTTGTCAATATTCACAAAATAACTTGCTGGGATTTTGATTGGGATTGCCTTAAATATATAGATCAAGTTGGGAAGAACATATTGACACTATTGAGTAGTCCATTTCATGAACATGGAATATCTCACCATGTATTTAATAATACTTTGATTTCATTCATCACGGATTTGTAATTTTCCTCTCATTGACCTTATACATATTTTGTTGG
Source organism: Lynx rufus (assembly GCF_022079265.1). Classification (NCBI taxonomy): domain Eukaryota; kingdom Metazoa; phylum Chordata; class Mammalia; order Carnivora; family Felidae; genus Lynx; species Lynx rufus. The sequence continues at coordinate 109,551,025 of NW_025814889.1, forward strand.
ATTTATGCCTAAGTATTTCATTTTGGGGGATATTAATAAAAATGGCATTGTGTTTATAATATCGTTTCACTTTTTCATTGCTGATATATAGGAAAATGATTGGTTTTTATATGTTAACATTGTACTATAATTTTTTGTGTATTAGCTTCAGGAGTTTTTGGTCTAATTTTTTGAGTTTTCTAACTAAAGAGTCATGTCATTTGCAAACAAGGACAATTTTACTTCTTCCTTCCCAATCTGTACCTTTTATTTCATTTTCTTGTCTTTTTTTATTAGCTAGAATTCCCAGTACAATATTGAAAAGGACTGGTGAGAGGAGACATCCTACCTGATCTTAGTGGAAAAGATTTAATGTTCTTACCATCTAACATATGATGTTAGATGGAGAAGTTATTTATTTGTTTGTTGGTTTGGTTTTTTTTTTTACATATTCCTTATAAAGGTGAGAAAGTTCCCTTTTATTCCCAGTTAACTAAGAGTTTTTATCATGAATAGGTGTGGGAATTTGTCACATGCTTTTTCTGAATCTCTTGATATAATAGTGTGCATTTTCTTCTTTAGTGTGTTGATGTGACACATTGCATTAAATGATTTTCAAATGTTGATCACATCTGGGATAAATATCAGGATAAATGCCACTTTGTTGCATCTATAATTATTTTTAAACATTGTTAGATCCAATTTACTAATACTTTTTGAGGATTTTTGCATGTTTTTTAATGAGAAATCTTAATCTTTAGTCTTCTTTCTTAAAATGCCTTTGTCTGGGGAACACCTGGGTGGCTCAGTCAGTTAAGCCTCTGACTCTTGATCTCGGTTCAGGTCATGATCTTATGGTTCATGAGTTCAAGCCCTGCATCCTGCTCTGTGCTGACAGTGTGGAGCCTGCTTAGGATTCTCTCTCTCCCTCTCTGTCTCAGCCCCTCCCCCATTCGTGCTCTCTCTCTCTCTCTCTCTCTCTCTCTCTCTCTCTCAAAAACTAATAAATAAACCTTAAAAAAAATCTTTGCTTTTGATATTAAGGTAACACTGACCTCATAGAATGAGTTAGGAGGTATCTCCTCTTTCTCTATCCTCTGAAAGAGATTGTGGAGAATTGGTGTAATCTCTTCCCTTAATGTTTGGTAGAATTTAATAGTGAACCCCATCTGAGCCTTTTGCTTTCTTTCAGAAGGTTATTAACTATTGGTCCAATGTCTTTACTAACTACTGACCTAATCAGATAGTCAATTTCTTTGTGTGTAAATTGTGGCAAATTGCATCTTTCACAGAACTGGTAACTTTTTCTAAGTTATCAAATTTGTGGAGATATAACTCTTCATAGTATTCCTTTATAATCCTTTTAATGTCTACATATCTTAGTAATCTCCCTTCTTTTATTTCTGATGTAGTAATCTATGTGTATGGCTCTCTCTCTCTCTCTTTTTCTCTCTTTCCTTTTTCCATCCCTCTCTCCCCAGCTCTCTTTCTCTGTCTCCTTTTTCTTAGCCTGGGTAGAGTTTTATCAATTTTATTGATCTTTTCAAATAACCAGTTTCTGATTTCATTGATTTTCTCTTTTGATTTCCTATTTCAGTTTCATTGCTTTCCAACTCTAATTTTTATTCTTTCTTTCCTTTTATTTTGGGTTTAACTTTCTCTGATTTTTCTAGTTATCTAAGGTGGAAACTTAGCATTATTGATGTTAGAACTTTTCTTTTTCTAGTAAATGCATTTGATGCTATAAAATTTCCTCTAACTACTGACTTGGCTACATTGCACAAATTTTGGTAAATTGTGTTTTCATTTTCATTTGGTTCAAAATACTTTTAAATTTCTCTCAAGATATCTCCTTTGATCCATGTGTCATTTAGTAGTATGTTGTTTAATCTCTGTATTTTGGAATTTTCCTGTTATCATTTCTTGTTCAATTGCATTTAGTCTGAGAACAGATATTGTATGATTTCTATTTTTTCTTTCTTATGTCTCAGAATATGATATATTTTAGTAAATGTTCTATGTGAGCTTGAGAAAAAAGTGTATTCTGTTACTGTTGAATGAAATAGTCTATAGATGCCAATTATCAATTGATCAATGGTGTTGTCCAGTTCAATTATGTCCTTACTAATTTTCTTCCTGCTGGATCTTTCACCATGTTCTTAAAGTGAAAACAAGAAGGCACTCTTTCCTCAGTAGAAACTATTGAAAAATACTAAGTGAAATTCAAGAAAAACAAATTTTTGGAGCACCGAATTCATGCAATTTCCCAATATTCTTGCATAATACGAAGGCACATCTTTGGTTTGTTTGTTTGTTTGTTTCTACAGTGTCCAGATCAAGATAGATGTACCTTTCACAGAGAAAAAAATATATTTTAGGCCAAATGATAAGACATCATTATAAAGTGTTTTTCACAATTAGATCACGGCTTAAGATTTCAATGAGTACCACAATAGCTTTTCTCTCCTTTCTTTTAATGTCTAGCATCTAAAAGAATCATTTCACCTTGTTCTCAAAGGAAAATAAGGGATGTTGAAGGAGCTAAAAACAGAATTTGAAAAAAAAAGTTTACCTCTCAGAAGAAAATGAAGTAAATTATAAGCTTCTGAAACAATAAGTGAATGTCTCCTTTATTGGCCTTTATCTCCTTTATTGGCCTTTTGTCTCCTTTATTGTCTCCAGAAAGAAAATATAAATCTGTCTTAATGATATGTAATTTGTTGTCACAAAGTAGTTACTTTTTTCCTGTTTATAGAATGTTTAAGTAGGCATTGGGTAAAGTTGCCTGAACAAATTATTTTAACAATGAATGCACCGGGGTGCCTGGGTGGCTCAGTCAGTTGAGCGTCCGACTTCGGTTCAGGTCATGATCTCACAGCCTGTGAGTTCAAGCCCCATGTCGGCCTCTGTGCTGACAGCTCAGAGCCTGGAGCCTGCTTTGGATTCTGTCTCCCTCTGTCTCTGCCCCTAACCCACTCGCATCTTGTCTCTGTCTCTCTCAAAAATAAATAAACATTGAAAAAATTAAAAAAATAATGAATGCATCAATTACATACATAATAAAACTAATATTAACATATTCAATAACAACAACAATAATAATTACTCTAGTCTATCAGTAAACAGACTACAATCAAATGTCTGTGGCAAAAATTTCATATAAGTGTCCCAGGTGATGAAGAAGAAAATTCGGGGGTATTAAACTGGAAAAAGAAATGAGGAAATTCCTTTTTGTTTCTTTGTGTGTGTGTGCATTTTTAATTCCTTCAAACAGAATTCAAAAGGCATATTATCTTTTCCAATATGTAACAACTTTTATTGCTAAAATTAAAGACTCAATACTTTAATTACACAAATGTAATTCCACTATAAGATTCCCTTGTAATCCTCATCTAGATTGGCTCCAGTTGTCTCTGGAAATTTTCCCAAATGCCTACTGTATAATCTGAGTACTGCATTAGCTTTCGTGATGATCATATGATCATAGCACATTATGTGGCCTCAGAAGGCAAAAATGAAAGAGAGGCAGGGAGAGAAATGGTCTTAGAAATATGACAAGTAGTATAATTGCAGTATGAATAAAGTGCTAGAGGAGCACAGAAGAAAGCTGATCTGCATGTGAGGGTTTATAAAGGTTCAAATAAATGAAGTGACACAAGGGGCTTGAAATTTGAAAAGGAATTTTTATAAAGTGGCATGAAAAGTAAGGATATTTAGGGAAGATATTTTCACTTTTTAGGTAAAGAAAAAATAAATATTAAAGAGCCAGAAAAGCAAATTGTTAAGAAATAAAGACATTGCAAAAATTCAATAGAACATAAACAGTGTGTAACAAGAACAGGCAATTGGAGATATCTACAGCTGTGTAAATAAGGAGAAAGTACAGTGTGTGGAGACTTAAACACAAATCATTTATAAAGTAATTGCTATGTAATTGTTGAAGTTACTGCCGAGTTTCAAAATATAGTAACCTTGAAACTAGCATGTAGATATATTACTTACACCTTTGTATTCCAGCTGGAAGAATACCCACACTTCATTCAAGAATAAATTCACAGCAGTTCAAAATCATTCAGCACTGCTTTGGGCACAGTTTCTGTCTCCAGCTCCTGTGGTACTTCATATCACTGAGTTTAAATAATAGATTAGAAATGAACAATGATCGTGCAGTGATTGTAAAGACAAAGAAACAAAATTTGTGTTCATTTTTATTCTAATTCCACTCGGAGTTTTTACTTGTGTTTAAAATTTAAAGCAGGGAGTGGAAACTCTGAGTGCAATGTTTTGCTTCCCTAAAGATATTTTAGCAATTTTTAAAAATTTAAATTTCTTCTCTCTACCCTTTATTCGTGTTTGTTAAAATCGAGGAAAGAAGCATTGCATCAATGGTGCAACTTGCTATTTGTATAAAATATGTATTTTATAGACATTCCAGACAGTTTTATTAAAATTCACTTATAAATTACTGTGAGGTTGTTTCTGATGACTGTTATGGGCCAATTATAAGTACATGTTTTCCATTTAAAAATAAAGTAATTGAATGTAAAAAAAGTAAAACAGTACCCTTTTCTCTTTTTTTGTATTATATACTTCCATTATTTTTAAATTTTTTTACTTTGTTATTTTTTAATGGCATGAATATAAAAATACACAGAACAAAAAAATTTTTCACTGCCTGCATTTTTTCTAGCCATTATTTTCAGTTCATTTCACAGTTATTACTGAATGTAAATGTGCCATAATAGGAAGAAATAAAAATTGATTCACTCTAGTTGTCTAGTATGCTAGGTGTATTCCACAGAGATTGGCAAACTTTTTCTGTGAAGACCCACATAGTAAATGTCTGAAGGTTTGTAGGCCATACTGTCTCTGCAACAACTACCGAATTCTGCAGCTGTATCATGAAATCAGTCATAGACAATACAAGTATGTTTGGCTGTTTTCCAATAAAACTGGATTTGCAGAAACAGGCAGCAAGCTGGATTTGGCCCTCTGGTCACAGTTTGCTGAAATTTGATCTATCTCAAATATGAGCAATAGGCATGTACTAATAAGGAAACACTTAAAAATCATTTTTTAAAGTAATTTAATTACCAAAAAGGAGGAGGGAGTGTGAGGAATCACTAAACAATTCAGTACTTTCTACAGAAAGGTAATAAACTCTTTTGTCAGAATCTAGGCTAACCAAATTCTCTTCATAAGCATCTATTTCTCAACTTATCTTTTTAAAAAAAAATAATGTTTATATTTATTTTTGAGACAAAGAGACACAGAGCATGAGAAGGGAGGGGCAGAGAAAGAGTGAGATACAGAATCCTAAGCAGGCTCCAGGCTCTGAGCTGTCAGCACAGAGCATGATGTGGAGTTCAAACTCGTCAACCGTGAGATCATGACCTGAGCCTAAGTCAGAAGCTCAACCCTCAACCGAGTGAGCCACTCAGGGTCCCTCAACTTATCTTTTAATCCTAATGACATAAAATATATATTAGAGGACTCGCCTATATTTGAAGATACAAAAATCCTGTGTTATATATAGCTTAGTCTCTTAAATAAAATATTTAGTAGATCCAAATCAATTTATTACAGTATGTCAAAAATGAATTTATCCTTCTAAATTTATCTGTGTAAATGTACTCTGTATTTGCACATACAGAGAATGTGCAAAAGAATAAAGAAGGTTGAAATTAGTATGGAATTTTATGATTATCAATAATTTAAAAACATCTATTCCTGGCTATGAAAATTTTAGGTTACATGTTAGAGAGGCAAGAAAAAAAAACGGGCAAAAATCCTAAAACTTACAATGACATTTGTTCTATTAGGTTTTCTTCCTTGCTTTGGAAAGATCATATTCACCATGAAATTTGCATTTATTTGGAGGGCCACTGGATTTCAAGTCCAAAAATGTTATCAGTTTTACTTCTTAGCAATGTAAACTTGATATCGCCTTTTCTTGCTTGATGCTTACTCTCTGTATTACTTTCTGTATGGCAAAATAAAATCACCCCTGGGGGAGTTTTCAATAGCACTCGTTCTAAAATTTAATGTATCACTGAGTGGAATTTAAATGCATTCTTAGACCTGATACCCATTTTTTCTGCTATAATATGTTTGGGGCAGGGATCAGAAATCTTTTTATTTAGTAAGTGTGGTGGTCCATGGATCAAATCTAAGAAATACTTCACATGTGAATAGCACTGGAAAGATGCAATATGCAAGGCAAAATAATACTAAAAACAATTAGTTCAGTGGATGAATAACTTTCAAAATGTGGATAGTTTTTGCTTGTTTGCTTAGAGAAAATTGAAAAACAGTTGCCTAAGAAAGGAATTATTTTTGTTTCTTTGTTCTTATTTTTCTAGTTAATTTAGGAGCAATAGAAGAAATTTTTATTTTATACGTTTACACATATTGTATGTGCATTATACAGATTTTATTAACACACTATAAATACATACACTAATTTCCTTTATTTGGGTACAAAATTTCTGAATTTCCTATGTTGACATTTGAAATAACTATTTCAAAACTTGATATTTATTAAGCAACATACACTACTTTGTGTTATTTCCCCCCTTACCTTATTCTTTAAAAAGACTTACATTTTTAGGAAGAGTAGATTTATAATGAAGATTGATTTTACCATGGGATGTCAGAAGTGAATTGTGTTTTATATTGTTGCATCCTAGGATCATAAAACGGAACAGGTTGTCCTTCTCCAGGAAGATTTGCCTTTACACTTTATGACTTAAGTTCACAGCAAAGATTGGGGAAAAAAAATCTAACACCTTTTATTATTTACTTGACTTATAAATATCATACAAGAAGAATAAAAGAATCTTAATGAATAGAAAGCATACTCAATCATTTCTCATCTCACACCAAATAAAGTTTATTACTCTGATTTCATACCACGACTTATAGAATTGTATCATCTCATTGGTCTTCTTGATTGAGAATAAATGCTTCATTAAATTTAAATATAGCAACCTAATAACAATAGTAAAACCAGAGAGAATAACGTCTGACATTAAAAGGATCACACACATCATTCTTTGGAATATATTCAACTTCTAGATAAAATGCAAAGTTTAATGTTGACAATTGCATAATAAAAGCAAAGAATTATGGTATGGCATAAGTATATAATAAAGTCAAGCTTATTTTGAGAACAATTTTTGATGTAAAAAGACCTTGTTGATTGTTTTTGAAATGGGAACTGTAGAAGAAAGAACAAATAATTATCATCCCTAGCTGTGGAACTGGGTGAAGAGTGGTGATCTTCACTGAGATGAGCAGTAGTCGAAGAGGAAGAGTGTGTGCTTTTTGAGGAGAGTGCAGGCAGACTTCAGGTTTTGTACAAATGGAGTATGAAGTGCATTGGAGGCCTCCAAATAGAGATGCCAAACAGGAAGTGGGCATATGTATCCGGAACTCAGAAAAGTCTTGGCTGGAGATGACCCCCAAAACTATTTCTTAGGCCTCAGACACAAATAGTCAATGTCTACAGGACATCTTTATTTGTATGGCTCAAAATTGCTAATAATTTAGCTTATTCAATGCCTAACCTAAAATATGCCTGAATCTAATTTTCAATTATTTCCCATTTCATTACAAATGGCATTTTATATTATCTAGTTCTAAACACCAGAGACTTAAGAAACTCATCCTGAAAGCCATATCTGATATTTCAAGAAACCCAAGGGTCATCCTATATACTCACTATTCCTTTCTGCTACCATGAGAGACCCATCTGTCAGTTTTGCCACCTAAATACTTCTGAAATTCACCTGCTTTCTCCTTCCCAAACTTTGTTTCCCTTAATGTAACAATTTCCTAAATGATATTGCATTTCCTCTTTCTGCTCACATTGTATTTTCCTAACAATCCTGAACTATGTTTTTAAAGCATGAATCTGATCATGTAACTCTTCTTCAATATTTTGTAATAATGGCTCTCCTATTATCTTAACAAAAATACATAATCCTTAAACCAGACTCAAAATGGGTATTATCCATCCCTTTCTCTGCCCTAATTATATTTGGTTCATTCTTTCATTCTTTTGACTCACCCACAATGACCAATTTTTTGTTCAAAAATTCCATGTTCTTTTTCATATATATCGCTAGGTTCTTTCAATGTGAAAAATTAAAACTGAATTGAACTAACTTCAGCATAAAGGTAAATTATCAAGAATTAAATGGAAGACTTCACAGAACTGACAAGAAAACAGGAAAATAGGCACAGAAAAAAAAAAAGAAAGAAAAAGAAGATTATCTGGAATCTAGAGAGAAGTACTTAATGTGTCCATACAGAAATGAATGAGCTCCAATTTTATTTTCATTAAAAAAAAAATCCTGTTCCAAAGTCATGTTGGAAGGAAAAAACATATGACTGTCTTCGCTTGGATTACATACACATTCCCTGGCAAGGGGAAGACAGAAGGACTTGAGCAACAACACGACCAGTACATTCAGTAGAGGAGGCACAATATTCCAAAAGTAAATTAAACTGCTTTTACAAAAGTCTCTGCAACTCATGACAGATGGCCAAAATTTCAAAAGCTCCATATACTGCCTCAGGACCTTTATCCTGCTGCCACTACCGCCTGCAATACTTTATCTTCTTTTTGGTAAGTTAATACCTGCTTCTGCTTTGATTTCAGCTCAAATATATGCTCTCAAAGAAACCCTTTCCATATCAGGTCTAGCTGCCATATACTCACTGGGTGTAGTAGTGTATTTTTCCTAAATAACAATGATCATGGATTATACTTACCAACTTATTTGTATGATTATTCAATTAAGGTTAATGAGCATATCACTTTTGCTCAGATTGGTGAAAGAATAGACAAATAGATCAATGCAATAAAATAGAGACCCCAAATACAGACTGGCACAAATATAGTCAACCGGTTTTTGGCAAAGGAGCAAAGGCAATACAATGGAGCAAAGATCATCTTTTCATCAAATGGTGCTAGAACAACTGACATTCATAAAAAAATTAAATCCAGTGTATCACTGATCTGACATAAAACACGAAACTATAAAACTAGAAGATAGCATAGCAAAAATTCTAGATGGCTTTCAGTATGGTGATGACTTTAGATACAACACCCACACCATTCATGAAAGAAATAATTGGTAAGTTTGACTTCATTAAAATTAAAGTCCTCTATTCTGTAAAAGACAATGTCAAGAGAATAAGACAAGTCACATCTGGAAGAAAAAACATACAAGAGACATATCTGTCTCCCAAACTATACAAAGAACTCTTAAAACTCCTCCATAAGAACACAAACAACCCACTAAAAACACAGATAGACTGAAGACCATAACAGACACTTCACCAAGAAGACACAGAGAAGACAAATACACATACAAAGATATGCTCTACACCATATGTCATCAGAGAAATGCAAATTAAAACAACACGATATGACTGCTTACGTATTAGAATGGTCAAAATTCAGCACATTAGAAGATCAAATGCTGGTAAGGACATGGATCAAGAAGAACTCATTCACTGCTGGTGAGAATGCAAAATCGTATAGCAACACTGAAAGACAGTCTGGAGGTTTCTTATACAATTAAACATACTCTTATCATATGATCCAGCAATCATGCTCCTCAGTATTTACTCAAAGGAGTTGAACACATGTCCACACAAAGACCTGAACACAAATGTTTATAGCATCTTACAAATTTCCAAAAGTTATATACAACAAAGATGTCCAACAGTAGGTAAATGGATAAAGGTAAATGGATTTCATATCCAGACAATGAACTGTTTTTCAGTGCTAAAAAGAAACGAGATGTCAAGTGCTGAAAAGATGGAAAAACTTAAATGCATGTTACTAAGTGAAGAAAGCCAGTATGAAAAGGTACATAGTATATGATTTGGGCTCTATGACATTCTAGGAAAGATAAAAATATGGAACAGTGAAAAAAGATCAGTGGTTTTCTGGGGTTAGAGAAGAGGGAAGAAAGAACAGGCAAAGCATGGAGTATTTTTAGGGCAGTGAGAGTATTCACTATAATGCTACAATGACAGGTCATTATAAATTTGTCCAAACAGAATGTACAACATGAAGAGTGAACTCCAATGTAATCTGGGGACATTGGGTGATAATGGTGTGATGGCTAACAGATATAGTTTCATTAGTTGTAACAAATGTACTACTTGGGTGGAGGATGTTGATGATAAGGGAGGCTATGTCCGTGGCACCTGGGTGGCTCAGTGGGTTAAGCTTCTGACTCCTGTTCAGGTCACGATCTCGCATTCCATGAATTCGAGCCTGTGACCAGCTCTGCGCTGACAGCTCGGAGCCTGGAACTTATTTCAGATTCTGTGTCTCCCTCTCTCTGCCCCTCCCCTGCTCACACTCTGTCTCTCAAAAATAAATAAACACTACACAATTTTAATTAAAATAAAAAGGAGGCTTGCTTGTGGGGGAAAGGGATTATATGAGAAATCTCTGTACCTTCCTCTCAATGTTGAACTAAATCTAAAATGCTCTAAAAAATAAAATTTTTAAAAAGTAAGCCTAGTATGGGAACATTTCAGGGATAAACAATGGAATAGGAACCCAATGGAACACCCAGGCCAGTAGGAGGACAGCAGGGTTCTGGTGAATACCGTGGAGCCTCAGGAAGTGTATTTCAAGGAATAAGTAGCCATGCCACAGGCCAACCATAAACTAGGATTGACTAAAAAACAAACAAACAAACAACACTGGATTTAGCAGAAAGTTTATGAATAATCTTGGGAGTAAGTTTCAGACAATGGGAGAGGGGAGAACTGAGAAACATAAATTGTGCAGAGCCTACTTACAAGAAGTTTGTAACATAAAAAGCAGTAGCCAGATAGGAATAGGAATCCCAAGGCCTATTTGTGTGTCCTTCACAGTTGTGTTGCTGCTGCAGTGTCTGAGGAGAAACAAATCTGAATGAGTTTACATATGCATGTAGAAAAGTTAAAATTGAAGGAAAATGTGAACATGTGGGCGAGTAAAGAAGAAATTGGTTGAAGGAGAGTTGGAAGGGGGAAATCCAGTTCAATACATTTAGGTAAGAAGGGACTTCTCCAATTTTAAGGAAGAGGCCTAGGAAATAGCTGTGGATATAAATAAGACTAGAGTTTTAGAACTAGAACTTTGAGGGAGGCTTGACCTATTTGCCATAGGAAGACAAGATCATTTGGCCATTAGTGCAATCCAGGCAAAAGGAGGATGAGGGGCTTGGAGGGTACCACTAGAAATAGAAAGAAATAAAATGATAGGGCGTTCCTGGGTGGCTCAGTCAGTTAAGTCTCTGACTACGGCTCAGGTTGTGACCTCACAGATTGTGGGTTTGAGCCCTGTGTCCGGGCTCTCTGTACCGACAGCACACAGCCTGAAGCTTGCTTCAGCTTTTGTGTCTCCCTCTCTCTCTCTCTCTGCCCCTCGCCCACTCACACTCTGTCTGTCTTTCTCTCTCAAAAATAAATAAATATTTAAAAATTGAAATAAATAAATAATTTAAAAGATGACAGGCAGCATTGGCTTCCAGCTTCATGGTTCTTGAAGTATAATCATATTTTGCCTTCTTGAAGAAAACAACAGAAAATTAAAAACTCTAAAATAAGTACAGAGCCTTGGGCAGAGTCTGTGCATGAAAGGGACCCTAAAGATTAAATTTCTTTAGCTTTGTGGTAAATCTGCTTCTTGCCACAAGACTTACTGATGACTTTGGCATGGAGAAGTAGCAGAAGCATTTGCATTTTTAAAAAAGTCTGTTCTAGCTGTGTCATGGAAAATGGATTGGAATGGTGATGTAGAAGTTGGGAAGTAAAGGAAAAGAAAGCAAGAGAAATGTGAGTAAAACACACATAAGAAAATATCTACCTTTCTTATCACAAAACAAGCCCAATTAGCAACATAATGAATTCTTTGATTGCTACAGGCAAATTAACATTTTTAATTTTTATCCAAAATATAATAAATAATAGTCCTACTTTATTTTAAATAATCAGATATTGAGTGTACATGTTTTATGATATTCATTTGCCTAGAGTCTTATTGCAAACTGAATATATTTAACAACATTCCTTGAGATAAACTTCAAATTGATGCAGAATAAATGTGTAATATCAAATATTTTTCTTAATAATATTCAACTGGAACAAAATCGTTTAAGAGTATCATTTTTTTAATTTAAAATTTTGTCATAATAATTTTAGATTCATATGCAGTTGTAAGAAATAATACACAGAGGTTCCTTGTATACTGTGCTCAGTTTCCCTCAAAGGTATCATTTTGCAATACAATAGTGTAATATCACAACCAAGATACTGATATGATACAATAGCTTATTTAGATTTATTATGTTTTACCTGTGGTCATTTTGGTAGGTGTATGTGTGCATTTTAAAGTTCCATACAATTTTACCACATGTGTAGGATTCTTGTATCCACCACCACAGTCAAGATACTGAATATATTTTTTAATTTTTTTAATTTTAATTTAACTTTTTTTTTTATTTGAGAGAGAGAGAGAGAGAGAGAGAGAGAGAGAGAGAGAGAGAGAGAATCCCAAACAGGCACCACAGTCAGCACAGAACGGTTCAGGGTTTGATCCCATGATGCTGGGATCATGACCTGAGCTGAAATCAAGAGTCAATCACTCATCTCACTGAGCCACACAGTGCCCCAAGATACTGAATAATTTTTTTTTTTGTGCTTAACTAAAATTCGTTTGCTTTTTCATGTACATGACATCACATTATACCAAAAATTTAATATATGTATTTTATACATAAATTTTTTTTTATGAAGTTTATTGACAAATTGGTTTCCATACAACACCCAGTGCTCATCCCATAAGGTGCCCTCCTCAATACCCATCACCCACCCGCCCCTCCCTCCCACCCCCCATCAACCCTCAGTTTGGTCTTAGTTTTTAACAGTCTCTTATGCTTTGGCTCTCTCCCACTCTAACGTCCTTTTTTTTTTTTTTTTTTTTTTCCTTCCCCTCCCCCATGGGTTCCTGTTAAGTTTCTCAGGATCCACATAAGAGTGAAACCATATGGTATCTGTCTTTCTCTGTATGGCTTATTTCACTTAGCATCACACTCTCCAGTTCCATCCACGTTGCTACAAAAGGCCATATTTCATTTTTTCTCATTGCCACGTAGTATTCCATTGTGTATATAAACCACAATTTCTTTATCCATTCATCAGTTGATGGACATTTAGGCTCTTTCCATAATTTGGCTATTGTTGAGAGTGCTGCTATGAACATTGGGGTACAAGTGCCCCTATGCATCAGTACTCCTGTATCCCTTGGGTAGATTCCTAGCAGTGCTATTGCTGGGTCATAGGGTAGGTCTATTTTTAATTTTCTGAGGAACCTCCACACTGCTTTCCAGAGCGGCTGCACCAATTTGCATTCCCACCAACAGTGCAAGAGGGTTCCCGTTTCTCCACATCCTCGCCAGCATCTATAGTCTCCTGATTTGTTCATTTTGGCCACTCTGACTGGCGTGAGGTGATACCTGAGTGTGGTTTTGATTTGTATTTCCCTGATAAGGAGCGACGCTGAACATCTTTTCATGTGCCTGTTGGCCATCTGGATGTCTTCTTTAGAGAAGTGTCTATTCATGTTTTCTGCCCATTTCTTCACTGGGTTATTTGTTTTTCGGGTGTGGAGTTTGGTGAGCTCTTTATAGATTTTAGATACTAGCCCTTTGTCCGATATGTCATTTGCAAATATCTTTTCCCATTCCGTTGGTTGCCTTTTAGTTTTGTTGGTTGTTTCCTTTGCTGTGCAGAAGCTTTTTATCTTCATAAGGTCCCAGTAATTCACTTTTGCTTTTAATTCCCTTGCCTTTGGGGATGTGTCGAGTAAGAGATTGCTACGGCTGAGGTCAGAGAGGTCTTTTCCTGCTTTCTCCTCTAAGGTTCTGATGGTTTCCTGTCTCACATTTAGGTCCTTTATCCATTTTGAGTTTATTTTTGTAAATGGTGTGAGAAAGTGGTCTAGTTTCAACCTTCTGCATGTTGCTGTCCAGTTCTCCCAGCACCATTTGTTAAAGAGGCTGTCTTTTTTCCATTGGATGTTCTTTCCTGCTTTGTCAAAGATGAGTTGGCCATACGTTTGTGGGTCTAGTTCTGGGGTTTTATTCTATTCCATTGGTCTGTGTGTCTGTTTTTGTGCCAATACCATGCTGTCTTGATGATGACAGCTTTGTAGTAGAGGCTGAAGTCTGGGATTGTGATGCCTCCTGCTTTGGTCTTCTTCTTCAAAATTCCTTTGGCTATTCGGGGCCTTTTGTGGTTCCATATGAATTTTAGGATTGCTTGTTCTAGTTTCGAGAAGAATGCTGGTGCAATTTTGATTGGGATTGCATTGAATGTGTAGATAGCTTTGGGTAGTATTGACATTTTGACAATATTTATTTTTCCAATCCATGAGCAGGGAATGTCTTTCCATTTCTTTAAATCTTCTTCAATTACCTTCATAAGCTTTCTATAGTTTTCAGCATACAGATCCTTTACATCTTTGGTTAGATTGATTCCTAGGTATTTTATGCTTCTTGGTGCAATTGTGAATGGGATCAGTTTCTTTATTTGTCTTTCTGTGGCTTCATTGTTAGTGTATAAGAATGCAACTGATTTCTGTACATTGATTTTGTATCCTGCGACTTTGCTGAATTCATGTATCAGTTCTAGCAGACTTTTGGTGGAGTCTATCGGATTTTCCATGTATAATATCATGTCATCTGCAAAAAGCGAAAGCTTGACTTCATCTTTGCCAATTTTGATGCCTTTGATTTCCTTTTGTTGTCTGATTGCTGATGCTAGAACTTCCAGCACTATGTTAAACAACAACGGTGAGAGTGGGCATCCCTGTCGTGTTCCTGATCTCAGGGAAAAAGCTCTCAGTTTTTCCCCGTGGAGGATGATGTTAGCTGTGGGCTTTTCATAAATGGCTTTTATGATCTTTAAGTATGTTCCTTCTATCCCGACTTTCTCAAGGGTTTTTATTAAGAAAGGGTGCTGGATTTTATCAAAGGCCTTTTCTGCATCGATTGACAGGATCATATGGTTCTTCTCTTTTTTTTTGTTAATGTGATGGATCACGTTGATTGATTTGCGAATGTTGAACCAGCCCTGCATCCCAGGAATGAATCCCACTTGATCATGGTGAATAATTCTTTTTATATGCTGTTGAATTCGATTTGCTAGTATCTTATTGAGAATTTTGGCATCCATATTCATCAGGGATATTGGCCTGTAGTTCTCTTTTTTTACTGGGTCTCTGTCTGGTTTAGGAATCAAAGTAATACTGGCTTCATAGAATGAGTCTGGAAGTTTTCCTTCCCTTTCTATTTGTTGGAATAGCTTGAGAAGGATAGGTATTATCTCTGCTTTAAACATCTGGTAGAACTCCCCTGGGAAGCCATCTGGTCCTGGACTCTAATTTTTTGGGAGATTTTTGATAACCCATTCAATTTCTTCGCTGGTTATGGGTCTGTTCAAGCTTTCTATTTCCTCCTGATTGAGTTTTGGAAGAGTGTGGGTGTTCAGGAATTTGTCCATTTCTTCCAGGTTGTCCAATTTGTTGGCATATAATTTTTCATAGTATTCCCTGATAATTGTTTGTATCTCTGAGGGATTGGTTGTAATAATTCCATTTTCATTCATGATTTTATCTATTTGGGTCATCTCCCTTTTCTTTTTGAGAAGCCTGGCTAGAGGTTTGTCAATTTTGTTTATTTTTTCAAAAAACCAACTCTTGGTTTCATTGATCTGCTCTACAGTTTTTTTAGATTCTATATTGTTTATTTCTGCTCTGATCTTTATTATTTCTCTTCTTCTGCTGGGTTTAGGCTGCCTTTGCTGTTCTGCTTCTATTTCCTTTAGGTGTGCTGTTAGATTTTGTATTTGGGATTTTTCTTGTTTCTTGAGATAGGCCTGGATTGCAATGTATTTTCCTCTCAGGACTGCCTTCGCTGCGTCCCAAAGCGTTTGGATTGTTGTATTTTCATTTTCGTTTGTTTCCATATATTTTTTGAGTTCTTCTCTAATTGCCTGGTTGACCCACTCATTCGTTAGTAGGGTGTTCTTTAACCTCCATGCTTTTGGAGGTTTTCCAGACTTTTTCCTGTGGTTGATTTCAAGCTTCATAGCATTGTGGTCTGAAAGTATGCATGGTATGATTTCAATTCTTGTAAACTTATGAAGGGCTGTTTTGTGACCCAGTATATGATCTATCTTGGAGAATGTTCCATGTGCACTCGAGAAGAAAGTATATTCTGTTGCTTTGGGATGCAGAGTTCTAAATAGATCTGTCAAGTCCATCTGATCCAGTGTCTCATTCAGGGCCCTTGTTTCTTTATTGACCGTGTGTCTAGATGATCTATCCATTTCTGTAAGTGGGGTGTTAAAATCCCCAGCAATTACCACATTCTTATCAATAAGGTTGCTTCTGTTTACGAGTAATTGTTTTATATATTTGGGGGCTCCGGTATTCGGCGCATAGACATTTATAATTGTTAGCTCTTCCTGATGGATAGACCCTGTAACTATTATATAATGTCCTTCTTCATCTCTTGTTACAGCCTTTAATTTAAAGTCTAGTTTGTCTGATATAAGTATGGCTACTCCAGCTTTCTTCTGGCTTCCAGTAGCATGATAAATAGTTCTCCATCCCCTCACTCTGAATCTAAAGGTGTCCTCAGGTCTAAAATGAGTCTCTTGTAGACAGCAAATAGATGGGTCTTGTTTTTTTATCCATTCTGATACCCTATGTCTTTTGGTTGGCGCATTTAATCCATTTACATTCAGTGTTATTATAGAAAGATACGGGTTTAGAGTCATTGTGATGTCTGTCTGTTTTATGCTTGTAGTGATGTCTCTGGTACTTTGTCTCACAGGGTCCCCCTTAGGATCTCTTGTAGGGCTGGTTTAGTGGTGACAAATTCCTTCAGTTTTTGTTTGTTTGGGAAGACCTTTATCTCTCCTTCTATTCTAAACGACAGACTTGCTGGATAAAGGATTCTCGGCTGCATATTTTTGCTGTCTAGCACCCTGAAAATCTCGTGCCAATTCTTTCTGGCCTGCCAAGTTTCAAAAGAGAGATCAGTCACGAGTCTTATAGGTCTCCCTTTATATGTGAGGGCACGTTTACCCCTTGCTGCTTTCAGAATTTTCTCTTTATCCTTGTATTTGGCCAGTTTCACTATGATATGTCGTGCAGAAGATCGATTCAAGTTACGTCTGAAGGGAGTTCTCTGTGCCTCTTGGATTTCAATGCCTTTTTCCTTCCCCAGTTCAGGGAAGTTCTCAGCTATTATTTCTTCAAGTACCCCTTCAGCACCTTTCCCTCTCTCTTCCTCCTCTGGGATACCAATTATGCGTATATTATTTCTTTTTAGTGTATCACTTAGTTCTCTAATTTTCCCCTCATACTCCTGAATTTTTTTATCTCTCTTTTTCTCAGCTTCCTCTTTTTCCATAACTTTCTCTTCTAGTTCATCTATTCTCTCCTCTGCCTCTTCCATCCGAGCCGTGGTGGTTTGCATTTTGTTTTCCATTTCCTTTAAAGCGTTTTTCAGCTCCTCGTGACTGTTCCTTAGTCCCCTGATGTCTGTAGCAAAAGATTCTCTGCTGTCCTGTATGCTGTTTTCCAGCCCAGCGATTAATTTTATGACTACTATTCTAAATTCACTTTCTGTTATATTATTTAAATCCTTTTTGATCAGCTCATTAGCTGTTGTTATTTCCTGGAGATTCTTCTGAGGGGAATTCTTCCGCTTGGTCATTTTGGATAGTCCCTGGTGTGGTGAGGGCCTGCAGGGCACTTCCCCTGTGCTGTGGTGTATAACTGGAGTTGGTGGGCGGGGCCGCAGTCCGACCTGATGTCTGCCCCCAGCCCACCGCTGGGGCCACAGTCAGACTGGTGTGTGCCTTCTCTTCCCCTCTCCTAGGGGCGGGATTCACTGTGGGGTGGCGTGGCCCGTCTGGGCTACTTGCACACTGCCAGGCTTGTGATGCTGGGGATCTGGCGTATTAGCTGGGGTGGGAAGGCAAGGTGCACGGCGGCAGGGGGGGCAGGCTTAGCTCGCTTCTCCTTAGGTGATCCACTTCAGGAGGGGCCCTGTGGCAGCCGGAGGGAGTCAGATCGCTGCCGGAGGTTTGGCTCCGCAGAAGCACAGAGTTGGGTGTTCGCGCGGAAAGAGCAATTTCCCTGGCCGGAGCCGGTTCCCTTTGGGATTTTGGCTGGGGGATGGGCGGGGGAGATGGCGCTGGCGAGCGCCTTTGTTCCCCGCCAAACTGAGCTCTGTCGTCCGGGGGCTCCGCAGCTCACCCTCCCTTTGTCCTCCAGCCTTCCCGCTTTCCGAGCAGAGCTGTTAACTTATGACCTCCCAGACACTAAGTCGCGCTTGCTGTCGGAACACAGTCCGTCAGGCCCCTCCGCTTTTGCAAGCCGGACTCGGGGGCTCTGCTTGGCCGGCGAGCCGCCCCTCTGCCCCGGCTCCCTCCCGCCAGTCCGTGGAGCGCGCACCGCCTCGCCGCCCTTCCTACCCTCTTCCGTGGGCCTCTCGTCTGCACTTGGGTCCGGTGACTCTGTTCTGCTAATCCTCTGGTGGTTTTCTGGGTTATTTAGGCAGGTGTAGGTGGAATCTAAGTGATCAGCAGGACGCGCGGTGAGCCCAGCGTCCTCCTATGCCGCCATCTTCCCAGAATCCGATACTGAATAATTTTAACACCACATACATGAGGTATTCTTTTTTTCTAAGTTTCTTTATTTTGATAGAGAGTGGGGGAAGGGCAGAGAAAGAGGGAGAGAGAGAGAATTCTAAGCAGGCTCTCAGCTCTCAGCACAGAGGCAGACGCGGGGCTCAAACTCACAGACTGTGAGATCGTGACCTGAGTTAAAGTGGGACGCTTAACCAACTAAGCCACCCAGGCACCCCTACATGAGGTATTCTAAAATGAAATTATGTGGAATATTTTATTTCTCTATCCGCAAAATAAGTAAAAAAAGAGATATTGTCCCTTAATGATTTTGTTATATAACTTAATCATAAATTAGTGAATTACAGTTTTGTAATCTCAAATAGTACGAACATCTGAAGCAGGATCACACTTGCCATCTTGATTTCTTGCAACAAAACGTATCCACTAGTTAGTGGCAATAATTTAGGGAAATGACAAGTCAGGAATAAGAAGACCAGTTTCTAAGATATTGCAATAAGTCAGATATTAGAATCTATAGATAAGACACTAAGCACAATAGACATTATACATTAGTTCCCATAGGTACTCTTTCCCTACCTTAAAAACAAACAAAAACACATGTATAATTTCATGAGAAAGGGCATTATGCTCATCTTTATATAGTAAAGATGTGTTTTGCCAGTGGAAAACATTTATGTGAAGTACAACATTAAAGTACAATTATTGAAGTTACACGGTGTTTAGAATATATCCTGTATAAATATGTGAGTTGTTACATCACATTTAAATATGTATTTTCCTACTGAAGAATGCATTTATTTAAGGTTCATGTTTAAAGTATAATTATTCATGTAACAGACTATTTAGAATATGTGCTGTATAAATATGTAAATTTATTTTGTACTTGCACTTTAAAGGAGCTTTTTTTTTAAAAGAGATTACTGTCTGCCTGTGAAGTATTTTATCTGGTTTTGTTATGGAAACCTTCCTGGGGGTGGGGTGGTGGAAGAGAGAGAAAAAGTACAGTACATTGACCATCCTCTCTTCCACAGGAAACCCTTTCCCATGTAGAAGTTAGACTTACATGGAGTAAATCACCTTCATTACTTCCATTTTCTAGGCTCAAGGGCATAGGCTTTAGCACAGTTCATCTTCATGGACATTGGTGTGAAAAATGTGTTCCTCCCTGAAACAGATGAGCCCCATGAAGGCTCAAACCTCATTTCTGGCCAGATGACTATTGGCTCCATCAGAACCTCAACTTGTCAGGATAGGTTTTTTGTGGTATGTGTTAGATGTGGTCATGTTCCTAAATTTAGGGCCAGGAATAACTAGAAATTGGCTAGAGGTTTGTACGTGGAAATCTAAATTTATGAGACAGATGAATAAATGGGTAAGCAGAGTAAAGATGAGGAAAAACAGACCTTATGCCAGAGAATGACAATTGAGTTGCTGAAGATTAGATTGGATACATTGAAACACATGAGATAGTAAATAATTGTATAGTGGTTTTGTAGGATTATGTCTAGTTTTTAAAATTTTTTAATGTTTATCTTTTTTTGAGAGAGAGAGACAGAGCTCAAGAGGGTAAGGGCCAGAGAGAGAGGGAGACAGAATCTGCAGCAGGCTCCAGGCTCAGAACTGTCAGCACAGAGCCCGATGCAGGGCTGGAACTCACGAACCATGAGATCATGACCTGAGCCAAAGTCGGATGCTTAACTGACTGAGCCACCCAGGCGCCCCTGATTATGTCTAGTTTTTAGGAAATACACACCCAAATATTTATGGGTAAAGGGACATCAACATAGTCTAAAAAAGTTCAGAAAAAAAAAGTATGTACATTTGTATGTGTGTGCATGAGGGAGAGTTTGTGTGTGCATGTGAGAGGTAAAAAAAAAAGTAACCTAAATGTGATAAAAAGTAAGCATTTGAGAAATCTGTGTTGTCTTTACTATGATTGTAATTTTAATGTAATGTAATGAATTGTCAAAATAAAAAAATAAAAGATAAAATAATTGGAAATCAGCCTATTTTTTTTCTTCATGTCTAGAGGTTATTTTTTGATAATGTGAGGGAAGAAACTAGAATAATATGTTTCCTTCAGAAAACAGGCAGAAAAGAGACAAACAGGGTAAGTTAACCAAACATTAATGAGACAAAAACTGACCCTTGATATGATTCTTCTTTTTCTATCACATTGCCACTGCCATATTTTGAATCCTATTATCTGGATTGGGCCAGCAATCTACTAATTGGTATTCCTGGTATGATATACGCTGTGTTCCTTATTAATTTTTTCTAAATCATTGCATTACAGCAATAAGTCTATCTCCCCTCATATTTGAACTAGATTTAAAAGTTAAAAAAGTCAGGGACTGAGTCTTCCTAGTTCACCAAACCTGAGGTCCTTCCTGGCAGAGTGATTTGTTAAAAGGATGGTATTGTGACTAGATTCTACATTCATAATATAAATACAATAACAACACAAATCAACAGAGAAACAGTACATTCATATTGTGCTACATTCATGGAAAAGTTGAAGTTAACGGGCTTTCAAGATTTTCAGAGAAAATACCATATTCTTCAACTGGTTGTTCCCTGCTGTTATTTCAAATTCAGAATCCTGGACTAGATAAAACATCAGTATTTGCTTATTTTTTTAATGTTCCTTTTTTTAAGAGAAGCAAATTAGTAAATTTTTTATGAGTTTTGTTTTGATCAAAATTTCAAAATAGCTGAACATGTCTGAAGAGTGAATGGAGCACGGAGAGTAAACAAGCAGCTTCTGTTTTTTTAATTTTTTAAATGTTTATTTATTTTTGAGAGAGAGAAAGAGAGAGTCAGAGTGTGAGCAGGGAGAAGCAGAGAGAGAGAAGGAGACACAGAATCCAAAGCAGGCTGCAGACTCTGAGCTGTCAGCACAGAGCCCAATCGTGGGGCTTGAACCCACAAACTGGGAGATCTTGACCTGAGCCAAAGTCTGACGCTTAACAGACTGAGCCATTCAGGCACCCCAAAGCAACTTCTATAAAGAGGAGGTGTATTGGACAATTGAGATACAAGATGTAAGAATAGTATGACAAATACGTACCAGTTAAGGGGCCTTGAAATACCTTTCCTTATAAGAAAACACAGGTGCACACACACATACGAATATGTAAAATAAAGAAACAAATAGGTAATGGAAAGTACATTGCAATACAACTAAAAATATCTGGGTTGCACTTGTAGTTCTGCCCCTGATTTACTGTTTCTTTAGACAAATCCTTTAGTTTCTCTGAACTTTAATTATCTTAAGTGAATATTGTGTACCTCACAGATAAATCTGAGGAATCTGTAAAATGGGGTAGAATTTCTCAAAATGAATCATCTTGGAACAGAGATAATAGTCCACGGAAAATAAAATGAAATAACACATGTAAAATTTTACTTGAAATAATGAAATTCTGTGTTAGAATCAACTGATTTAATTTAAAATAGGAAACACATTGACATATATATAAATTTGCATATTAATATGTAAAAGATGACACATCAGGAGGCAATACCCTTTTTGGACTCTGCAGACAAAATACTGATGCCAGTACAGAACCGAATCTCTGATTTTCTGATTTTAACGAATTTGTTCCAAAACTATTAACATATAAACTATTTGGTAACTACTAAATCACATGGGCATGCACTTTAGTGGATTATGCTCAAACAATGTTTGATATAGAAGTGTACAAATCTTAGAAATGAGGGGATATTAACATAGGTGGGAAATAGGAATTAAAACATATTCTTGCCACTAAAATTTCCATATATTGGAAATGCAGTTCAATAAATCCAGTGCAACTCTACTGAAAAGTAACCTGTTTTCATAGCCAACTTAGAACAGAGAAAGGTTTTTCCTAATCCAAATCCAGTTGATGTATAAATTTTTTCTGATTCTTTTGAATTCGTGTTGACCACCATTACCAAACACATGAACTAGAGTAGATCAATTATAGAATGAAGTTTTATAAAACTCCTAGAAAACATTATTTCTCTAACCTTATTTCTCTAACCTTATTTTCTCTAACTTTATTTCTCTAACCTCAAACCTCAAACCTGTGTTTGCTATTAGAATGTATACTGTATTTACCTATAATTTTATCTCTCACATCCCTCCAAAGGTGATGATGATGATGGTATCATCTATATTTACCACATTTTAGGCTGAGTGGTAAATCTTTAGTGTGAATTGCCTTATTTAGTTTTTACAGAAGCCATGTAGAGTTAAGTCACTTGAGGTAAGTGAAGTTAAAAAGGGTTAAAAAATGTGTCCAATTTCACAAGTTCAATAAATGTTACAGACAGAATTTGAACCAGGGACTTTTTAATTCCAGAACTTTTGTTTTTAACTACTTTACTCTGCTCCTGCTTCTGGACAGATAAACACATTGTTATGGGAGACTTGAGATTGTTTGATACTGCTACTAAAGTCAGCACTGATTCAAATATTAGACTTACCTTCAGTGTCAGATTTGCAACAACTTTGCACATCTAAATGTTACTTCAGATCTCAGTTCAAATTACAATTTCAAATAACTTCATTTCAATTCTTGAAAGGAAATGTGTTCATGTTTATTTTTAAAAAATATTGTTTGGGGCTCAGGAGAAGGTATTCCATTTCAACATGTAACAGTTTTTGTTTTTCAAGTTTATTTATTTTGAGAGAGGGGAGAGAGAGAGAGAGAGAGAGAGAGAGAGAGAGACAGGGAGAGAGATTGAGAGCAGGGGAGGCACTGAGAGAAAGGAAGAGAGAGAATCCCAAGCAGGCTCCATACTGTCAGAGCAGAGACCAACGCAAGGCTGGATCTCATGAACCGTGAGATCATGACCTGAGTCGAAATCAAGAGCCAGACACTTAACTGACTGACCCATCCAGGTGCCCCACATGTAACAATTTTCCTATCCAAGTATGTTTTCTAAATATAACATGAGCATCTTTTAATCAGTTAATAAACTTAAAATGTTATTTAATAAATACTGATGTAGATATCATTTACAGTATCTTAAAACACACATACATCAATTGGATAAAAATCTCCCTTTGTATAAGATATCATTACCTATTCGTGAATTTAATCATAGTTCTTTCCTAACATATCGTACCAGAGATAATGTTCATGTTCTTTCCCTTCAGTTTTCAGTGTTTTATTCAAGATGACTGAGTTAGACTAAATTTTCCCAGCTCTTAACTCTGCCCCTGGAGAATCTACTTCGCCTGGAGTTCTCTTTGTGTCACTGTATTACAGACGGTTCAATGACTCACATAAAAATACTACTAGTCTACATTTGTTGTGTGCCTACTAGTTTTGGAGCTCAGTTAAAACTTGAAAAATCACTCTTACAATGCTACAGTGCATTTAATTACTGAATTGCTGGTATAGGATTTATACACACACACACACACACACACACACACACACACACACTAGAGTTAATCATAGTTTTATTGTTTATAAAAAGTTCATTAGGAAAGGGTATTTAATGGTTATCTGCTAGCATTTTTAAAAGGCATAGTGGTAATCAGCCCCCAAAGGACTCTGTCTACCTAAGGTTAGCTGAAAACCACAGCAGCCTAATTAGCATCCCAAATCACCACCCAGCCATCTGTTATCTCTAGGCAAAGCAGAAGAAAATGTAAATGTCTAGGAAATAAGGGCTTTCAGTGAAAAGTCCAGATTTTTAATTTTTTTTTCATTTTTCCTCATAGTATTGGCATAGTCTTTGTATAGCAATATAGTATGCTGCTAGTGATGAAAGATCCTTATATTTTTGACAAGTGCATATAAGGAAAGGTGTTAGAGATAGCAGAGCCAGAAAATCATAAGACACACATATCACTTCAGTCTATTTTTAAAGATCAAAAATAGGATGCAAAGTAAGTGGACAAACAGAATTTCACTCCCTAGGGCTACCATCTGACACCTTGTGCTGACATAAACTCATTATAAAAATGACACATTTTTCAAACAGGTGACATAGTTTGTTACAAGATTTGAAAATTACACAGCTCTTATCTTACCAGGAATGACTATATATATTTTTCACACACAGTTCAGTTTATATCAAAACAATCTGTTTTGATACAAAATAAGTGAATGGTGTTGCAATGTTCTGGCCTTTGGGGGAAAATATTCTTTTTTGAACCCAGTATTACTCTTCTTTGTCCTGCAGGATTTCCCTGGTATCAAAGGCAAAAATAAAACTTTATTATGTCTGTGCTAATGAAGCACTGGAAATATAAGTAAGAGAGCAGTTTACAAAATATTTTATAATGAGAAAAAGATAATAAAACTTAAACCCTTCTTAATCTATTTTCCTATCCTACTGAGGCGGCTACTTTGAACATCAAAACCACTTATAAATACTCTATGCTGCATCTCGAGAAAGTACCATGATTTTTATCGAGAAAAGAAGGTAATTTCAATTCCAGTTCTTTTCAGGCACACCAAGAATATTAATCAATTAATAAATGGATAAAATTCTTTAGGTAATGTGAAAATTCTTTTTTCCAAGAAATTACATTCAAATACCACTAAAAACCATGTTATTATATATAGTCATTGTTATGTAACTTGGAAGCAATCTATGGATTGTATCGTAGTGATGTATGATGATAGATTAAAATGGTAAGACTATGAAAGAATCAGAATATGATATCTACTACAAATGTTAATACTGAAATGATAAAATATTTTATTTTTTTGGATTACAACTTACTCTCAGTTTTTATTATTCTGGGGTAGTATTCTGCAATAATAAGCATTGAAAATATACTTTCTCTTTCTGGCTCACTTATTCATTCAACAATAGATTGTTGAGTATCTATTTATGTTAAGCAACATCTTAAAGACTCGGAGTATACAATTAGTCAAACTTCTTAGTCTCATAGTGTATTAGCTAGCGTGTGTATGAGACATTCATCAAATAATGACATAATGGCAAGAAAAACAGAAAACAAAGCAAATAAATCTATGTGGATATGTACTGGAATCTGACCTAGCCTGGGGAGGGGCTGAGATTGCACACATGAGAAAGCAACTCTTGACATGGAGTCTAAAGGGTAACAAGAAATTAATTAAGCAAAGAAAAATTAAGCAAATGAATCTCACAGGTAAATACTCTGTGTTATGAGAAGTATAACATATTTAAGAAACTTAAAAAGACCAGGGAAAGGAAAATAAATGATACAACATGAAGCTTAAAAGGTAGTCAGGAAAGTTCATGCAGTGCTTTGGTCTCAGTCCTGAAAATATCGGTAAGCCACCAAGTGCTTTTATGCCACAAAATGATATAGTCAGGTGCATGTTTGGAAGAAAACTCTGTGGCTGTACTGTGGAGAGGAGATACATTGATGGTAATGAACATGGTGTAGAGGCTATTGTGCTAGTCGGTAAAGAGATTATAATTATTTGGAGTGACTTGAGAGCGGTAGATAATCAGCCAAGTGGATGAAGTTAAGAAGTTATTTGACAGAATTTAATAAGTTGCCACCTGCTTGGTGATTTTTTTCAACTATATAACCTTGTAGAGACTTTATTTCTTTTTTTTTTTTAGTGTTTATTTATTTTGAGAGTGATGTGTGCACATGAATGAGGGAGGGGCAGAGAAGAGAGGGAGAGAGACAATCCCAAGCATGCTCTGTGCTATCAGCACAGGGCCTTATGCGGGACTCCATTTCACAAACCATGAAATCATGACTTGAGTGAAAATCAGGAGTCAGACACTTAACCAACTGAGCCACCTAGGTGCCCTGAGACTTTATTTCTTTATATGTAGATTCATGAATATTAACAATTCATTTAAATATGATGGCTTGATAGGCTTAATCAGTGAAATATGATAGATAATCTTATGGGTTTATCTCCTTTCCTTCCAAACCCATTGTGTTAGTAATTAGTGTCCTTCCCTATCATATGTGAATTAAGCACGGACATGTGATCTATATCAATTAAAGACAAGACTAGAGATGAAGGTCATGAAAATCTTTGACTACCTAACAAGGAAGAAAGGAGGAACAGATCCGATGTAACCATGTAAGTCCAAAATCTAGCAAATTAAATTCCATTTGATCTTGGTGTGGTTTTTTTTTCTTCTTAAGAAAGTCTTTTATTTTTTATTTTTTTCCCATGAAGGCAGTGTGTTTACTCAGCCATCTGGGGACTGAGTACATTGAACAGTCAGAAAAAAAACATTTCCCCTCAATTCAATATACCCCTCTTATAGTAAGTAAGTCTTCACTCATCTACTTAATCAGATTACAATATTTCAAAAGATTACTTAATGCCTTTAGTGTCCATTAAGATGATTTTGATTAAAATCCTTTGATTTTATGGCTCCAGAATAATATTGTTTGGTTCCATGCTCTGTCCTCCAGGCCCATAGGGGCAGCTGCAACGGCTATCCATGCTTTCCAGCATGGCTCCACGACTCCACCTGTCATTAAGGGCCCTGCCTTCCCAAACTGAGATGGAGATACCTTGCTCCCAGGGCCTATGTGGGAGTGATGATCTCTGAATCACCTTCAGGGTCAGTCATCCCTTGTTTTGTTAGCAATCTTCCTTCATTCTGTCCCATTTTCTCTGTTTTTTTTTTCTTTTTCTTTTTTCTTTTTTTTTATTCCCAGTCAGCAGTGTTTCTACTGGTATAATTCCAACTCTATTTGCAGCCTCTACTGACAAAACTGATTTAATTTCCAGTTTATACTCATACTAATTTCCTCATCGAATGGTTGTTCAATCACATCCTTAGTGTCCTCTTCAGAATAAGCCTTCTCAGTTTTTGCAACATGGACAGGCTGAATACCCAGATCTTCTAATTCTGGTTCTTTTTGCCTAACAACTCCTTCAATGTATCCCTCCCCTCATATTTTACTATAAGAGGTATGGAATTGCTCCTTCAACACTTTGCTTAGAAATATCCTCAGCTAAATATCCAATTTCACTGCTTGTAAGTTTTACCTTTTGTACAACAGTAAAATATAATTCAGCCCAATTTGTTGCCACTTTGTATCAAGGATACCCTTTCCTGAATTTTGCAACAGCCTATTCCTCATTTCCGTTTGAGACTTCACCAGAATGGCTTTTAATGCCCATCTTAATGACATTATTCATGATGATATATGTATTCTCTACAATGACAGAGGCTTCTCCCATAGCTCTCTTCTTTTCTTCCTCAACAGAACTGCCTTTATTATTTATATTTCTATTAACTATCCCTTCAAGGCAATCTAGGCTTCTGCCAGCACCTACCTCAAAAATTCTCCTGTTCTCTACTCAGGGCAAAGCCACTTCCACTTTTTTTTAGATACCTGTTACAGGAGCCTTCCACTTTACATTACCAAAATCTGTATTAGGCTGCTTGGGCCAGCAAACAACATATCATAAATTAGGTGACTTCAACAACAGAAATTGGTTTTTTCACAACTCTAGAAGACAGAAGTCTACGATCAAAGATGGAAGTCTGTGATCAAAGATGCTGGCTAATTTGTTTTCCGGGGATAGCTATCTTCCAGGCTTGTAGATGGCTACATTCTCCTTGTGACCTTCCATGGCTTTTCCTGGGGTCATACATAAGGAAACAGAGAGAGTGTGTATAGCTCTCTGGCATCTCTTCTTATAAAGACACTAACCTTACCGGAATAGAACCCCACATTTATGATTTCATTTAACCTTAATTACTGCTTTAGAGTCTCCACTCCAAATACAGCCACACTGGGGTTTAGGACTTCAACATATAAATTTTGGGAGGGATCCAAACATTCAGTCTGTAACACCTGAGTTGCTTCTTCCTTTTGACTATTGTGATAATGTTGTTGATCGTGGGGTACAAATATCTGGTTCAGTCCCTGCTTTCGTTTCTTTTGGATATGTATAAAATTGCTGGATCGTATGGCAACATTCATTAACTTTTTTCAACAAATATTTAAGTACTTACTATTCTACAAGCATTGTGCTGTGTACCTAGAACAAGTGACTGCCGTTAAAAATTGATCTCAGACTCCTCTAAGCTTGCAAGGTCAAGCCTATCCCCTAAGGCAAGAGTACCATATATATCAGTTTCTCCAGTAGAAACTGCCCAAGTTTAAAGCAACAACACATTTTATTCTTAATAGCGTCCTTCTTTTGATCATGGGCTTCATGGTCACATTACCTAAAACCAATTCCTAAAACGCAGGTCCTTAAAATGATTCCACCTGTCACATATGTTCATAACTCTCTACTCAGGCAAATGTTCCATCACCAGAGTGGTAGTCCATTCTTTTAAATGGCTATTATAATCTTTTTAAGTTTTTATTTTTTATTTGAGAGAGAGAGAGAGCATGCTCATGCTCAAGTGTGAGAGGGGCAGAGAAAGAGGGGACAGAGGATCCAAAGTGGGCTCTGTACTGAGGAGAGAGCCCAATGCAGGGCTTGAACTCTCCAATGTGAGATTGTAACCTGGGCCAAAGGTGGAGGCCTAACCTACTGAGCCCCCCAGGAACCGCTTGGCTATTCTATTTTTATCCTTTTTAGAATTTCAGGGATTTTTTCCTATTAATTAAAGAGCATTAATGCTAATACTTAAAGTGAACTGCAAATCTAAGGAAGCAGAGAAAGTCAAAAGTAAGAAAAGGGACAATGATTCCCATGTGATTAAGAAAACTGTAGCTTTAGCATCCCCCCCTCATATGTCACTTCCTTTATCTTTTGTTTTCTTTACTATGATAAGACTTAATGGAAAGGGTCAGAAACATGATTTTGGAAGTATAACATCATCTGTTACACTATCACTTAGGAAAAAGAAATGTGAACTTCACTTTAGTTCACAACAAAATAAATTGCAAATGAAGAAAGAAATTTAAAAATCAGCCCCAAAATTGAAAGAAGTAAAAGGAATCATATGATTTTGGTGGAAAATACCCCTCTAAACTTAGAATCAATTGAAGAAATATTGCTGAAAGAATGAATATTATGCCAGCATAAAATTAATTAAGCAGTAACAAAATAATATTCATTCATGATACCACCAGTTATTGAAATCTATTTCGCACCAAGACATTGTCTCTTAAAAGTTAGAAAACAAAGATAAAAGCCACACCTTGTCTCATAGCATAAACTAGAGGGTAACAGATGTGGACACAGCCATATCTGATATAGGATGAGAGAGGAAAACAGAGTTGCATAAATTTGTATCTACGTGTATATTTCAGAAATGCTTCTCATTGTAGCTTTAATTCAAAACAGTGTTAAAAATCATGTTTAACACACAAATTTTATCTTTTTAAATGTATACTTTTAATTTTTTTAACATTTATTTATTTTTGAGAGACAGAGCATGAGCAGGGGAGGGGCTGAGAGGGAAGTAGACACAGAATCCGAAGCAGGCTCCAGGCTCTGAGCTGTCAGCACACAGCCCAACCGGGGGCTCGAACCCATGAACCATGAGATCACATCTGAGCCAAGGTCATATGCTTAACTGACTGAGTCACCCAGGCACACCTGACACACAAATTTTATAGCTCATATTCAAACTGCTACTTTTCAAACAGAAAGGATATCTCCAATTCTTTAAAATACATTAACTCTTCCTGCCCATCATTTATGGGACAGGTTTTTGGTTCATCCCTTTATACATAAAGTCTTGGATTTCTACTACTAAATATCTCTTTATTCCTCTTGCTACTTGAGTCATTTAATAAAGTTTTTCTTTTGTTTTACTATTTGTGTTTATCTTTTTAATGGAAGCCATCTTAACATTTGATTTGTATTTTATCTTTTTTATAAGTATTCTTAAATATTCTATAGAAATAACAAAAGGTTGATGAACTTTTTAATGTAAGCCTCAAGTTAGACTCTTTTTATTATTAAACCACATTCTTGGTCTTTTATAATATATTAATAAGTGGTCACGTGGTTTTGTTGTTGCTATTAATGCTCTTTTTGTTTCTATTTTGCGTGTTATGGGAGGCTATAATATAATGAAGAGAGCTTTGTCAGCACATAAAGAGATCAGATTTGAATTTTTACTTTATATTTTTCCCGATTTGTTAATAAATTTGATTGCTTTTTTCTTATACTAAAGATTAATAAAATGATATGGATAACTATATAGTTATATTATCTTCTCAGAGGAATGATGCTATATAAATTCAAATAAGTGATATTATTACCATATAAACCATTATGTGTCCTATTTTTATAAATTCAATCCACATCTTTGCTCTCCATGGTTTATCTTGCTATTCCTCCAAGTATGTCTATACTTGGCACAATATTCTAAAATGTTTGGATATATAGCATATCATCCTTGAGGGAAAACTTTTTGGCAACCTTCTTCTCCAAACAAGTCCCTCTCATGTAATCTGTTTCATGTTATAATGCCCTAGACATATTAACCTGTATTTGTGCAAGCTAATCTAATTTTGTTCAGTGTGTCCATATTTTTAGATTCCCAGCATCCTCAGCAAGAACTCCCAATGAAATAGAATTGGCAGCATTTCTAAATGGGTAATAAAAGTTCAGAAAATTAACAATCCTCAAACTAAAAGACTTCAACCAGAATAGTTTCACATAGAGTATGGATACATATATTAATCTATTTAGCTTGTCTCCTGTGATACGTTTATTCCCAAATAACTCGATATGTTCAAAACAATAGTAAATATTTACAAATAACTAAGAAACTTCTCCTATTTGGGTTAGCTACTAAATCTATTTTATCTTGAAATGTTTTTTATATAAAGAACATGCTTACCACAGTCAAATATGACCTCACATCTGTCAGAATGGCTAATACCTAAAAGACAAGAAACAACAAGTGTTGGTGAGGAGAAGAAAAGGGAGCCTCATGCATTATTAGTGGGAATATAAATTGGCAGAGCTATTATGGAAACCAGTATAGGCAGTTCCTAAAAAAATTAAAAACAGAAATACCATATGACCCAGTAATTCCACTACTGGGCATTTACCCAAAGAAAGCGAAAACACAAATTCAAAAACATATATGCACTGTATGTTTATTGCAGCATTATTTGTAATAACCAAGATATTGAAGCAACCTAAGTGTCCATTGATGGATGAATAAAGAAGAACTAATGACATGTTACTCAGACATTAAAAGGAGATCTTGCCATGTTCAATGACGTGAATGAACCTAGAATGTATCATGCAAGTTAAATAAGACAGAGAAAGAGAAAACCATGTGATTTTATTTATATTTCAAATCTAAAAAACAAAGCAAATGAACAAATAAATAAATCAACACAAAACCCAGAAATACTCATAAGTACCAAGAACAAACCAGTGGCTGCAGGTGGAGGGGGAGGATATGAGAAATACATGAAGGGGATTAAGAGGCACACACTTCTAGTTATAAAATAAGTCACAGGGATGAAAAGTACGGCAAGGAAATAATGTCAATAATATTATAATAACATTATATGCTGACTACACTTATTGTGGTAAGCATTATGTAATTTATAGAATTGTAAATCATTATGTTGTACACATGAAACTATATTACATTGTATGTCAGCTATACTTAAATGACAACAAAAATAAAAGAATTTTAAAGTGAAAAAAACATATTTATATATTATATGAAGATTTTCTCATTGCTATTTGCACAAATCCACTCCACTAAAACTTCTTCAGGAAAAAAAATGAAATTTTATTAGGAGATATTAGGGATAGCTCAAAAAAAATCCAAGAAAAATATGTAAACAGCAAGACTGAAAAAATTAAGGCAGTAGCCATAGCATTTAGCAACAGATGTCAGATGTCATCATTCTTAACCAAGTTTTACCATTAATGTGACTCATGTCCAATCTCCACTTCTCTATTTCTCACTGTGAATTCTCAATAAAGAACCTGTTTAGCCCAGCCTGATTAGTTCCCCTTATCTAATCAAGCAGGATCAAGAGGGAAGTGTCATTTGAAAGACAAATATATAACCCACAGGGTTCTGCTCATTTGAATAAGTGTGTGAGGTTCTCACAGAAGAGGTCCTGGCAACACCATCCTATCAGGCACCAACAACTCTATCTCATCATAAATGAACACATTGCATGCTTGAATAATGTCATATAGTTTTTTTTTTTTTTCAGCAAATATGACTTGAATGCTTTCTATGGGCCAACTCCTATGGAGAGAGCAATGAACAAGATCTGATCATCTTTAAATTCTATTGGAATTAACAGACCATAAATGAATTCCCAGATAATTAAATGTGATAATTACCTTATACAAGAAGTGCTGCAAAAGGAATGAGGTCTAGAGAATCTAGGTTGGGGACTTAAGTTTTCTTTAGACAGGTTGTCAAAAAAGAAGCCTCTCTCAGAAATTGACATCTATTCTGAGACATGAAAGATCAGAGGAAGCCAGCCATGGGAGAGACACACTTTTTCAGGCAAAGTCAATAGCAAGTGAAAAAAGCCTTGAAGGAGAAAAAGTGCATTGTGTTTCTGCACAGAAAGGAGACACAAGCTACAGCAGAATGAATGCCGAAGACAGTAGTAAACAGAGTTTGGGAAGGTGAGCAGAAGGAAGACTGTGCAAGACTTTCATATTTATATCAAAATTTTAGCCATAAATCTAATACACCAGGCATTGAAGGAAGAGTTTGAAGCATGTTGAGGTGGGGAAGAAAGCTAGGTTTCAAATAATTCTTTCTTTCTAAAGTACAGAGAATGGATTGGTGGCACAAAAGGATGGAAACAAGATATATATGTCTATTGCCATAATCTGGGTAAGAGGTAATATTGGCTTTACCTAGAGAAGTAACGTTGAAGATTAAACAAACAAACAGACAGACGGACGGACACCAAAGATGTGAAATTTACTTTGGAAGAGAAATTGATATTTGATTAGAATTGGAAAATGGAGGGAAGGAGAAAATTAAGTTTGACCAGGATTATGTGTTAATAGTATCCTTTGCTGAGATGAAGAAGACTTCCTAGTAGCTAAATGATGGTGATGTTTTTTTGTTGTACACCCAGTTCAAACAATCAGTCATGACCCAGGGGTTATATTTTCCTTTAGAAAAGATTTTACCCATAGTTTAAAGGAGGGGACCTGGCTATACTTTCTCAATGTTAGCTACATTCTCAGAAATGTTAACCCCTTATGTTCCCAAGGCAGTAACCAGCAGCACATGGAATTTATTGCCCTCTCAGTCTAAATTAGGAAAAATATCAAATGTCCACTGAGCAGTGGGTTGTCAGAGTTCTGGAACTGAATTCTGTTGGTCCTGTTTTTTTTTTTTTTTCTGGTTTATCTGAGTTTGAGTATGTGTCCATTTCTAACCAATTACTGTAGCTAGAAAGACTGTCTACACTAAACAGCTTTAGGGCATGAGAAACAATTCAGTCAATCAGTAAATATTGTTAACTGTCCACTATATGACAATAGGCATACAGCAAGGAGGAAATCAAACAACAACAAAAACAATGCCATAACATTCTATTGAATTCCTTTCTTTTTTAATTGATTAATTAATTAATTTTTATAAATGGGGGGGGCAGAAAGAGAGAGAGAGAGAATCCCAAGCAGTCTCTGCGCTGTCAGTACAGAGCCCTATGCAAAGCCAGATCTCCCAAACCATGAGATGATGACCTGAGCCAAGATCAAGAGTCAGACTTTAAAAAGACTGAGCCACCTGGGCGCCCCTCTATTGAATTCCCTTCTTACTGCAAAGCAGTAAAATTCAGGATGCTATGAAGATAAAAAGGTAATGGATGTTAATGGATATTCCACAATTTGCCACATTGTCTTCTAACAATTTCTGTTTATTTTACATTTTTATAATCCAAATTAGTGAAAAAAAAAATTTAAAGCCAATCCAACCTCTATTATTAAGCATAGTTGCTTTAATTTATCAATGTGAATATAAAATAGAATAAAGATTATGTCTTTTGAGGGGGGCATATTCTGAGAATTATATGGAAACAGTTATGCTCCTATATCCTTTGCAATATTAATCAACAATGTTTGAGTCAGTTAACTATTTTTTACATGTGTAATTTTCAGCCTCTGAGTTTTTTTTTTTATTTAGAATCAAGTTTTGTAAATTGACCGCCCATTTTTGCCATTTTTTTGTA
This sequence comes from Lynx rufus, assembly GCF_022079265.1. Taxonomy (NCBI): domain Eukaryota; kingdom Metazoa; phylum Chordata; class Mammalia; order Carnivora; family Felidae; genus Lynx; species Lynx rufus. Next base: position 109,585,838 of record NW_025814889.1, read on the forward strand.
AATTGATTTCTATGTTTGCTGTCTCCTCCGTACATCAATTTACTAGTTAATTTGGTTCTAAACAACTAATTTTATCATTTTCTTTTGTGGTATTGAGCCCTTGTCTGAGACCAGTAAAGATCTTTGGTGTCCCCAGTGATATTTTCTATACAAATTTCCTAACTTGAGGGCATTTGGATTCAAAAGTTCTTCTCTTTATTTTCTCCTCAGAAATGATTGTCTCCTCTTCTGCCTTCACACAGTGGCATTAAGTGACTTACAACAGCTCAGTCTTCTCTATTTAATTGCATTAAAACTTTTAAAAAAATACTTATCTATTTTGAAAGAGAGAGAGAGTTGGGGAGGGGCAGAGAGAGAGAGGAAGACAGAGGGTTCCAAGCAGGCTGTGTGCCTGATGCAGGGCTGGAACCTTCACAAACAATGAGATCACGGCCTGAACTGAAGTCCAACGCTTAACTTACTGAGCTACCCAGGCGTCCTGTTTAATTGCATTTTAACTCAGAAGCAAGTAGAAAGTCAAAAAGATGAAGCTGCAGTGACTACCAGTCCTCAGATGACCTCTGCTGAATGTGCAAGTCCACATCAAAATTTACTGGTACTCCTGATGTGGCATCATTGTTATCTCTTACCCTATACTTTGACTGGCATATGAATATGCCAAGACTATGATAGCTATGTGAAGTAAAAGATATCAATAGTTCTGTTAGTTGAACATGTTACTCTCATTTGGATACTTATTTATAAATTTTCATTTTATTTGGACTTAGAAATCTTACCTACAAGTAAATAAAGATTGGAGGGGTGCCTCGGTGACTCGGTTAAGCTTCTGACTTTCGCTAAGGTCATAATCTCATGATTTGTGAGGTCAAGCTCCGTGTCCGGCTCTGTGCTGACAGCTCAGAGCCTGGATTTTGCTTCTTTGGATTCTGGGTCTCCCTCTCTCTCTGCCCCTCCCCCGCTCATGCTCGCTCTCTCTCTCTCTCTCTCTCTCAAAAATAAACATTACAGGGGCGCCTGGGTGGCGCAGTCGGTTAAGCGTCCGACTTCAGCCAGGTCACGATCTCGCAGTCCGTGAGTTCGAGCCCCGCGTCGGGCTCTGGGCTGATGGCTCAGAGCCTGGAGCCTGTTTCCGATTCTGTGTCTCCCTCTCTCTCTGCCCCTCCCCCATTCATGCTCTGTCTCTCTCTGTCCCAAAAATAAATAAACGTTGAAAAAAAAATTAAAAAAAAAATAAAAAAAAAATAAAAAAAAATAAACATTACAAAATTCTTTAAAAAAAATATTAAAAAGATTGGAAAGGTTAAGCTCAAAGTCATCTAGTGATTAGTAAAGTCACATGCTAAATTCAATGTCTGGACCATAAAATCAATGTGCATTTCACTACAACATACATATCTTCTTTCTAAAATCCCACTATACCCACAAAACAAAAACTTCCTGACAAGTCAAAACTATTCTATCTTACTTAGGTGATTTGGCTTTAATATGTTCAGTACTTTACAGAACAAACACAGTACTGTTGTGATATATTCAGATAATAATACAGAAATGAGTTCCAAAGTGTTCAAAAAGAAGTTCTTGCTCTGAGAATTTCTGCTTAACAAACCTAAGTCTATCACTTTCAAAAGTCCACATTCTTTGAAGGATACTTAGATATCTTTACAGCTGTAAAGTTGGAAATAATTATAGTTGTATAAATAAAAATTCTTCTCATGCTTCAGTTAATTTTAATAACTATAATTCATAATAAGTGCAATATGGCATGGGATTCTAATAACGTAAATTCATGCCTTCTTGCCTAGGAACATTAAAAGGCCATGAGGTGGTGGGAGGGAGCATTTATTAAAATTGAAAAGAAAATTGGAAATATGAATCTGCTTATATGTATATGCATTACAATGCTGCACATTAGAAGATATAGCAGCCAATACTATGTTTCCTTATAAGTGTGAAAGAAGAGTGGAATACTTCAACCATTGTTTTTATACTGGGAAGAAAAAAAATGAATCCCAATTCAAGGTAACAATAACTGAGTTTAAGTTCAAGTTCAAGCTTTTTGCTTACTAGTTCCTTAAACTTCTGAATTCTAATTATCTTAACAATGAAATGATTTTACCTGCCTTACCTATTGCATAGTGTTGTATTAAGGATTGAATAGAACATATGCCTGTGTGATTTGTTAGATAAAAACACCATATAAATATAATTACTATCTACTGTGTTCTCTGAAATAACACATTCAAACTTAAAATATATATTTTTTATTTTAAAATGTTTTTTTTATTTTAAATAGTGTCAAGCTGTATTTGAAAGCTACAAAAGTCAACTTCAAAATGGAAAGATATGAATGCAATGAATTCTATTTTAAATCTTGTGAGATTCAGCTTAATAGTAGTTAGAGGCAAACGTATACCTTCTGATGAAAATATTTCAGCACCAGAAAAAGTGAAAATTGCTAAGCCAACAATTCAAATCAAAATTTTAAAAGAAACAAAAATAAAGAAATAATAAAGAGAAAGCCATAAATTAAAGAAATACAACACAAAGGAAAAGGAAGGTAGATTAATATGCAAAATTAAATTCACAGAATAATGCTTTATAACACTGAGTAACTTTAAGTGTGGGAAATGGGAGTGTCTTTTTTTTAAAGTATAATTTTAAGGAACTGAAGTGAGGGAAACTCTAAGAGGCCAGAAAAAGAAATAAAGTATAATTAATTTATTCAGTTAACAGGTATTTATTGGACACCTAATATGCACCAGGCACTACTCTAGCACTTGTTTACAACAGTTTAAAAAAAAAAGATAAATATCTTAGAGTTTGTATTGCAGTAGGAAAGATTGCTAAGAAAAATTAAAAAGTAAATAATTAGTACATTAAAATTTAATGAGTGTTCTGGTAAAAAAAGTAACTCAATGAAGCATGATAATGTTTTCTGGGGAATGGAGATTATAATTTTAAACAGAGCAATGAGAAAGGCCTTATCTTTCTCAAGTCAGTCTCATTCTGAAAAACACAAAATAACTCTCAGGTTAATTTTTCCATCAAAATCCAGTTGTAAGTATTCAATTGCCTACTTGGCATTTCCACTTGGATTTTTAGTTAAAATTTCAAATTTAAAATATCCAAATCTATGTAGAATGAACATCAAAATCTGCATCACCTTGCCACTAAAACTGCTTGATCTTCAGTTTTCATCAGGCAGTGGCAACCCCAGACTTTCAGGTATTTAGAACAATAAATAATAGGAAGATAAATAAATAAAATCCTCCAGAAATCCTTGTTTTCCTCTTTTTCTAACAAAGGACACCCAATTTGGCCAAAAAAAAAAAAATTATATCAAAAGCAAAGTCAGAAATATCAAAAGCATTTACATGAGTATTTAATGGATCAACATACGTGTGTGTGTGTGTGTGTGTTTGTGTATGTGTGTGCATATGCGTATGAATACATGTACCTAAATACTTACATTATTTTCTGGATCAACAGATAATTTCTCATTGCACATTATTTCAAGTATACAAATTTATTTCAGGGTTAGGGATGTTTATTTTTCAAAATTAGAAAATTCATGTTATTTAATTTATTACCTTGGTTAAAATAGAAATTTTTAATTTCCAAAAATACCTTTGATCAAATTTAAAAGTCATTATAAACAACTTTTTATAAAACTTTTATCAAATTATAATAAAATGGTACACCTCAACTTCATAAAAGGCATCTACCATAAATCTCCTGCAAACATCATCCATTTCTTCTTCCTTTTAAATGGATCAGTGATTTAATTGGGTTCTTTGTAAAAATTTGGAACACCAATTTGGAGGATAAACTCCATTTGTGAGAAAAAACAGAGTGGAGGTGGCCCTGAAGCTGACAAACAGCTTTGATTCTTGGCCGAATTTGAGAGTCCACAGCTTTCTGGTAAACCTTGTGCTTCTTGTAATCTCATACTTCTCTTCCTCTGTGTTGAAGATCTCATATTCCTGGTGTCTGGGTTTACACAGCTTCTTCTTCTTTAAGTAAGCATCAATGAGATGTTTGGGGATTTTCACTTTGCCGATATCATTTTCAATGGAGGGCCGGATGTCTAGTCATAAGTAGCAAGCCACTGGTCAGTTGCTTAAGGAAAACCACCCTCTTGCTTCTGTGGTGCCCAGTGAGGATGATCAAAATGGTTCCAGAAGTGACACTAGCTCACACTTTTCTCACAGGCTGCCTGAAAGGTTGTTTTTTTGTTTGTTTGTTTGTTTTTTGTTTTTTTTTCCCAGCGGCTCAACAGCTTTCAAGGCATGTCTTCAGTAGGATAATACCTAGGCATTTTACAAAGTTTAACCACTCAAGTACCACCATTCTTGTCACCACCAACTGGTTTTGTGACAGAACTAAGAGCCTTCTTTTTCTTCTGAGCCCTGGATTTGGCTGCTGAATACTTCCTCTTATACTTGGCCTTTCTGGAATATATATCTGATCAGGACTATCTATCAATTCCTCTGACTAGGACAGGGTTTTGGCTGTAGTGGGGCTTCCCCTTTGGCGCTTTAGCCTTGAAATTATCCTTCTTAACTTCACCACCAGCATCAGCCCTTTTGGCTTCAGGCTTCTTCTCCTTAGTATCCTGCTTCTCAGCTTTTTCACCCACCATCTTGCAGGATGGGAAAGAGCAAACATCATCCATTTTGAACATTAACATCTTCCTTTAAGATGAGGAACGTGACTAGGATACCCCTAAACAAGTGATCCTACTTAACACTGAAGGGAAAGATCTAGTCAACCCAAGAAAGCAAGAAATACAAATAAACTATTTCAAGGATTGAAAATTGGATATCTGCTTCAAGCCATGTTGAAGTAACACAAAAACACTGGCCCATCCATCCTAGAAACTAGAAAGCAAACAATATTTGAAACAATAGTTTTCAAGCATTAAACAAGACAGTGCAAGATAGTGGTCCTTGAGAAAAGGAAATAAATAGAGAGCCCTAGGGTTGTTCAATATCACAGTCTGAAATGACTTTCTAGCACATAGCACAGGGATAAAGAAACTAAAAAAGTTAAAATTTGATGTTCATTTTTCAAAATTATGAATAGGAAGAAGTCAGTCATCACAGTTGCTATTCTATATTGACATGCAGACCCTAGTGGATACTATTTTGTAGACTATATAAGATTTGGAAAGGAGGAAACAAAATGCAAATAATAATAATAATTAAATTAAATTAAAAAATATAAAACAGAACAGAATAAGAGAAAACTATAGCAAACAATATTATTCCTTAAAACCTGCCATCACTCATTAGTAATAACTAAGAGATAAACATGTCTCATTCATCATATGTACCTAAGAATAACTATAACAATATATATGTAAGGCTTCTATATGAAAATTAAACTTCATTGAAGGATATAAAAACCCAATAAATAAAAAGACGCAACATTAGTGGATATAAGACCTAACATTGTAAAGAGTCAATTGCTTCTCAATCCATTTTCAACAAGTCATTGCCAATAAAAACATCAAGATGATGCTGAAATTTATAAGGAAAATTCTTTACAAGGAAAATATCTTAGGAGAATCAAAATATTCTCTCAGGAAAAAAAGAGGAAAGGAAAACCAATATTTAATATCCATAATAATTAAAATAGAGTGGTGTTTGCAATGGAATAGAAAAAGAAATGTAGATAGAAGGAATAGCATTAGTGTTTTCAAATCAGATGGATGCACATATGGAATCTGACATGTAATAAAATGGGCACTTCAAACCAGTAGGTGAGTGTAAGAATTATTTTTGAAACTATTCTTTGACAACTGGCCATCCAGTTGGAGGAAAAACAAAAACACATGAAGGATCCTTGCATCTCGGTATTCATACACACACACACACACACACACACACACACACACACACACACATTTATATACTTAATATATAAATGCATATATTCTGGTTAAAGTTTAAATGTAAAAAAAAACAAACACAAATTTAGAAGAAAACATCTTTATGCTAGTGAGATAAGAAAAAATGTTTTAAAATCATAGAAATTCAGAAAACTTTAAAAACTGGATACATTTGATAACAATACAAAATATATAAGCTTTGATATGGCTAAGAAAACCATAATCAAAGTGTAAAAAAGATATGTATGTATGATCATGTATATGTATATATGTCATCGTAGATTAACATTTGAATTGTAGATAGAAAAACATAACAGAAAAAAATAAATAATTGAAAACATATGAACAGATCATTTACAGAGAAGGAAACCTGACTGGCAATAAACAGAAGAACATTTGCTCAACCACGTTACTATTGAGGAAATGCAAGTTAAAACACTGCCATTTCACTCCAAATCTACCAGATTGCCTGTAATCAAAAGTTTCATGAATATCAAGTATGTGGGCTATGCTGAGTGCGATCTAAAATTGGAAAGCAAGTTGGCAATATCTGGAATAGCTGATGGTGCACATGTCACAGGAACCAGCCATGCCACTTCTAAATATATGTTTTAGTAAAAAGCTTGAATATGCATCTAATGAGACATGCAAAGGAATGTTCACTGAACCGCTATTTACAGTGGTGTGGTACTTGAAATGTTATCACTAGGCAAGTAGATAAAGAAAATATGATATGTAGCATATTTCAATTCAACAATTAAGATGAATGAATACAGTCTGCATGTATTGATGTGAATGTATATAAAATTTTTGAATGAAAAGCATATTGCAGAAGAAGATGTGCAATATATGAGAGAACTGATAAATATTTCAAAGTATATTGTTTGTGGATAGGTATATAGCTAAAGTATTAAAGCCTGTGTGGAAATATTGCACATAACCTTGGTGTAGTTATCTCTGGGGAGGAAAGGAGGGAAAGGGAATCAGAGCTGCCAAGCGGGCTTCAAGCGCTATTGTTAAATTCTGTTTCTTTAAAGCAAAAGATCTGAGGCGATCCTGGCAAACGTGTGCAGTTTAAATGCATTTTTCGTACATTTAAAATATGTCAAATTTTAAGAACTGAGTTAGATAATTATCAGTGACGCTTTCCCCAAAACACTCAGGCAGTTAATGCTTTAGCCTCTGCAAAGCCATTACAGTCTAATGTCCTGATTTACTATTATAAACAAGAGGATAAGGGAAGACCTAGATTGCTTCCCATTCATCTTTGTACTGTATCTAACTTAAGTCCGGCATTTAACTTGGCTGATCAAATAATTAAATAAGAAAATGTGCATATTTTAATATACTAGTGAGAAAGATTTTAACATTTCAGTAAGATAGAAGTATAATAATTTATTAATAATTTGTCTTACACACACACATACACATATCAAGCAATAAGTACATACAAAAAAATGTGATATATATGTATGTCACACACACTCACATACACAAGAATGTATGATTAAATGTCTAAATAATCTAAAGAAAGTACAGAATCCTCATTTTTATTCTAGGAAAGCATATGAAAAAGTGCACCACCAATTAAAATATTTCCCTAATTCTTTTTGTTTTGTAAATTGGGAAAAAATTGTTATATATCACTTTTCCCAATCTTGTGAATTTAAAGGAACTTAGAACATATTTTGACTGTATTATATGGCATATACCTGTATTCATTCAATTAAACTAAAGATTGTTTTAGCCAAAAACATTTCAAATAGTATATTTTGATAGAAATCTATCTTCTCAGAAATGAAAATATTTTAGAAAAATGACTAGTAAGAAACTCAACAATACTGGGGCGCCTGAGTGTCTTAGTCGGTTAAGTGTCCGACTTCAGCTCAGGTCATGACCTAATGGATTGTGAGTTCGAGCCCCGCATCAGGCTCTGTGCTGACAGCTCAGAGCCTGGAGCCTGTTTTAGATTCTGTGTCTCCCTCTCTCTCTGTCCCTCCCCGATTGCACGCTCTCTCTCTCTCAAAAATAAATAAATATTTTTTAAAAATCTAAAAAAAGAAAAAGAAACTCAGCAATACTTATTTTGTATTTTTTAAGTGGGTTGAGACCATTCAATAATAGTTCCTTAGCATCTCCTAAGGTAAGTACGTCAAATCTTGTGCAAAATAAATAATCAATTCAAATAAGGAAGTTTAATGTCAATAAAAATATGTCAAGGATAAATACCACTGATTGAAACAATCATTTCCATATTAAAGTCAAAAGTATTTCTGCCAACAACTCTTAAAATTATTTTTATATTTGTTATATATACACACACACATACTGATGGATCACAATACTACTTAAATAATGAAACAGTAGATTGAGCTACCATGGATGATTAATTGCCTTGCTTATATACCTCATAACGCCAATGCTTAATTTTGTATATTTCATGCTACTTTATTAAACTAATTATCCCTCAACCACTGTGAAAGTTTCTTGAGAGCAGTGTTTTAACTTTGTGTATGCTCAGCACAGTGCCTATTACATGATAGGCATTTAATAAGTAGTTATTACATGAGTGTGGCACTGTACAATGGGTTGAGTAGGGACCAGTGCAGTTCAGCACAATCCCCACACAATAATTCATAGAACTTAATAAAATTTTCATTATCAGAAGATTTGGCTTCGTGTTTGGTAAGAGAAAAATAATATTGTTATAGTATCCCAAAATAAGCCTTTAGAATTAGTATCTAATTTAAGATTGTAAATAATGAATTAGGAAGAATTGTAATAGATTATACAAAATGAAAGAAAACATCTTAACTTAATTTTACTGATAATGTTTCTTTCATATTTTCTTTCTTTCAGTATATTTGAATTTCTTTTCTTACATTTATTTGTTTTTGAGAGAGACAGAGTGTGCGCAGGCAGAGAGAGAGGGGGACACAGAATCAGAAGCAGGCTCCAGGCTCCAAGCTGTCAGCACAGAGCTGATGTGGGGCTCGAACCCAAGAACCGTGAGATCATGACCTGAGCCAAAGTCAGATGCTTAACCGACTGAGCCACCCAGGCACCCCTCATATTTTCTATAATATCAAAAAACAATATAGTTTCTTTATGTATGTACTCACATATATGCAAATGTTTGAAAGCATATTTGACATCAACCCTTATGTTATCACATCAATGCCTCAAGCACAGGACACAATAAATAGTAAACATGGATCATTTGTTGATTAAGTGGTTAAAAATCACTAAACTAATTGCTTAGTGGGAAATCTCTAACCCTGGGGTATCTGTCTTCTTAAATAAAACTAACTGGATAAGTTATTATTCTCCCATTTACATAGTTACTCTCAATTTAGGTATTGTATTATTGGTCCAATTTGGAAAATTATTTTTAAGTTATTTAATTTGCATTGATAAGCCTCATTTCCATGAGGTGAACATCATTATATAATCATTGTTTACTCTATTGAATCTTGTAGGTTTATTTTACTATGTTCACTCTTAAATTGATTGATTCTTGTATATTTCTCTATCATAGAATCCAATGAATCAGGGGTCTTAGTTATTTCACATAATACAGTTATCCTTTTCCAAATATAATCAATTTAAAAGATAATTAATTTGCCTGTGAAATATTAAATTTTAAGTTTTATTATATACTAGAAAATGTTTGGAAGTTTTATCTATATACACTACTATTTCTTTGAAGGAAAGAGCCCATGTTTCTGCAAATATTGCCACTCTAACCAACTTCATTATTTCTAGGGACATTTTCTCAAAGAAAAATTGGAATTTAATTAAGAACTTGTGATAATAAAAGTAGTAAAACTAAATAATTTTTAAAGAGGAGGCTCCATCTTTCAAAGTAATCTTATTTAACTGTCTTATTTAATACTCAAAATAACCTGCAGGGACAGATGAGTAGGAAATTCCAAAAGAACAGAAAGTAAAAAAGGAATACTCTGAATGGCTCTTCCTGAGGCATCTTCAGAAGTTGGAGCTAACTTTACATAAGTGCGTTGGCAGGTTCCCTGCCTTCCAAATGGCCTTCTAGAAACCATGAAGGATTTGTAATGGAGATGGCTGAAGTGTTGCTATTACTCTCCAGGATTCCATTCCTTACTGTGATGATTGCTGAATAATTTTTGCTCCTCAGTGGGTCCACAGTAGTATGTGTTGGTCCATATCCAAGTCCTTAGGCTTAGGATACTAGAGAGAGACATGAATTTATTTATACTTGGCATTTCACCATCTGCTCTCATGCTTCTTGGCTTGGTCTGCCCATAATGACAAACTTTTCAGTAAGAAATTGCAGGGTTTGCCAATGATTCCCTTGATCTGTTTCCTAGTCTCAGAATAATTTCTAGGGACTAGATCCTGAACATAGTTTAAGCTATTTATAGTGCAAAAGAACAGTACTGTATTCATTTCCTCATCACCTATAATATTCTTATTGAATATTTCTTAAATGAATTTTTTGCTTAATGGTTGTGTAAACAGAAACAGTTTCATAGCAATTATTCTGAAGGATTTCATGCTGGAAAGGATCCAGATGAAACCTGAATATCAATCTATTACCCAAATGTTTTCAAAATTGTCTGGCACTGTCTCCAGAATATGTGATTGAAATCAGAATTTTAACCATTTGTTGACCTACTTTTTTAAATACACATATTCATTTATTCCAGAAATACATACCGAGAGTTTCTAAATACTAGGCACTATACTAGGACTGAAAAAAATAATTATACACCAACATATTGAATACAGTTTGCTAATTGTGATATAGTAATATCCATAGAGTTCACAGTAGCTATCAAAGAATACAGTGCTTGTCAGTATCTTGAACTTTTTTTTACAGGTCCAGAATTCTTTGACTTCCGTTTTGAAATAACATAAAAAATAAACAGCCCTTGATGGAACTTTAAAAAATGTTTCCATTTAAATGGAACAACATCTTGCATCTTGGACTCAGAAATCATTCATTCTTTTGCTCAATTAGCACATCCAAGCAAGTTCCCACCTTTAATTAAAGTTGCACTGATGTGCCTTTGTCCTATATAAATTTAATCTTAGACTTCAGCTCTTTTTATTGACATTATGGATTTGGAAAATATCAGGCAAAACTTGGAAAGGTGGTATAGAACAGACTGCACTTTAGCAGTGGAATTTACCTTTTATAGCATCTAATTCAATCTTCCACCCCCTCCTCTTTTCACAGATGAGAAAATCTAGGTTCAGAAAGGTCAAGCAATTTACCCAAGTCAGTGGCAGAATGTGGTATATAACTCAAGTCTCCTAAAATCAAACTCAGTGTTTAATTAGACTGAGTTGCCTTCTGTGGCATTTATCTATCTGATTTTTGGCTGGCTTAAACCCATCCCCTCACCCCACTCTCAACTTCTCAATTTCCACACTTTCATTTGGAGGTGATTCCTTATTGGATGATCTCAGTAGAGTGATTCTGGCCACCCTTTTTAACCGCCTTCCACAGGGAAAGTTCAGGAGATCTTATCATTAACCGTCCAGGGATACATTCAGAAAACAGGAATATGAATATCAAAACTTTGTAAATCAATGCAACAGTACTACAATGTAGCTTAATTACCAGTATAAAAATAGAAGCAACTTTTGGTTGTCAGATTTAATGCAACACTAACCATGGTCTCAGATTCTACTCAGCACAGCCAGCATTGGGCCAGATGGTTCCTTTGAAAGAACCTACGCATGTGAAAAACCCTAGTAAGTACTGCCAAATATCAGAACCTTTCTTGGTCCCTATTCATATTCCAAGTATGGTCAACTAGACTCCTGTGAAAATTCTACATCCTACCCCATAATTTCCTTCTCTCTCTTTCTCTGTCTCTCCCTAAATCTGATAGTGCTTGAGCCAAATATGTTTTAAAATATCTCTCTTTTAATGGTAAGATAAAAACAAACAAAAAAAGATGAAATGCCCTCAGCAGGAAGTTTCTGTACATTAGAAAAACAGAATTACTACTAATTCCAGATAGTATAACTATTTCCTTGAACTGAAATCATCCACTTCTTTCTGATTTTACATAAAACATTGTTTTTAAAAATTAAGAGTTTCTATGGATCATAATAAATAAAGTATATTTAAATAAGGAGCATAAACAGTATATTATAATAAAGGCAAAATAAATTAATTATTTGTATTCAATTTTTCTCTTTTAATTTATTCACTATACCATCTTTGAACATTTGTCAACCTTCCAATGAATGTTGACATTGTTCTAGGCATGCAGAGGTGAATGAGATCAGAAGTTCCTAATGAAATTCTGAATTTATTTCTGCCAATAATAAAAGCAATAATAAGAAAAATGAAATTAATGATCAACAAGGATTTATAGTAAGATTCAATGTGATCCTTCTCAAGAATCAGGATTATGTAGCATGCCTAAGACCATGTCAAATCCAACTGGATGTCTAGCATTACAAACTAACTGTCAAAAAAAAAGTGGGGGGTGGGGGCAGGCATGATTAAAGATCTATCAATTGTATGATATTCATAGCAGATAAAATTTCACATTCACCTCACTCTTTGAGGTCTTCATTGGTATATACAATTTCATTTTAAAATATAAGATTTATGGGCCCATATACAGTATAGTAATGTATCGATGAGGATTTAGAATAATGGGAAAATAATGGTTAAAGGAAAGGTAATTACCTACTTACTTTTTTTTTTATCTTATTAGCACACATGAAGAGTCTTCATACTATCCAGGTGCCATCTCTTCACATTAAAGTATTTCAAAATACATATTTACACATTTATTTCCCTTCCTTTCTTCTTTTATTTCCCTTCCCTTCCCTTCCCTTTCCTTCGTTTCCTTTCCTCTCATTTCCTTTCCTCCCACTTTCTTTCTCACTCTTTTTCTTTCTGTCTAGATAAGATGTAATAATCAACTACTCTAATTCCCAATGACATATATAGATAAGGAGAAGGAACAATGATGTGCACTAAAAAGAAACTTTACACAAGTGGTAGATGTAGCAGGTCTGAGAAAATAAAAGCTGTAAGAAAAGTCAAATTTAGTCTACAACTCCAAATTGGGCAGGCAAATAAAATGACTGACAGGCACTGACCCAGGCACGGTGCAGAGAGATAGATATTCATTTCTACTTAAAGGATGCAACAAAATGAAATATTTTCTAGAGCTTTAATACAAAATATTTCAGAGATAATTGCACACTTCACTTAAAGTTAACACAAAAGTAAAAACCATGAATTGATAACCCAACAGGGAGTAAGAAAAGAAAAACAAAATAAGGCTGCCATTCAGAAATCAAAGTTGACCTGAATCTTAAAGCATTGAAATGCATTATGGATTTCAGGTTGTTTCAAGAATTAAGTGTATTTTCTTTTTCAGAGAAAGATATGAAGATGATTAGATGACAGTCTGTGACAGTCTGTGAAACCAAATAAGGAAGTGTTTCTTAGAGTCTATCTTCCAGGAAGAATGTATTTAAGATTTTATATATAGCCTGGAAAAAAAAGCGTGAAATGATTCTTTTAGCATTAAGCTCTACCCTCCAACATTTATAAAAGAAAAAGAAAACAAAATTCTGTCAATATTTTTGACATTTTCTTACGGGTTGGACATTTTCAACAGGTAGGTAAGTAGGCTTTCAGCCACTAGGTTTTTCCAAGTAATTCTCACCAGTTGGCATTCAGAAAAAAACAAATAAAAAGGAACCTCACTTACTGCCTTTTAAGTGGCCTTTAATCCACAGTTTTAAATTTTATAATATCTCAAAATTTGCAGGCCTGAACACAGAAATCATGTAAACATTAAATCCCTATGTATCTGAGTATTTAGTATGCAATGAATTGGGGTCATAATTAGAATATTCTCAATTAATAGTGTCCATTTATAATTTTCTATACACATATGAAAAGTGAATTAGTAATTATTCATGAGTAGGCTTCATTAACAGAACTTAGAAAGCAGTTTTACATCATTGTTGTTAAATGTTTCAAATAGAAAATCAGTAAAGTTAATTCAAGAAAAAATTGAGTTCTCAACCAATTTATTGCAATAAAGCTTTTTGAAGTTAATCTTTCAATGGTGAAATAAATATTTGACTTTATATGATTGTTCCAAATGCAATTTAAAACATCAGCATTGAAGATAAACTTGTGTGTTTCTTGTTATGAATACAAATTTTGGTGGATCTTATTTTCATGAAACTTTTTAAAAACTATTTAAAATAATGTATCATCAATTAATCTACAACAAAGAAGGCATGAATATATGAGAAGGAAAAGAAAGTCTCTTCAGTACATGGTATTGGGAAAACCGGACACCTACATACAAAATGATGTAGACCATATACAAAAAATAAGCTAAAAATGGATAAACGACCTACATGTAAGATCAGAGACCGTAAATATCCTGAAAGAAAACAGACAGTAATCTCTTGGACATCAGCCTTAGCAATTTTTCTAGATACATTTCCTCAGGCAAGGGAAACAAAAGCAAAAAAAAAAACTATTGGGGCTACATCAAAATAAAAAAGGTTTTGCATAGTGAAGGGAACAATCAGCAAAATGAAAAAGCAACTTGCTGAATTGGAGAAAATATTTACATATGATATTTCCAATAAGGGGTTAATAACCAAAATATATAAAGAACTTATACAACTCAACACCAAAAAACCCAAAATTCAATTTAAAAATGGGCAGAGAACCTGAATAGAAATTTTTCCAAAGAACACATACAGATGGCAAACAGACACATGACAAGATGCTCAATGTCACTAATCACTAGAGAAATGTCAAGTCTAAATCACCATGAGATATTACCTCATACCACTCAGAATGGCTAGTATAAAAGAAAACAAGAAATGACAAGTGTTGATGAGGATGTGGAGAAAAGGGAACCCTTATGCACAGTTGGTAGAAATGTAAATTGGTGTGGTCACTATGGAAAACAGTATGGAGGTTCCTCAAAAAATTAAAAATAGAAATGCCATATGATCCAGTAATTACACTTCTGAGTATTTACCCAAAAAAGAAAAAAAAACACCCATCTGAAAAGATATATGCACCCCTATGTTTATTGCAGCATTATTTACAATAGCCAATATGGAAGCAACCTGAGGGTCCAATGATAGATGAATGGGTACAGAAGAGTATTATGCTAAGTGAAATAAATCCGACAGAGAAAGACAAGTACCATATGATTTCATGTGTATGATTTCATGTGTTTCTTATATGTGGAACCTAAAAAACAAAGCAAGCAAACAAACAGACTCATAAATATAGAGGACAAACTGGTGGCTGCCAGAGAAGTGGGGCTGGAGGGATGAGCAAATTAGGTTATGGGAATTAAAACAAATTTCCAGTTATAAAGTAAGTAAGTCAGAAGTTGAAAAGTTCCAGCACAGGGAATATAGTTAAAAACACTGTAATAACTTTGTATGGTGACACATGGTAAATGTACTCACCAGGGTGAGCACAGTGTGAAATATATAGACTTATATATAATATGCCTTACGCTTGAAACTAATATAACAATGTATGTCAACTTCAATCTCTATATTTTTGTATATTTACACACACACACACACACACACACACACACACACACAAATTAAGGGGGTCAGCAATATATTTGGAATTAGCCATCGTATATACATAATGTATGACTGCTATCAACTAATGTGAGATATTTTATCAATCTAAATAGAAGATGAAATTTTGAAAATTTATAATTTTCAAAAAATTCACATAAGACTTCAACCAGAAATTTATTTGTGATGACTCTGATGTTAAATTAAACAGATTTTGGAAAATGAGTTCGAGCCCCGTGTCAGGCTCTGTGTTGACAGCTTAGAGCATGGAACCTGCTTCAGATTCTGTGTCTCCCTCTCTGTCCCTTCCCCACTCGTGCTCTGTCTCCCTTTCTCTCACAAATAAACATTAAAAAAATTAAAATAAAATGAAAGACTTGTTAAGAGACAAGGTATGTGAAGAATCTTACTTCTGATAGATTCTTGTGAAAATAATTGGTCTAAAATATTTACAAAATTTAATACTAAATATGGAACTAAAATATCCCCCATGCAGCAGAATGTGCTCAGCAGGTACAGAGAAAATAGCATCTCAATTAAGATATTATGATCTTCCAAAAAAAGCTTTGAAAATGTCAAAATATTCTCTTTTTTATTTTTTATTTTAGAGAGAGAGAGAGAGTAAGAGTGAGTGGAGGATAGGGGCAAAAGGAGAGAGAGAATGGTAAGAAGTCTCCATGCTCAGCAGAGAGCTCAACATGGGGCTCTGTCTCACAACCCTGGGATTAGGACCTGAGTTGAAATCAAGAGTTGGACACTCAATCTACTGAGCTACCCAGGCACCCTGAAATGTCAAAACTTTCAAATCTATTAACCATAAAATAAAACTCTGAGTAATATTGCAGGAAATATTTTCTGAAAACAATTAAAATAATTTTTCCATATTGAAAATAATACATTCTTCAGTTAAATACCATTGACACAGCACTAGAAACAGATGTGGCTCAGAAACTGATTAAAGACATGTATACATCCTAAGGATAAGGACATATTCTGGTCATATTCAGAAAAATCCATATAAATTTTTATATTTTATTTTGCTTTAATGTACACAGATATCTGTTATTTTTATTTCTTTAGAAATGATTTCATATTAAAAGTTTTTTGAATTAAACTATCTTAAAAATCAATCAATACATTGTACCTATACTTAATAATACTGTATTCTACACTTAAATTTTTTTGAGAGTAGACTCTGTCAAATGTTCTTGCCATAGTAATTATTAAAAAAAATCGATCAGTAATATAATGAAAATGGCCAGTCTCTGTTTTTATACATCCAGCATTTTCAGTATTTTTAACAAACTAAATCCACATTTTGAACAAAATAGTTCATTCCAGTCGCACACAGCTTTTCAGAGACTTAACATTCCCACTTCCAATATTTATTTTCAACCACTATTTGAAAACAAACCTAAGATCTCTCGCCTAATAACAATAACTCCTACTTCAAAAACATGGGGCACAGTCCTGAGTGCTTTACAACTTGAGGAGATAAGCACTATTATTACAAACATTTATAGATAAGGACATCAAGACACAGAGAAGCTAAGTAAATTAGTCCAAGGTCACACAGCCAGCAGGTGGATGAGACAGAAGAAGGCAAACCAAGTCAGTCTGCCTCTGCATTATAGATGACTACAGGACACTGTTCTTGACATAAACTAGTCTTAGAGTTCTGCCCTAAATTGTATCATAATTACTGTATAACTTTATCTTAATTCACTTAATTTTAAGCTCCATAATACATGAATCAGGCTTTACAATGTTTTAGCATTTTCCATTTCTCTTTCATTATGTAGTACCTGGCTATGTTTGTTTCCCATTGTAATCTGGTACATCTCAAGCAAGCAGATAATAACTACCTGTGGAATGATGGATGGGCCTTAACAGCTGAAATATAAGTAGACTCATGCAAATTACAAAAAGAGTGTTTTTTAAATTTAATTATTTGATAATTATTTTTCTGGTTTACTTTCAAAGGTCTAGTGGGGAATACGAGAAGAAAAATATAAACAGCAATCTTTCAACATTTCACAATTTAAGGGAGAGACTACATTGCAACTCTCTAAACTCTTATGTATACATCATAAAACACTAGCCTTACTTGAAACAGTAGAGGTCATTTACCCTAATCTCACAGATGCAGGGGCATATGTTATAAATTTGCTTTACTCAAATTTGCATATTTGTTCCTGGTATGGTAGTTTTTAAAAATCTTTACAATTACAGAGGTAAATATTCTTCCCTGTAATTATTTAAATAACTTTTCCTTCTACAAATACATTTTGTTCAATATCATATACTTATTTTAAGGTAAGGACCCTAAAGGAACCTTATTACAGAACAGTATTTTTTTTTTGATGGGTCTTGCAGCATCAAAATTTTTCCTAAGATTCTATAAAATGCCTGCCCAGTTTCAGAATACTAAGCGTGGGGTGTCTGGATGCCTCAGTTGATTAAGCAGCCAACTTCAGCTCAGGTCATGATCTCGAGGTTCGTGGGTTCAAGCCCCACATTGGGCTCCATACTGACAGCTCTGAGCCTGGAGGCTGCTTCAGATTCTGTGTTCCCCTCTCCCTCTGACCCTCCCCCACTTGCAGTCTCTCTCTCTCTCTTTCTGTCTCTCAAAAATAAATAAAACATTAAAAAAGAGAGAGAGAGAGAGAATACTAAGCTCAATAAGGCATGGCCAAGCCTCTATTCCATTATTTGTATGAACATTTTTAATATCTTTTAATCTATATTATGTCTCTGGGATATTTCTAGGGTAGAGAAGCTGTACATTTATACAGTGGATGTTATTTGTAATATTATTTTTATAATTTTTTTTGAGAGAGGGAGAGAGAAAGAATGCAGGGGAGGAGCAGAGGGAGAGACAGAATCTTAAGCCGGCTCCATGCCCAGCACAGGGCCCCACACAGGGCTTGATCTCATGACAATGACATCATGACCTGAGCCTAAGTCAAGAGTCAGATGCTTAATGACTAAGCCATGCAGGCATCCCTATAATATTACTTTAAATGAATACAACTTTGCACTTCTTTATTGGACACAACAATAGCAAGAATTCTTTCCCAAATCATTTGCTTTCTTAGATCATTAACTTTCATCAACTTTGGTAGACTGAGGGCTGATTATACCCATTTGTTAAGTGCCTGAAACCTCCTATAGATACATACAGTTAACCAAGTAAATATGGGACAATCTCAAATGCTCAGTTCCTGAGGGAACCAGAGAACCTTTGGCCATAAAATATTCAAGAAATAAGAGGTCTTACTGGGACTGAACTTGGTTCATCTGTTTCATATGCCAGGGATGATAATTACAGGTATTGAGTCCACATTGTCTTTTTTTTTTTTTTTTTTGGATCAGAAGTCATTATACTAATATTCAGGTCTATGTTTGTTGTGAGAAATGTATTCAGAGTTTAGGGATTCTAGGAAAGAAAACTTATTCCTTAAATCATGGACAACATTAATTTGGATGAGATGGTTATCACCTAGAGAATAGGATAAAATTTTAAAACCTGACAAGTTGAAGTGTAGGAGGTTATCAACAAGGTACGTTTTAGTACTGAGGTCTAAGAAAGCTAATTCACTCAAGAGGAAGAGCAAACCATACAACTACAAGAAAAGAAGGTAATATTTGCAGAAATGTGACAAAAAAAGCATATATATATATATGTGTGTGTGTATATGTGTATATAAACACACATATATATATATATATACACATATAATGTATACACACAATGTAGTATAATAAAATGTTTTCAAAATTTTTTCAAGTAAAAACCACTTTCTATAACTAATATTTACAGTACATAATTAAAAGTAAATTTTACTTAAATGTTTGCATCATCCTTTTTTTTTATTCATTCATTCACACTTTCAGGCTTATAGGCCTATAGTCAGTAAATATTTAATGAGAGCAAACAAGCATTCTTCTTTTTGCAAGAGACTGCAGTAAAGGAATAGGTAAAATCTAAGTCGTTCACTTTTCCACCAGATTCCCTATATGATCTTGATTGTAAGACGAGATCAAACTAAAAATCTGGAAGACCTTTATTCATTCTCTGACACTGATTGAAAATCTCTTCTGTTATGAACTAAATGTTTGTGTTCTCCCCAAAATTCATATGTCCAAGCCCTAACTCCCAGTGTGATAACATCGGGAGTTTGGACTTTGGGGAAGTAAGTAGATTTAGATGAGGTCATGAGGGTAAGACATCCATAATGGAATTCGTCTCCTTATAAGAAAGAAGGAAAAGAGACCAGATCTCTCTCTCTCTCTCTCTCTCTCTCTCTCTCTCTCTCTCTCTCTCGCACTCTCTCTCTCTCTCTCTCTTTCTCTCTGTCTCTCTCTCTCTCCATATGGGGGTATTGTGAGAAGGCAGCTGTCCCAGCCAAGAAGACATTTTCACTAGGAACCAAATTGGCCAGCACCTTGATCTTAGATTTCCAAGCCCCCAGAACTGTGAGAAATAAATTTCTGTTTTTTAAGCCACCCAGTCTTCTATATTCTGTTATAGCAGCCTGAGCTAACTAAAACACTATGATAAAAATAAATATACATTTGGCCTTTGTTCCCCGTTCCTGACACAGAGCTTCTAAAACCCTTGGAATTTCCTCAGTGACAAGCAGTGATAAGACCATTTTTTGTTATTCATAACAAGCCTCTTTGCATGGTATCTGAATTTATGCTAATAAAATGAGTCTTGGTGGGCCCCTGGATATCTACAGGAGGGGGGCTGATTGCCAGAGGAACCATTGTAATGAGAAGGTTGGAACTTTCAGCCCCACCTGCAAATATCTGAGGAGGGGAAGGCAGCTAAAGGTTAAGTTCAATTATCAATGGCCAATAATTTAATCAATCATGCCTACGTAATGGAACTAACACACACACACACACACACACACACACACACACACCACTAAACAATGGGGTATAGACAACTTCTAGCTGGTGAACATATTGAGGTGCTTGAAGGGTGGCATGCCTGGAGAGGGTGTATGGTGTAACCCTCCCCCAACCTTGCACTATGCATTTTTTTTCATTTGGCTATTTCTGAGTTATACACTTTATAATAAACCAGTACTAGTAAAGTGACTTCCTGACTTCTATAAGCAGTTCTAGCAAATTATCACACTTGAGGAGGTGGTTGTGAGAACAACCCAAGTGTGTATAGCCAGTACCTCAGAAGTATGGGTGACTCAGAGTTGTAATTAGCTTCTGAAAAGGGGGCAGCCTGTGGGACTGATCCCTTAACCTGGTGGATGCACTAAATCCTAGCTGGTGTTAGAACTTAATTGAATGTAGGACACCCAGTGATGTCAAGAAAGTCAGAAAACTGGCTGTTGGGTGGAGGAAAAAAACTCAATTTGGTATCACAAGTGTTGTGAGTAAAAACCATACACAAGATACCTCCCCCTACTCTTTGTTTAAATTAATTAAGCTTGCCTATTCTTTAGAACTCCATACCTCCATTCCTACCAGAAGTTGAATTTTCCACTTGAAGAATAATACGAGTCAGGGAGCTAAATTAAGTTAATATCATATAATAGACAATATCTTTATGATTTTACTTTCTCTCTTCTCATAGATAAAATATATCAGAAACATTTGTCCCTAAGAAATGAAAACTATTTTAGACTTTTTAAAATGTGAATGAAACACTTTTTATGAGTGGTAAGCCTTAAACAGAAAAAGTATAATGAATGTTATTTAAAATACGATGCATATTTTTATAGTAGTACTGCTTTAAACAATGATTCTCAGACCTTGAATTTATCAGATGTTTTCTCTCAATAATACAAACTTTTACATGTTGAAGCCTCAGTCCTACCACTAAAATAACATGTTCAGATAAACCAAGAGTTGAAAGGAAGTCATAGACTTCTTGGAATGGAGACATATTTTTTGGAGGGTCGTGTTTACAAACAGCCTATAAAATTAGTCATGACAGAAGGGCCTGGGTGGCTCAGTCGGTTAAATGTCCGACTCTTGATTTCAGCTCAGGTCATAATCTCACAGCTCCTGAGATTAAGCCCCACATCAGGCTCTGTGTTGACAGTGTGGAGCTTGCTTGGGATTCTATTTCTCCCTCTCTCTCTCTGACCCTCCCCCACTTGTGCTCTCTCTCTCTCAAAATAAATAAATAAATATTTAAAAAACTTAGTCATCACAGTAATAATCACTTTAGACCTCTCCCAGGCACAGAGATCATCAGGTTAGACCTACATAACACACGTAACAGCATTACAGGAAGCAATCAAATAAGATATTTTATAGCCCCCTTTCTTTTCTCTTCTAGATATCCCCACACCTTGCCCCTACCTCTCTCTGCACATTCCTTAGTTTTGTGAGAAACCATGGTATGCAACCTGGTATAAAAGTTTCAAAAAACATAAATAAATGGCGAAAAAAAAAAAAGAAGAATCCCATCCCACCTTGCTTCTACTTAAGGCAGGACTAAGCTTGAGAAAGGGAGAGGTCTCATGATCAAGAGCTACATCAAAACATGTAAAGGAAAGCATATTTAATCCCTGGTTGGATAAATGCCGCCAAGACCACACTGGTTGGGTTTGCCTAAAGTTCATCAAAAGTAAAGGGAAGGATTAGCCCCAGAGAATATAAAGGTGTAAAAAGAAGAAAAATAAAGCCCCTTTATGATTACATACCCAGAATAGTGCTTGCTGGTAATTCTCATTACCAGAACTACCTTGACCCTGGTATTATCCAAATACTTTCACATCCTGAGTGTGTGTATGTGTGTGTGTGTGTGTCCTCATAACCTCTGTTCCATTTGGTGTGATTGTTGCCACTTTATTGTGGATAAGTGATACTTAGAGATATTATATAACTTGCCTAGGTCTAATGTTGACAGATTTATCAAATATAAATACTGAATGCCCAGTTAAAGTTGAATTTCAGATATATAATGAATTTTAAGTACAAGTATATCCTGTGTATTATTTGGGACACTCTTTTTTTAAGTTTATTTATTTATTCTGAGAGAGAGAGAGAGTAAGTGCTGGAGGGGCAGAGAGAGAGAGAGAGGGTGAGAGAGAGAATCCCAAGTAGTAGTGCCGAGCCTGATGTGAAGCTCAAACTCATGAACAGTGGGATCATGACTTGAGCTGAAATAGAGAATCGATCTCTTAACCCACAGAGCCCCCCAGGCACCCCTGGGACATTCTTATACTAAACAATCTTCCCTTGGTGAACTGAAATTCAAATGTAACTGAGTGTTCTACATTATCAAGCAACCCTACATAGATCACACAGCTAGTAAATTGTGGTCCTAGGATGTGAAATCAGATCTGTGGGATCTATGTATACTTTGTCTCCATAACTCAGTGTTCTCCTTTCAGAGGAGAAAAAAATTGCAGCTTGATGGTTCCTTTGCACTGTTAAAACTCAGGATTTTTCCCTATAGCTTTTGCTTGATTTACTCCCAGTATCAAATGCTGAAATCTATTGCTGCTGGCTCTCTATGTGGTTCTTATGGACCCAATAGAATAACTCTTCCCAAGCCCATGAAGGAGTCAGTCATCCCTGTTTTTCTGGTTGGGTTTATCATCCCCTCTGTGTTAAGAGCTTCCAAATACTTTTGGCATTTCTCCTAACTCAGCACTCCACTTCCTAGTGCTTACTCAATTTGCATTTTACAAGCCTCTCAGCTTGCCCTATCAATCACATATTCTGGGCTAGTTGTTTTTTTTTTTTTTTTAAGCTGCTTTTACAGAAAGTGCTTTCCTTGAAAGAAAAGAAAAAAAAACATTTTATTTGTGAAAATATGAAAATCTACTCTGGGCAAGACAAAACTGAATGAAACATTTGATGCATTATATTCTCACTGTATTCTTTGGAATAAAAAATAAACAGATGCAATATTGCTTAGTTGTTTCATTGGTATTAATCTTCAAATTAGTCCCTCTTGGGACTAAGTTGTCAAAGAATTAAACTTTTCATGCCTCTCTCCTTTAAGTGTGCATATAAAGATAAAATTCACAGGGTTGCCTGGGTGGCTCAGTTGGTTAAGCAGAGGTCTTCTGCTCAGGTCATGATCTCTCAGTTGGTGAGTTTGACCCCCCATTGGGCTCCCTGTTGTCAGTGAAGAGTCTACTTCAGATCCTCTATCCCCCCTCTCTCAAATCTTTCCTTGCTCACGCACTCTCTCTATCAAAAATAAATTAACATTTAAAAACTCCACAATAAACAGGAAAATAGAGGAAGTTCAGAGTGTCAGGAAGTTAATAAAATGAAGGAAGACAAAGGTTTTATTTGGAAATTTTATCATTTTTTCTAGGGACTTAAAGAAAGGCTACAATAGAGAACTAAAGGCCCTAGATTTTAGGAAGTAGACTTATGGACAGCGTGGCTTTTTTAGGCTGGTAAAGGCAATGTTAGAGATGCACTTAGAGAAAGTCAGGCAATTATTGAGAATTCCCTTGTGTACACAGCAGAAGGCTATGTGCTTAGAAATGTTCTAGCTGAAGGATACTTGCCTTATGAAGTTTTCTTCAAAGAAAGAAAAAACAAAATAGATTAAAATAACACATGCAAAGCATAAAGGCATAAGCATATAGCATATTTCTGTATACAAATGCCTCAATTTTCTAATACATAAATATGCATAATGTTTTCCTTTACATAAATACAACAATGTGACAAAGTTATAAAAATAAGCTAGCTATACAAAGATACAAAAGTGCTATGTAGTTTAAAGGAATAAGGAAAAAAAATAATGAAATTCCTAAAGTGCTTTGGCAAATAGAATAAATACAGCTATCTAGGTTTCCAAGGAAGTAGTAAGCTTAGAAATTAATTTTGAAAATAGGAAAAGCCAAGGATTTGGTAAGAAGAATGACAATCCAATATATCTGAAGTGAGAAAAAGCAAAGTGAGTGTGGCGCGTATGCTTGATGAGGGAGCAGAAGACAAGCTTACAGACTGCCAACGCCCTCCCTCCACCCCAGGAGGGATATATGTGATATTCCTGGGCACTCCTGGCTGCCCGAGAACAAAGGAAAGGGGAAAACAAAGGTTAACTGATTGAGATCCTAGTCCTGCAGGACCTGAGTCTCCATCTATTTACAACTATCTTAGTAAGTCACCAAAATGGCGATCTTATCAATAGCTTAATCTCCAGAAACCTACAGACTCCATTTCTAAAGCCCCAAATTCACCCCTCCATAGTTAAGTGGGAAACAAAGGCAGAAGGAAATGGCAGAGAGAACTAAATTTTCCTATAACCTACAGCCCACTGACAAACACTGGAGTCTGGCAGAGGAAAACATTTCTCCAGGAACTCTCTACTGTGTTAATGCTAATGCTGTGCTAGAGGGAAGACAACCTTAGCTTGACAATAGCTAGGCTTCCTTTATCCTGGGAGTCTTCTTTAGCATATAAAAATCTCACTAGAAACTTCCCCTGGACTTTACCTCCCCCAACTCCATAGTATATAACCAGTCTCTCTTCATGGTCCAGGAGCAGCTCTTTCTGCCCATGGGTCCTGTCCTCATGCTTTAATAAAGTCACTTTTGTGCACCAAAGAAGTCTTTCTTGGTTGTCATCTCCGGACCCCATGAACGCCACTGTAATCCCAACACCTTAATTGCCTAGTGCAAAAGTATGTGAAAGACAGTATGTCAAGTTAATTTTGGAAAGAAAAAAATATGTATTCGGCAAAGAGAAAATGCAGAGGACACCTGGATTAATCCACATCTACATTTAATGTTCAGAGAAATTTTAGGGTAGATAGTAGGAAACAGAGGTGTGCTGAGCTATTTTGTGCAAAAGAGCTGATTGTTTAAATACTGGTGTCTTTAAATTGGCAATGATTGGAAAATTTACTATGGAAATTGGCCAATGCTACAAGTCAGGATTTTGTTTGCTTTTCTAGGAAACTGATTTACTAGCACACCAGACAAATTATTGTTGAAACTTGAAATTAGTTACCAAACAAGTTTATCAAAAAGACTTTTCTGGTATACTTTAAAAAGAGTGTGATAAGTATCATCTTAAATTGTTCCTTAGTCAATGGGTCAAAAGTTAAAAACAGTTTCCTCAGTAAAATTGTACCTGTACTAATTAGTTCCTGAGGGAAATTTTTCTAAGTTTTCTTGTTAGATTCATGATGTATCTAAAGTTTTTAAATAACAAAAAAATTTCAATATTCCTTAGTGAAAGGAAGAGAAATAAAGCTGATATCTATTTTAAGAAGAGAAAGATGTCGAATGAAGAAAACATGTGACAGTGGGAAAAAGGAACAAACCTGTATGAAAAAGAAAGATAATTTCCAATCCAAACATATATACACTTTTCCTTATGGTACTTACTTAAACATTAATTTGTGTGAAGACTTTGAGGTTAAGAAATTATGTTTGTTTTCCTTAGTGCTTTAAATGCTAATTATGTAAATATATTTTATTAGATTAAGAATAATCTAATCGGGTGACAAAATACAGTGTCAGCGTCTCAAACTGTATTTGAAATTGTATCCCTCAAGGTTTGAGATAAATGAAAACATAGGACATAAAATGGTTTGTTGCAGATAAAACATTCACACTGTACTGCTTCCTCAGTATTCACTTGCTTGAATAAATATCCTAAATGAATATATCATATAAAGCAAAATGTTGCATTTACTAAAATAAATACACATTCAGATGTGCACAGATACAGATGACTACAGCTCTTAAGAGAAATAAATAGGGTTCAGCCTAAAATGAATGTAAGACATTGAAAGAAGCATAAAATAGTTTTACAGAACATGATAAAATGAATACTGCACCATTTAAAACTGATTGACAGGTAATGAACTATAAAATCTATATTGAAATGAAAATGACACAGAGAAAGAATAGCACAGGGCCTTATCCCTACAGTCTTAGGATTGAAAAATGGGAAATTTTCTGAACCACCAGTTCACAAAAATTAAGCAAATTAAAAACTGATGAAAACTCTATGTGCTATGATTGAATTAGCCAGTTGCTGAGAAGTGCAATTCAATTGAACTTTGTGGTATCAGAATGGCATTCAGACTCATATGAGATTGAATTGGCAGTTGAAAATGAAATGTTTCCTGTATATGTGTGTGTTTATTTGTGCATCCTTATGTTTCTAGGTAATTCTTCATCTACCAGAGGACTTAAACATATGTTAGAGATCTACATTCTGCATCTTAGCTTACCAGCATGGCCATGTAGACCTTCTGTTGCTGGTTTATAACTTAACAGTCTAAACTATATAGCCATAACTAACAAACATTGGTTTTTATTGCTAGTTGATATCATTGTTCTGCATAAAATCTGAACTGCCTCACTCCATGTAGGATGTCTTTGCACCTCACTTTAACTCCATATATTTGTTCCTTGTCTAAAGGATTTGATAGGAAAAAAATATTGCCAGGTAGCATACAAGAAGTCTACAACTTAGTCTTATGTTTAAAAATAAGGAAATTAAAACTGGTTGTAAGTATGAAATGAAAAGCAATAATTGTGAAGTTACAGGAATGTATTATAAGCTTATTTCAGAACACATGCACATAAATATACACTTACAGATATGTGTGCACACACACCCTATATATATATATATCATTTACTGATAACCTATTATTTTCCAGGTTCTACTCTAGAAATTCTGTGTATATTAAAACTGTGTAATTCCATAGTAGACTCCAATACCATAATAATGCTATTATCCTCAATTAACTGATGGCAAAGTTAAGGCAAAGACATTAAGAAAATTTTGCAAATTTTTATAGGTAGTATATGGCCACAGTTTAGTGTCATCCCCAATAACCTCACTCTCAAACAGGTTTTCTTAACCCTTACACAATCAAATTAATTTTTTTGAAACATATATATTCTAATTGTACCTAAACACTTTAGATGACAGCTTATTATTTGAGTTCTGCTAAATATCATGTTTTGCCTCAAGGAACTAGAAGCCAAGAGTAATATCTCCCAAATAGATTGTAGATAAAGGAGAATGTTACCTATAATGATTATGCAGTTGGGAAACTATCTAATGTATCTTGATAAAACAAAATTGATTTTCATCTTATCTCAGCTTTATTTACAATAACTCATCAATTTCTTCATTTTTGGTCATTATAGAATAAATTCCTTCTGTTGCTTACACATTAGAAATCTGGAGGTCCAATTATAGTGTAAGGAAGAGATTCTGAGTTTCCTGAAAACCTACATTTAAATCTATTGGCTTCAAGGTGGTCTATAATCCTCTGAAAAAAATGTGCACCCATTTATGTGAATGTGTATTTGATTGTATAAAGAACCTATGGCTTTTTTAGACCACCAAACCAATAATTTGGAGTATATAATTAAATTCCTCTCTCAGAGTTTTACAGTTTTAGAGCTGTCAAGTAGGCACACATTGGTGAAAAGAGGAAGAGGCTGAGATTATGTAATGGTTAAGAAAATATACTTGGGAGAGAGGCTAGCAGTTTTGAATCCGGGCTAAGGCCACTTACATTGCAAATTTGGACAATTTGCCTCAACTTCTCCGTACCCTTAAGTTTGTCATCAGGATATTGGTGACAATAGCAGTATGTATCTTTTTGGAGTCCTGTATGAAATTAAACAATCTTAAAATATGTAAAGTGTTTAGAATTATAAAATTTTACTTTGAATCCATATCTTTACTCAGTTACTGTGTGAACCTTAGAAAAGTCAATTTACTGTTTTGAAACTCAGGCCTTTTATGTTTAAATTGGTAAAAGTAATAACTATTTTAGTCATCTGTGACAGAGTGACAAACCACCCCAAACTTAGTGGCTTAAGATAATAAAGATTTATTTTGCCACTTTGCAGGGTTTCGTAAGAACAGCCTACCTCTGTTCCACAGACATTACCTGCTGGAGTTGACTCAATGGCTTGGGATCAAAGCACTGGAAGGCTCCCTCCCTTTCAGGCCTGGTGGTTAATATTGATTGTCACCAAGAATGCCAATTGGGCTCTCAACCAGAACACTTACATTTAGCATCTCCCCATGGCTACTGGAATGGCTGGGATCCAAGAATGAGCACCCACCCAGAGAAAGCCAGGCAGATATAATATTGCTTTTCTGACAATCTCAGAAATGACAGTGATTGTCATATTTGTCATAATCATAAGCACCCTCAAATTCAAGAAGAGGAAGCATAGACCCCACTTTGTAGTGGGAAGGAAAAGAGTGTCTAAGTCACAGTGTAAGAAAGGACCCTGAGGTAGAAGGTATTATTGCAAAAAAAATTTTTAAATACAGTCCACCAAAGCTATGTAACTCATAAAGCTTTTGCCAGAATGAAATGGAACAATGTATCTGAAAATGTTTTAATATTTTAATTTTCAATCAAATTAAAAAATATGTGGATATACATACATAAATGAGAAGCACTATTATACAGTTATATGTTATCATTATTAGCCAGAGTACAAAGTGACAAATTTTCAGCAATGTTGATATGTTTGAAATTTTCACTCTGACCATGAATTTCTCTATAGTTCAGATTTAAAATATTGTTAATATTTTAAAAGGAGGGCACAAGTGTCATGGATTCCAGAATATTAAAAACATTTATAGCCTGATAATTAGGTTATGTTTAAATTAGCTATAGTATACAGTCTAGATTGGTAATGAATACTTTGAAGGTTAGAAACTGTTTGAGTATCCGAACCCAGTACCAACAGCAGAATTTTCAATAGTCGCAATGGAAGCTCAGAGACAGAAGGAAAATATTTCCTTATGCTGAGTTAAAATAACTTCCAAAATATACTAAGCAAAATTATCTTTTAGGAATAAAGGGAAAATATTGATTAGACAAAACGGAGTCTTTCCTAAATGACTTTCTAAAAGATATACTTCAGAAAGAAAGTAAAGGATCCACAATGGAAGGTCTGAGGCATTAAAAGTAATGGTAGCAAAGATACTAGAAAACATGTGGGTATATCTAAACTTATATTATTAATATATTAGTATATATTTATATTATTAATATATTAATATATATTGATCAATTAATATATTATAATCAAATATATAGTGTAATTATATAATATAATTATATATTATATATATTAATCAATAACAAAATTACTTGAGCTGTGAGTTAGAAACAACTACAGAATTAAAATATCTGAATATAGTAGCATAAAATTAGTGCTCTTTGGAGGCATAAAAATTTTTATGCACTTTAGACAGGTATAGGAAAACTTATTCAGTAAAGACCTGGACAGTAAATATTTTAGGCTTTGAAGGACAAAGAAGGTAAAATACAAGATATTATGTAGATAACCTATGTAACAAAAGTGAAACACATTTCCAGAAATTTTTAAATTCGTGATGTTCAAAGTATAATCATAATTATTGGCAACTGCGTGTGTGCTGTGTGTGTAGGTGTGATACAGATCTATCATTGAGGGAAAAAAATGGGCTGGGTCGGGGGATAACATTTTGTTTAATTAGAGTGCAAAGTTAGTGTTTTCTATCACCAAAATTGATTGTAAATGTGCATGTGTTAATGCCAATCTGTAATGAGACTTTACATATTTCATGTTCAGAAATGTCTTTTCACACAGATAGATAGTGCCAAATACTAATATCAATAAATGAACCACTTACTTTGGATGTAGTCTCCTTTTTCATTCCACTGTGGTGAAAAATTCCATTTTAAATTTTCTAATATTTATGGCTGTTTGTGTCCTGGGGTTGGAGATATTGTGACGGGTGCTTGCAGTTATAATGTTTATATATATTTTATTCATTTAGCTTGGCTATAGCATCTTTGAATAACACAATTATTTGTTATCTAATTGGATACCAAATAACCCACACTGCACTATATCTAAATATCAATACCTTTGAAGTTCATCTTTCTCTTCTTTCCTGTTTTGACACGATGGGGATACACTTCCATTAAAAAAAAATAAAGAAAATCCTGGTATGGCAATACACGTGGCACTCAAAATACTTTGGTCTTGTAACTGCATCAGTGAAATTTAAATTTCACATATTTTCCCATGTCACAGAATTTTACTCTTCTTTCATTTTTTAATGTATTTAATATGTAAAAGTCATTCCTAAGTGTCAGGTTATACACAAAATATGTGGCAAAAAAAACAATCAGAATTAATAGAAAACACAAATAAGTCAGTAGGATGAATAAAACGATGTTAGTAATCCAAATTAATAAAAATCAACCAACTCCCTAGTTAAAAAGCAAATACATGTAGAATATTTAGTTTTATTTAAAAAATCCAACAAAACTTTATTTATAAGAAAAGCACCTAGAATAATTAAAACTTTTTATCAATTATTCAAGAGAATAAAAAGGAAGTTTCTCCCAAATGTTTTGTGAAGTTTGCATAAATTACTGCAAAACTGGAGGAAGACAACTCAATGAATGGCGAAAATTGAGAACACTGACAACACCAAGTGAGGATGTGGAAGAACAGGAACTCTCATTCATTGCTGGTGGGAATGCAAAATAGTTCAGTCACTTTTGGAGAAAAAAAAAGCAGATTTTTAGCAAAGCAAACATATTAATAAAATAATTGTGCTTATTGGTATTTTATTCCAATGAGTTGAAAATGCATGCCGCCACCCTCCCAAACTACACGTTGATGCTATAGAAGCTTCATTAATAGTTGGGAATAACTAGGACATAACCCAAATGACCTGAATAGGTGAATAGATAAATAAATTGTGGTATATCCAGACAATGGATTATTATTCAGTGCTGAAAAGAAGTGAGCTATCAAGCCATGAAAAGCATGGAGGAACTTTAAATTCATATCATCAAATAAAGGAAGCCAATCTAAATAGGCTACATCTTGTATGATTCCAACTAGATGACATTGTGTAAAAGACAAAACTAAGAAGACAGTAAAAAGATCAGAGACTGCCAAAGTCTGAAGGAGTGGAGGAATGAATAGGTAGTACAGGGGAATTTAGGGGAATGAAGTTGTTTTGTGTAAGACTTGGATGATGGATACATGTAATTTTACATTTGCTCAAACACATACTATGTACAACACCACGAGTAAACCCTAACGTAAACTATGGACTTTAAGTGATTATGATGCATCAATATAGGCTTTCTCATTTCTCACCAAGTGTACCATTCTGGCTTGGGATGTTGATGGTGGAGGACACTGTGTGTGTGTGTGTGTGTGTGTGTGTGTGAGCAGAAGGTATGTGAGAACTCTTGGTGTTTTCCTCTTAATTTCATTGTGAACCTAGAACTATTCTAAAAAATAAAATCTATAAATTTTTAAAAGCCAGTAATCCTTGTAAGCACAATGAAACATTTCAAAATAAAATGTAACTATATTGATCCCTATACCAAGAAGTAATAATAATAGTTATAGTAATAATAAGAAAATGTGTCCTGATAAATGTGCATTTATCCCAGTAATACAATTGTTTGAACTCTAGGAAACCAATAAGTATAATTTACCACATAATGGACTAAAGGAGAAAACTCAAGTAATTATCTAATAGACACAGACAACTTGCTTATAAAATTCAATATTTAATTATGGTAAAGACTATTATAAAAATAATAAAAGTAGAATAGAGCATCTAAAGCAAAACAACAATCAAAAATTATTTTACCTCTTCTGAATAAGCAAGAGTTTATAAACTTTCACAATATTAATTGTTGGCTGAACAATGGGATGTTTACAAACTGTTGGTGAGAGAATATGTCAGTTTAACCATTCGTTTTATTTTCTGTTTCAGAAGAAAAGTAAATATTATCAGAGGCTATTGAGTGTTGAGATAGTTTGTTATGTACTATTGTGGCAATAGCTAACCTTAAACATCTAATAGTTATGTGAGGAGGAGATACAAGTAAATGATACCAAGAGCCTAAATATTCTTTTTGTGTTTGTTTGTTTATTTATATATTTTGAGAGACAGAGAGAAAAAAAAAGTGTGCAAATGGAGGAAGGCCAGAGAGAGAGGAAGAGAGCGAATCCCAAGCAGGCTCAGTGCTGTCAGTGCAGAGCCTGGCACAGGGCTGTCTCAGGAGCTATGAGATCATGACCTGAGCTGGAATCAAGAGTCAGACACTTAACCGACTGAGGCACTCAGGTGCTGCAATAGCCCAAATATTCTTGATGGAAGTATGCAAAGAGTACAATAGGAATGCAAAGAAAAGTAAGTAAACAAAGATGGCCCAAAGTCATGTAAAGGTCACAGATGTTTTAGAGGAAATAAGCCTTGAGATCAGGCTGGAAATGTTTCCAGGCTGTGATGTATGTGGTTTGTTTGTTCCAGAGCAAGGTAGTAGATCGAGTAAAGCATGAAGCAATAAAGAATAAAGCAGTTTGAGGATCAAAGTATTTCAGAATTGCAAGTATAGGAGGGTATCTATAGAAAAGGGAGTAGAAATAAGGTTAGAGAATAAGACAGTTGCTAGACTATAAAGGGCTTTACCTCATCACAGATTCATACTAAGGAAATTTTAACAGTACTGTAGCTCTTGTGTCAGTTCCTTATGAGAGGGCCAGGTCTATAATCTAAAGCTTAATAAACCAGGTGTGATATCAACAGATACTGATTTATCCCTGATAAATTTGTAAGTTTATTTGTAAGTTATTTGTATTTGTAAGTTGTTAGTATTTCAATAGCATACTTCTGAATGAGGTACGTGTGTATATATGTATATATACTCAGACACAGAGACTTCCTCAGGTTTCCTGAGGTTTCTCATAACTCTGAGGGGACTAGAAGCTTTCTTCCTCCTTCAAATATTATTTTCCCAGTTTTGGAGAAATAAGTGTTGCTCTAGCAAGTAGCTTTCAGAGAGCAAGGTCTTTAACTTATTTATAATTGTATAACTAGAGCCATAATTGTAGTTGGTGCTCAGTAAATGTTTATTGACTGAATTAAAGGAATCTCCCAACTGGAAAGCACTTCAGATATATGTGGGTTCAAATCTTAGCATTTACACCTAAGTCAGCCTTAGAGGAATTCATTTCTCTTTTTGTCTTGGCTTCTTTATGTTTAAAGGTATTGGGGCGCCTGGGTGGCTCAGTCGGTTAAGCGGCCGACTTCGGCTCAGGTCATGATTTCGCGGTCCGTGAGTTCAAGCCCCGCGTCGGGCTCTGTGCTGACGGCTCGGAGCCTGGAGCCTGTTTCGGATTCTGTCTCCCTCTGTCTGACCCTCCCCCGTTCATGCTCTGTCTCTCTCTGTCTCAAAAATAAATAAACGTTAAAAAAAATTAAAAAAATAAAAAATAAAAGTATTATAATTCCTACTTCCTAGAGGTGGTGATAATATTTACTGTAAGGATATCATAAAGTGGCTAGTACAGTACCTGGCATCTAGGCAGCCTTTAATTAATGGTAACTATTGTTATCAGTGCTCTTCAGACCCCCTATTCCATGACTCTTGATGATATCCTAACTTGCAGAAGTTAAATTCTATGCAACCACAAATTGAGACACATTTGTCACATCTTGTAGAAAAGGCTTAATAAAATTCTATCCAAAGCTAGAAGATCAATGTGCTTCAGACTTGATTTTTAATATGCCTCAGTTGTGCCACCTCTAAGGGGCTCATTAGCGATACTGCCTCATCAGTTGCTATGGACATCAAGCTAAGAGAGATTATTTTTCATCCTTGTTCCTATTTCTTCCTCCCTTTTGCTCTTTCCCAGCCTGTATAGAAAAGGGCATTTCCAAATGCTCTTAAAGAATTTTACAGCAGTCCAATACCTCTTTACTATCACAGGCAAGTGAATTAGCTTTATCATATAGCAATAGAATGCTACAGTCTAAGAGCTTAAGCTTAATTCACTCATTATTGAGGAATGCCCTACCTGGAGAAAGATAATGGAGATCTAATGCATATGCTACATAGCTTCCCAATAGGGTACTCCTTTTAAAAAAGAAATAATTAGATGAATAAATTAGATTTTAAGCACTGATCTACCTATATACCCCAAAGAATATGTAATTAGAAATTTAAGCAGTCAGCCAGATATCATTAAGTCATTGGAGACATTTCTATCAGAAGCCAATAGCATTACCAAAATGTTAATTATCTAAAACCATTTTAAAATCCTTAAACATTGTAAAGTGTACATAAGGTTGATTGAACAAGCCAAATTAGATAAATGTATCAGATAAATAATGCTGTACTTATGGAAAGTGCATGCTATACTCCAGTTATTAGGTTAACTTGGTATTTAAAAACCATGGCAAAGAATGATGGAAATAGTGTAGTAAAGACTCATTTACATTCAGGAAAACATCCTTCTCTTAAGAAAATAATTGACAGTCACCTAATGATATTGTGCTACGTAATATAGGAAAATAGGTTAAATCCTTTGTCCTTAAAGGCTCTACCTCCAAATGCAGTCACCCTGGGGTGAAGACTTCAACATAGGAATTTGGTGGGAGGAGATGTGTCAGTCCATAACATACGGATATTCAAAATAGCCAAGTGAGCATAAATAGTTTTAACTTTTATGCTTTTAAGAAATTGACATACAAGAAAAGATGACTGGAGAGTCATGCATATGAATAAGAAGTGTGTAGAAAAATAAAAGTCAGCCACATTTATAACCATATGTTTTACCTATGGATGATTAGCAATTATTTGCCAGCTGCCTCCTTTATTTTCACTTTTACTTCTAAAATAATATACTTGTTGGGACGCCTGGGTGGCTTAGCTGGTTAAGTGTCTGACTTCTGCTCCGGTCATGATCTCATGGTCTGTGGGTTCAAGCCCTGTGTAGGGCTCTGTGCTGACAGCTCCAGAGCCTGGAGCCTGCTTTGGATTCTGGTCTCCCACTCTGCCCCTCCCCAGCTCATGTTCTCTCTCTCTCTCTCTCTCTCTCTCAAAAATAGATAACATTAAATAAATAAATAAAAAATAATATACTTGTTCATTTTTTGTTCTAATATGTCAATAAATCCTAGATTAATTCTTTTTTTTTTCAACGCTTATTTTTTTGGGGGGACAGAGAGAGACAGAGCATGAACGCGGGAGGGGCAAAGAGAGAGGGAGACACAGAATCGGAAACAGGCTCCAGGCTCTGAGCCATCAGCCCAGAGCCCGACGCCGGGCTCGAACTCACGGACTGCGAGATCGTGACCTGGCTGAAGTCGGACGCTTAACCGACTGCGCCACCCAGGCGCCCCATTCCTAGATTAATTCTAAATTGTGTGAACCCCAATCTTTCTGGACATGTTCACATTATGGTTGGATGAATCTATAGGAATCCTACTTACATAAGGATCTAAGGAGTCTCTTGGGGTTGGAGAACACATTCTAAGAGAAGTAGTCATGGGCCATAAGCTTAATCAGTTAAAAAAAAAAGTCTTATCTTTGCAAGGGAAAGCATATGATAATTCCATCAGAATTATCTATCAGCCTAGCCATATATAAACTTATGTTTGATGTATATGGTATATTGCATGAAAAATCTGAAGGTGCTAGAACAAAAGCAGCACCTGTTTTGTACTCATATATTCTATGTTATAAATAATAACATTTGAAAATTTAATTAGATTCTATGCAACCACAAATTGAGATACATTTGTCACATCTTGTCTGAAAAGGTTTAATAAAATTCAAAGCTAGAAGATCAGTGTGCTTCAGACTTGATTTTTGAAAAGGGGGCATTTTTTTCCCATTTTTAAACACTTGACTCTGAAGATTTGGCTTCAGGAGGACTCCAGAGTACTGTAATGGCAGTGGCAGTGCCTGATGTACAGTAGGAATTGGTGGCTATCCAGAGGAAATTGAGAAAGTCATGATAATACTGGAAAAGGTGAGCGCCCAGTGAATTCTCTACTGATACTAAGAAGAGAAATTGTTCTCAGTACAGGGGCCAGCATAATTCAGGAAACTTTGATATCAAGAGTGATCTTAGAAAAAAAAGGAAGAAAATCATAGATGCCAGGGTTTAAATTACTTGAGATATATGGAGTTGGTATAATCATCACAAATCACAGTTTCCTGGAAATACTTCTGAGTTACCTGATAGTACCTGACTGACAGAGTACTTATTAATGTTCCCCTTCACACTCTCCAAAAGTTCCAATTTTGGTGATCAATTATTATGTAACCAACCCTAGGAGTGGAGAAATTTGGAGGAAACTGAAAAGTACCTTAGCAAGACAAGGACAAGAGTTAAATGTAAACTGTGCTTTTTGAAATTATTACATTATATTGTACTATATTTAGTAGTATGTTTAAGTATTATACTTAGAATACTAAAAGATTTAAGGTACTCTCAGCCATGTTACTGATGAATTAATAGATTCCACTAACAGGAACAGGTAAATTCCATAATTGCATGATTACTTTGTGTACATGTCTGGGCTAATATTCCTTTCTTAAAAAGCTTCAGTTCTAAGCATTTCTCTTCTTGGACCTACTAAGGAAGGTACTGGATTTCTCTGAGGGAAAAAAAGTGACAATAGTTGGAGTCAGTTTTGTTCACTGGAAGGAAGAGATCCCCCTGGGCACACCACATAGAAACTTAACCTGACTCCAGAAAAAGTAGAGAGGGTTTCAGACACTCCAGACAAAATGGGAATTGGAAAAGTGTTCCTTTATTATTTTAGATACAGGGCAGAAATCTAGGTCTAAATTTATTTTGTTTCTGAGATGAGTTAAAGATACAAGTTACACCATTCTGAAAATTCTCCCTATTATGAATGAGGTTTCACTAGAATCAGAATTATACTTGTCATCTATTATTGTTATTTACTACTTTTTGAATAAACTCTAGAGAAATCAAGTCTATATGCAGTAGTAAGTCTTATCAGGGTTTCTAATCCTGGCACTATTGATATTTGAAGTTGGGTAATTCTTTTTGTAGGAGTTGTCCAATGCATTGTAGGATTTCTAGGAGCATCCTTGGCCTCAATCCACAAGATGCTAGTATCACACTCTTTTCATGCCCTTAATTACTCTGGACATTGCCAAACTTCCCCAGGGTGGGGGAGGATGGAGAGAAGGGAAATGCTGTCCCAGGTTGAGATCTATTGGCTTAGACAATAATGTTGTGAATTCTTGAAATGGGACTCCATGTACATGCACTCATGAAAGCAAAATTTAGAAGTCTCAAACACTACCTCACTTGTGTAGACACAGCCTCACTGTCTGGGCTTCAAGCCAGAATTAAAATTAAGTATCTCCCAATTCCCTAAGACAATCAGGAAACACATTTTTCTACCTCCCTTCCTTCTACCCTGACACCATTTCTTTTGGACAATTAAACTACAGTACTTTAAGCTCCTTGGAGGAAAGCTGCTGTGTAAATGCAAAGTAATAATGGATAGTGGCCAAGCAAAATAAAAGAAACTATACTAAAAAGCTAACTGTCTAAATTGAGAAGTCGATGTTCATTAATGAATATTCATGGACATATTTTCATACTAATACATTGAATTAATATCAGACTCCTGCTAGCAGATTAATTTGAAGCCAAAAGAGACAAATATATTTTTGAAGCTAGAGACATTGATCTTGTAATGATGATCTATAACAATAACTACATTTCTACCATAGAAGGTGAATGATATTATAATTTTGAAATGATGAATGCAGATGGTGTGGCTAGATGCACGTTTATTAATTTGATTTGCTTTAATGGAATCTTCTCCCTAAGGGTCCCAGTAATATGCAGAAAACTTATAATACATGAAAAAAGGTTGTTCTTACTATTACTTTCATCACAGAAAATACAATCACTGACTATACTTCAGCATCATTATGAATATTCAAATACTAATACCTTGCTGCCCAGTGGGAATTTGAGACTTTGGTGATGAAATGCACATTGTTGAATGGGAAGTTTCATTAATTCCAAGGAGAATGAAAAATGTGGTGTGTCTGCCCTGAAAACTAATCCTATGTAATTAGTTGTTGAGTTGTAGGCTTGATTTCATTGTGAAAGGTAATGGGATAAGTAGTTAATTATACTATAAATGTATCTAGTTAATTTATTTGATAATCTAGCTGGGTTGAATAGCTGATTTAAGGCTAATGCTTTAATCCTGATAAAATGTAATAATAAATAACATTAATTTGGAATAGAAGGTTAAGTGAGCTCATGTGTATTTCTCCTGTGTCCACTAGCCCTCTCTCTTCCCCACTACTCATATGTTCTTTGTTCCAGCCACTGAACCAGTCTGACTTGATCACATGCTGGCTTCTTCCTCCTTTATCCATTTAAATGCTAATCTTTAAGCTTAGAAGACTGTATCCCATCTTAATAGCCTTTTACTCATTTAATAGCCTGTAATTTACACAAGGTGTACAGTGTCTTAACCATATTCGGTGGTTTACATATTTTTATTTAATTGCAGACCACTCTTACAAGACTTCTAGAAATAAGCATTAGTATAATTTTATTCAAGTTAAAAAGTTTTAGTTGTTGCTAGCTATAAGATTATACCAATTATAGCCAACAAAATAATAGAGACCTTCTTTACTCATTTTACTGGTGATACATTGATTTTCCAATAGATTTTAAAGCCGCCACTAATGACCTCTAGGATAGTTCTATTTCTCCTATATACAACTTTATATTTCACTTTAACTGATTTGCAAGACATGGTTATAATCCAGGCATACAAGAATCCTGGGTGCTAAATTTTTATAAAATAGACTCATGTAATTAGAGTTTTGTCTCTTTAATCAATGTGAACATTTTATTACTAATGTATATTTTCTTTAAGAAACATATTGTAAAACGAGTCAGTATACAGTTGTAAATATTCAGAATGTTATCTTGTGAAGGTAATAGCCTACATAGTCCCTGTGTGCCAAACGTCATTGTGCAATTAATACTATTTTGCTTTTTCTTCTTCATTTCTTTTTCTCTCCCTCTCTTGATTATTACTTTCCTATCAAGTTCATTAAAAGGACAAAATTTTATTATCTCACAAGTACACTCTTCTGCATACACTTTTTGGAAACACGTAAGAACATAGAGTATGCGCTGGCAGATGAGACACCCAGCCCCAAGACATACCTAAATGTTTGTATTGGAATAGTAAATATTAGCTAAGTCTTTCTCTAACTCAGAGTGTTACTCAAAGCATGGCCCACAGACCACATCTATCAGAATCACAGAGTAATTGTTAAAATTGGTATGTTTTAAAATCTTACCCAGAATCAGAATCACTTAAAGGATAAACGTTTTAAAATTGGTTTCTCAGATGAATTCTTTGCACACCAAATTTGGAAGATCAATCACTAAGAAACGCTACAACATTCTGTTGGATGCAAAATATTTCTAAATGAAAATGTGTTTTTGAGATGGAAAATATGAGCCTAGCATCATATTTGAAATATATATACATATATTCCTCTAAAATAGTGTATCTTTTTGTCTTGCACATGGTAGACCTGAAAAGTCATGAACCAAAAACCCACTAGCTTTCAGGAATGGATAGTATGTCAGAATTAGGGACATGCTGGCAGAGTCACAACCATGATACTGTACAGACTATCAGCGTTTTCAGAGTGCAGCCATTTTTCTGTCTTGATTCAAAAAATTCAAAAACAATTTTATGAGCTAGGCAATGCAAGTATTTTTATCTCCATTTTTCAGGTAAGGCAACAGTGGTACTAAGAGTTTAATTATATCCCCATTTCCTACCTCAATGTCCCCATACATTATACACACTGGATTTAATTTGACTGTTGTTTGCTCCTATGGCATTTATATGGAAAGCTGAGTAGGAGGCAGGTTTGTTCTCTTTCTTTCTTTCTTTCTTTCTTTCTTTCTTTCTTTGTTTCTTATAGATCCTTTCCTCTATCCCCCATTGCCTTATAAAAGGACTAAGATTTCTACTTCCACAAAATAATCACAGGACTAATAAACATTACTACATTTAAACACCTTCAGGATGTTTCCGATTCTGTGTCTCCCTCTATCTCTGCCCCTCCCCCGTTCATGCTCTGTCTCTCTCTGTCCCAAAAATAAATAAACGTTGAAAAAAAAATTAAAAAAAAAATAAACACCTTCAGGATTATAAGATAGGAGGATAAAAGGAAGAAATTAAAGCCAAAGGAAACCACAAATCTTTTTTTTTTTAATTATGGATTTAGGGGAAAAAGAGTTTCTCTGTTTCTAAAACTACAACTTCCTTCCAAGCTATTAATTTTAAATGTTTCTGAGCCATTTTAAACATAAACACCCACCCAATTTAAACAGGAACCAAGTTTTCTTATTTGTTTTTCTTTTGCTTTTAAGAATTTATTTTATTATCTCACAAGTACAACTATACACTCAAAATTATGCTAATCTTATTTTTTCCAAAATTTCTAGGTGTTTTATCATAGGAACATTTATGAAACCATACAGGATACCATTTTGAAAAAAGTAGGTGATAGAACAGTTTTTTCACATAGATAATTAAAAACATATACTAAATCGGTTTCAACCAGTTCAAACATTTTACATTAAGGTGTTAATTTTGCCTTAATTCCTGCATGATCTTTACTTACAGCCAATTCTTGAGTAGGATGGTAAAGAGGCAGAGTAATCAATCATACCAGAAATCCATACATTGAAAGGCCTCTCAGTCAGTAACTGCGCCTCTCAGGTCAGCATGAAACTATACATTGTAGCTATTTACTAGGGTGGGAAGGCTAATGCTGAACTTCAGTGTCAGTGAGCATCATTATTGTAGTGTCTAAGGAGGTCACACTTGTGCTTATTTCTCTGGATGAGGAGTAGACAATTATCTTGGGATGTATATTGTAGGGAGTAAGAGCAGAGAAGATTCTGTTTTAACTGCTGTTAGCAATAAAAAGGAATATCACCCTCAGGCCACAGGGCAATACAGTGTGATGGAGGGATTCTCTAAAAAGTCCTCTAGAAAAAGGGACAGGTCTCTAGAAATTCTTTCAAAAGTACTCTAGAGAAAGGGAAAGTAAGGAAAGTAATAGGGATTTGGTAAAGGTTTGTTTATTTATTTTTATTTTTGAAAAGAGTTTTTACATAGTATTTCATATTGATAAGTACAAAGTGCTCAGCTTCTTAGGTGTATTAAACTTTTTGAAGTATAATTTTATAACAAAAACTCCATAGATGTAAAGTGTACAATTTCATGAGTCGTGACATATGTACAACCCTCTAAAACCAGCACTGTAATTAAACTGACGTACATATATGTATAACTCCTAGTGATTTTTCTTGCTTGTTTTGTAATATATTGTTAGTTGTTGTTTGTCCCTACAGATTCATTCTTCCTTTGCTCAGGGAGAAGGTGATCAATACATAAAAGAATTTTTGACTTTACTGATATGTATTGGTGAGAGCCCAAAATATAGGTAGATCTAAGATTTTAAAATAGCCAGAATATGG
Source organism: Lynx rufus (assembly GCF_022079265.1). Taxonomy (NCBI): domain Eukaryota; kingdom Metazoa; phylum Chordata; class Mammalia; order Carnivora; family Felidae; genus Lynx; species Lynx rufus. Next base: position 109,627,694 of record NW_025814889.1, read on the forward strand.
GCATCTGGGTGGCGCCTCAGTTAGGCATCCTACTTCTGCTCAGGTCATGATCTTGCGGTTTGTGAGTTTGAGCCCTGCATCCGGCTTTGTGCTGACAGCTCAGAGCCTGGACCCTGCTTCGGATTCTGTGTCTCCCTCTCTCTCTGTCCCTCCCCTGGATTCTGAGTGTCTCTCTCTCTGTCTCTCTCTCTGTCTCTCTTTGCCCCCCACCTTGCTCACACTCTGTCTCTCTTTCTTTCAGAAATAAATAAACACTAAAAAACAAAACAAAAACAAAAAACAAAAAACAGCAGCCAGAATAGAAAAATGTCCAAGGACTTTCTTACAGGAGAGAGATTACACACTGAAAGTTTGCAGGACCTTGCCAATCTGTGTTGGCAAAAGCCTGAGCATGTGGGTGGGAGTAAGCTTTAAGAGCAGTAGGGCAAAGGGATAACATGAAGGTCTTAATTGGACTGAATTCACCGACATGAATGTACTCACTAAGGTTTTGTGATTTAAAAAATTGCTTTGATCACCTACAAGAGGTGTTGATATTCTGGGTCCTGTATCAGATCAATGAGGTCAAATGCTGGAACTTTGTTGGTATACTGTTGAGAAAGGCAGGGAGATGTCAGAAGACATAAGGAATCAGGAATGTTAAAATGGATCTGTGATGTGCAACCTGCTCATCCACCCCTAACTATGCTTGCTGGGAGAAATAGGAGTTCACTCCCTTCATCGAAACATTCAAAATACATTGGCAAGGGAGGCACCAGCAAACTTGAAAATCTCCGTGGGGACTGTCTCTCATTGCAGGGGATGACGGTAGGAAATGGTAAAGAGTGATAGGAGCACATGCCTCAACCATCATAAACAGAGTATATGTCATTCACACAGGAAGCCACAGAGATAAGATGGAAGTTAGACAATGTGACTTTCAGGAATATGTGGTAATGGGCAGTTGATCAGGTGTGCCTAGAAATGAAATTGTTGGGCAGTCCACTGAGAAAGAAAATCCAGAATTAGTAGTTGCTACAATAAACAATCATGGTCTTTTAGCTTCTAGCTACAAGTCTTAGCCTTAAGTGTTGGACTCTGAGCACCTAGACCAAGAGAGACATGATAACCCTGGAGCCTTCTGGAGAATGACTCTGCAAGAGTCTCAGATGTGTGCCATGGATACTCTCCCCGCAGGTCCAGCTTTCCCCAAATGTCCCCAAAGCTGCAGACATTTGCCAGTATGACCATACTCTAGTAAAAGAAAAATACTGTGATTTATGGAGACTTTTATATAAGGCCTCTGAATATATGCTACTTCCCAAGGACCAGAAATGATATGTGGCCCACCCATCAGTTGGTGTAGGAGCTTTGGAGGTCCAGAGATAGAAAGTGCTTTGGCACACATTTAACAATTTGTTCACTGTGACAACAGACTCATCCCATACTTATTTCCCCAGTTCCAGAATGTAGAATGGAAATAGATATATTAACACCTGGTAGAATTCCCACTTTGATTTTCTGAACCTAGGAGTGAAGGTTATTTGGGAAGAAAGGATCAAATTATCTGTCCTTGGAACGACCCCCTTTCTCAGAGTAAACCACAGGCAATACACAATCATGGAGGAGTTTGGGGGGACTGGTAATTTCACGAAGCCCTGGATAGTGGCAGGATTGGCAATTCTAATCATTACTCATTTTACTAGCCTCTTTGGCTCCTGTGAAAGCCAGGTTGGTCATAGAGACTGACAGATTTTCACAAACTTCATCAGGTAAAGATGGCAACTGCATATTTGATTCTGTATGTTGTTTCTCTACTAGACAAATCCATCAGTTACCTGATCCCCCAGAGAAACAAGCCAGGTCAGTCCACTGATTGGGAAGGAGTGCAAGAATTGTGTGCAACCCCTTTCCCCCATGATACTTGTGTCTGAGACTGAAGAGATGCCACAAGAAAAAAGGTGTCTGAACATATGCTACTTCCCAAGGACAAGAAATGCTATGTGAACACCAGCACCCCACACAAAGCATGAGGTAACTACAGCTAGCCCATCCTGAAGTAATCTGAAACCAGCCCAACTGACTAGAAGCCTCAGCTCCCCATACTATTGGCCTGGCAGGAGAGGTGTGCCCACTTCTGGACATAAATCCCAGTCACCTCCAGTCTCTATTGTCTCCTCTATATTTTATGTCAGTTAATTTGAAATTTAAATGACATGGACAAATTTCTTGAAAGAAAAGAAAAAAAAGATCTGACTACATTGATGATCATTGAACTTTCTGTACTCAAAAGTCCAAGACATGTTTACCTCTCCTTGCTCTATTGTCTTAGCAAGACCAGTTACTTTATTTTTATTTCTGGAATGGTCTCACTTTTAAAGAAACTTTAATATTCTCTTTCAAGCATCCAAGTATCCCACTACTGTCCCTTATTCCAGAATATTCCAATTTTGTAAAGGGAGGATACTGCTTTCTTGGTTAAGATACAAGTAACATTGCTAGGAGAAGAGATGACTCATAAATGATAACATTTCTTCCAATAAAGAAACATGTTGTGGTAGACATGGCTCACTCTTCAGGAAAAAAAAATTTCTCTTCTTTCTGGGTACCTTACATTGGATATAGCCAAATAAGTGTGTCCTGTGGAATGCAGATTTAATAATTTCCACTATATACTGAGCAAGCAAGGGAACAATTTCATGTATTACATGAATAACTTTATGTAAATGGGAGATGGACATCCACTGATAAACCAATGGCCAAACTTACCGAGTTTAACCTTCAGAGCCCCTCACTTTCTGTAGACTCCTTCCAAGAAAGGCTCTATCAATATTTGACATGACCATATATTTTTGTAAAATTTACAAAAAAGTATTTTGTAATCTTCTTTTTAGTGACAGCTCCCCTTCCCAATATTGCACAGACTTCAGTCGTCCTCAGCTTCTATATTTCTGTGGACACATTCCATCAAATTGTTAAGTAAGATGATCACTTTCAATTGTTCTGGAAAGAAGTATATGAGCTTCATATCCTTATAAGATTTGAGTTCCTATCTCTTTGCAGCTTTTCAGGGCTTCTGCAACCATAGAATTTTTGGAAAAGCAAAATTAATTGAAAAAAGTATGTTTTATTCTTGTCAATCAGAATGCACCTTGGATATGGACAGTCAAAAACATCTGCCATTTTTCCTTTATTTCCAATGGTGGGCTTCTCTCTCTAAGGAGGAGTTTTGTGCAGCAGCCTGGACATATTTTGTGACTAAAGTAATGATGGGTAAACATAATTCTCAGGGCCAGCATAGACTCATAACTGTCTCTTCTAAGTTTTGTCAGTGAAGACAGTTTATTTATGGAAATCTGCTAGAGATGTTTGGATTTCTGCATTAGAATAGTAATAAAAGCGGGGGGGGGGGAGCATATAGAGCCAAATTCATGTTAGGAGAAATTAGGCAGAAAATGATACCGAATCCAGGGCATAATGAGTAAGCAAATGACCATATGGACACAGAGGACTCTCTTGCCTCCTCTGGAGTCTCTTTGGGCTACAACATTGAATAAAGGCATAAATGTGTCTTCATATTTATATTGTGAAATTTATGCCCATATTCGCTGTTTTGTGACAGTATCTGTCTCTTCCTGCTAGCTTAGCCACATGATCCCCAAAATGTAAGAAGCCAAGAACAACAGAATTAATAGTACAAGACTGTCTAGGTTACTGGCCATTCATCAGACGTTAGGATCCAAAATATAGTTAATACAATAAGGTGAGGTCAACAGTCAGACTCTGAAAGTAGTTTTGTAAAACTTGAACCTAGAAGCTGATTGGTCACTATCATCACATCTTTAAGTAGCTGTGTTAAACATACTAATGAATCCCCAAAGTTTTCCATGTCTTAATCCCCAGAATGTGTGAATATATTACCTTACACAGTAAGGTATATATAGATATATAGATATATATATTTATATGTGTGTGTGTGTGTAATTTTAGAGCTAGTACAAAAACCAAAAGGAAAAGAAAAAAGAAAAATAAAACCATAGAAGGCTCCAGATTCAAAGAAATCCCAATTTCTATTAAAATAGCAATGTATTACAGTGGAATTTTGAGGTAAATTCTCAATTTGTTGTGCTTCAATTCCTGTTGCCTTTAGATATTTAACAAGGAAGAAAAATATATTTGAAAAGGTCAGAAAAAATTACATTCCATCTTCAGATTAAAAAACGTGATGAAACACTTCACAATGATCTACTACAGGCACAAAGATATGCTATTTTTTTTCTGAAAAAGTAGCAATATCAGTAAGCATAGTAAATAAACGTCCTGAACAGAAAACGGGAATTGAATCAGAGATTCCCTCTCACAAAAATTTCACAGATGTGGTATTTAAACTGCTGCACATTTTTTATAATCATCCAGCTTTAAAGCCAGGCATGATATAAGAATTAATTCCCTTAATCTGAAATGATTTTTAATCAGTTTATAACATCAGTTTAATTGGCCTCCTCTTTATTGACATCTATAAAGATTTGCCGTCCTTTCTAAATCCTGAGAGTCAAATATCCAGACTAAATTTAGCTAATCCAACCCTTTGGCATCTTTTAATTATGCCAACCCTCTCCAAAATTATTTTCTTCTGCTATAATTCAAATTATTGGGCCCCAAATCATCAACTTTGTTCAATGTTTCAATTATTTAAGTTGTTTACTCAATTTCAACCTTGCTTACAACACTCAGTGGTTCATAGACATCTTTCCCTTTCTTATGCATTTCAAGCTGCTCTGATAGCCCATCAAGAAAAGCATTTAAACAACACCCCAGACTCTACCGCCTACTACATTAGCTCTAATTAAGCACATTGTCTTTCAGCCTGATTTGTTTTATATTTCTTGATATGATGGGAAGGCATTGGAAAATTCTCAACATCTAACCTGATCATCCTGATTACTACATGTAATGGATTTTCCTCTCACGGACAACAGATGGGATGAGCAGATTGTGCCTATTATGTATTGTTCTTAAGCAAAGAATCCAGTTCTAGAGATTGGTACATACCTACAAGCAGTATCTACAAATCTTCTGCTTAAATACTTTTGCTTAGAAACCCATAATGTATTCTTTTCTACTTTATTTTTATAAATAGTAAAGGACTTATTTATCAACATGCCAAATAATATAAGAGGTGTAACAGAAGCTTACTATGGGGTCACTATTTCTACCATGAGAAAGTTATTAAAGACAGCACTTCTTTTCTCCCACCCACTGCACTCCTCCCATCCATCACCAGCCTCCACACACTCACAGACATATCTTTCGGATGAGTTCCAGGCCATGTTGTCTAGAGATTACATATATGTTCTGCTTACTTTAGTATTTCTCAAAGTACCTAATATAGAAACCTACACATACTAGGTACTCAGTAAATATTGGCTGGTGAATGCCATTTCAGAACAAATATTAACTAAGATAATGAGGTAATAATAATGAGTTTTAGATTCTTCTTAAACTTACAGTTGAATTACAAAAGTAATCCACGCCTATTATTGAAACAACCAAAACATGCTAAAAAGCATAAAAGAGAAAATAATCCATTTTTAGGGCAGCAAAATATTTTACAAGATAATCCCAAAAGAGAAAATCCTAAAATCATCATAGCAAATTTTAAAAAGCATTAGTAATTCGTCAGAATATGGCAGTAAATTTAATTAACATCAAAAAAGTTTAACCTAGTGGTTACTGTGGATCAAGCATGCTTCTTTTTACTGCTGATAAAGAAAGGAGTGAGAGCCTGTCTATAAAGGGGAACCTCACAAACATGGCAGAGGGTCAGACATCGTGATAAACTGTGTTGTAGGCAGGTATACACAGAGTGCTAGGGTGAGCACAGCTAAGTAAGCCAGTACACACAGCTGTTTCACTGCTTTGTTTAGTGTAAGAATTTGTATTTTTAGTGCTTCTTTTTCAGAAGTAAACCCACATTCTCCTCTGAATTTCTCTAAATGTTTATTTGAAATTGGAACTACAGCCCAAGGATAACATTATTCTCCTAGTCTCACTGCTTCATTTTCTGACCCCTGACCTCCATCAGTTTGTGAAAAAAGAAATGCCCAAACATGAAACAAAAGGTTTTTCTAAGACTTTTATGGCTCCATAAGAAAACAGAATGACTGACTGATTAGTAAGATTTAGCAGTCAGAAGGACATCTTATAATGGAAATACTGTATACCTTTGTGTCAGAGCTCAGAAAGAGTGAAAAAATAAGCAAAAAAAAATAATAATAATAAGGCACCCAAAAAACAAAAACCAACCCAAAACAAAACAAACAAACAAACAAAAAATCACTAACACTTAGGGAAAATACTACAGATTATAAATGCAAAGGAATATGCCTCACAATAGCATCCTTAACCACCCAGGTTACTGGGTGTTCCATAGTACAAACTAATTATGAAATACCCTTTGGTAATGTTTACATTAAAATAATAGAATATTCTCAAGGGTTTATCTTGCTTTGAATTAAGATAATGGATACATTTGTATTAGCCAGAGTCGAACTGGCTTATTAGAGTCTTACAAGAATAAGACCATTCCGCATAAAGGCTAATCAAAATGACTGAGAAAGTAATAACTACTTATCAAGAATTAAAATTAGTTTGGTTATTCATTCAACACGTAGTTACTGAGGATGCATTATTAGCTAGGTGAAACTTGTGAACAAAATTAAGTCCCTGCTGTCATGGGGCTCACATCCTAGTGGCTATGGACAAATAGATGAATAATGGAGGAGGAAAAGGGGATGGGAAAAAACTGGTGGGGATTTGAGAAGGTGTTAAGAGACCTTGGTAGGAGATGGTGGTAGTCTGGACAATTGGGGGGCAGTAGAAGTAAGGAGTAGTAACCCAAATCTAGAACAATATGTAAGGAAGTCCTAACAGGATGTTATGACTTGGTAATGAAAACTGAGAAAGGAGAAGTTAAGGATGACTCTCACGATATAAGGCTAAGAAATCAGAAGAATGGAATTGTCTTTTGTCAAGAAAGTAAGGACTGTAGGAGGAGCATAGAGAGTGGGTGAAATCAGAGGTTTGGGGTTATTTTATTTTTGAGATGTCTATTAGATATCCAAACCAAAATTTTGTTCATACATTTTGACATGTGAATCTGGTATTCAGACTGGCTACTCAGACTGCATGTAAGATGTTGAGAGTGCTCAGCATGTAGCTGGGAGACAGTATGAAATCACCGAGGGAGAGAGTAAAAAGAAAGCAAAGACCTAAGTATTCAGTCCTGAGCCACATCAATATCAGAGATCTGAGATTAGAGGAGGAAATGAAAAATAAATAAATAAATAAATAACACTAGTGAACAGGATGTTAAAATTAAGCAACACCACATTCAAAAGTAGGTGCTGGACCATATGCGACATATACATAGATTATTGAAAAACAGCTACATGACACTTAACCACTTGGCAACATCAAGGTTATTGAAGAATTAAGTTGATCCTGAGAGGAGGATCCTCTTAATCCTAGAGACAGGGTGTTTAATGGGATTCTTGAAAAGAATATAACGTGTCCTCCGGACTGACATAACCTCTCATCTGCGAAGTCTAGTGAGTAAAAGACAGGTGGACTAACCACTTATATCATGGAACAAAAGGGCAGTGGCAATTTTGGGGGGGAAGGAAAAAATTTGAAAATATATTCCCAACAGGGGTTACGAATGTTTCTAATGGACCTGATCTGAGTCACTCATGTGAGGGAAAAATTACATTTCTTAAGTCTTATCAAAGCGGACTTCATGGGCAGGCATTAAATCTTAATAGAAAAGAAAATGAAGGAGTCACTATGATAGAAGGAATAATGGAAAGAGAAACAAAATAGAAACTCTTGATTTTTTGTTTAGTTAATAGCCAATGACACATTCCCTTTGGTGGGTGTTGGGGGAGCCTTCTGAAATATCTTGGCAAAATACTCATGGGAGAACGAGTCAATGTCAGAAACTCCTGGGGATTGCAAAAGTTTCAACTTAATTTTTAATACTTTTCCTTTCTTCATTTTTTTAAAGTTTATTTATTTATTTTAGCATGAGAGTGAGCAGGGGAGGGGCAAAAAGAGAAGCAATCCCAGACAGGCTCCACACTGTCAGCAACGAACCTGATGGGGGGCTCAAAATCACAAACCGTGAGATCAAAATCACAAACCGTGAGCCAAAATCAAAAGTTGGACACTTAACCAAACTGAGCCAACCAGGCCCCCCCAAAACCTCAACTTTTAATAAAACTTAGAATTTTGATTATGATCTAAGATTAGACATTTTAATTAATAAAGTGAAATTAATTTTGTAACTTGAAAGGGACACAGGCTTATTCGGTAGGAGAGAGGTGATAGAATTTATGGCGCCTGGTTAAGGTTTCACCTGAGTTAATGAAAGAACCACCACCACTGTAAGGAATTAAAAGGCAAACAGAAATTTAAATGCATATATTTAATGAAGAAACTTCTTAATTTTTATTTCTCCCTCTAGCATCTCTATTATTGCTGTATAAGTGTTAAGAAAATGTAATAAGCTAATACTTATCTTTAACATAGACCTTAATAAACATATTAAATAGGCCAGAATCAATGATAAAACTTGTGATAATAATTCCTCAAGATAATGATAAGTCCTTTCTATTTTTTTTTTTTTGCAACTTTTCCATATTTCCCCATCGGAATAGACTAAGGGATTCTAGGAAAATGTTAGTTTATAGGAAATGACAAACTTCTTGTTCAAATGCACTAAAAATTTAACAAAATAATACCAGATCTAATATTTTAACAAAACCCAGTAATATAACAAAATTATTACCTAATAATTTAATTGAAAGCATCAAATAAACAACTTAGTTAATCGTGATCCACTCTTCTTAGCAAACTCGTTAGATATTTTTTCTAAAATTGTGCACACACCAGTGACAACTCTATTTTTTCTATTCAACAATCTATATTTAACACAAAGCCTTTTATGTTCAGAAATAGGTCCCAAAGCCATGCATTATATATTAAGCCCTGCACTTCCTAGTATTAAAAAGTTAATGTGTTCAAATATTTTTACTTAGAATTTCTATGGATAAATGTTCTGTGATCTCAACTTTCTGAGGCTATTGCTCTCAACAGCAACTTCACATCAGAATCATCTGAAGAGCTTTAAAATGGACAGTGCCACACTGAATTCCAATATTTGGGATGGAGTATATCAGTTATTTAACTTTGTAGAATAAACCATCTTAAAAATTGGGGGCTTAAAATACAAGAATTTACTTGCTAATTTTTCTGCAACTTGGATTTAGTTGGGTGGCCTGGATTTAGTTGGGTGGTTATTCTGCTGGAAAGCTACATATCAAGAAGTCAAAGAGTTGCCAAGAAAAACATTGTTTCAATGGATGCCCAAACAGATATAGAATCAAGACCAGAGAGAGGGTAGAAAAAATGGAAACTTCAGACTGAAACAGAGAGAATCAAGATATATAAAGTAACCATCAAATCAGCTACCAGAGTTAAAATTTAGAACATAACAAACATTTTAAAATCATTATAGTACACTATAGCAATACAGAAACTTGGATTTCTACTGACCTCAAATGATCTAAGAAGTTGTTCATTCCCACACAAGAGAAGAGATACACACAAAATACCTGAAATAGAATAGAAAAAACTGATTCAATATTACCATGGATGGATTTCCTAAGACTATGGTGAACAATCATGATTATCTTTATGAAATATTAATTCACAGGTGTTGGGCCATGCTACTCCTTCTAGAAAAGTTCATGTATTTGTAACCATATATTTGGATTTTAGATATTTCCCTGTTTAGATCTCTGCTTTTTCTCACTTAACTATCAGAACCAAACAGCTTGTTTCTGGAATCAATTACTTTAATAAAATATTTTGCAGTTTTGTTAATTAGGTAGTAAGAGATAAAAACAATTGCATAACTGTGCAGAATTTCAATAATATTGAGTGGGCTCTTTTCTTTTTGAAAGACAATCTATATTTGTTATCAAGAATCATATCATATTTCTAGGAACTATCAAATTTCTTATATCAAGCATATCATATTGTTACTTAACCACCATGATCTTTGATCAGATAAATTTTTGTAATATAACTTGGATGACTAGAATATTAGCAATAAGCAGTCATTTTGACTCAGCCTCTTGTTCTTTGTAACAGATGGCTTCATTATAGAATAAGCCATGAACAATATAGACATTTTCTTGTGTATCCCTCTTATACATTAAAAAAATATTCGTGTGTTACTAAAAGATTACTAGTACATACTAAATGCATACTTTTTTTAGTAATGTATATTTTTTTTCTGGGTACACACTAAGTGTATACTTTTTTTAGTAATGTATACTTTTTTCTGGGTGTGTTTATATGAAAGCCTTTTTATGGGTTTTCCACAACTATTCAATAGCTTAATAGATTATTTACTTAAAAAATTAAAATATCTAGAAAGAATTATTGATATTTAAAATCAAGGAAAATAACTATACTCTGTTTTAATGTGACAATATCTGTTAAAACCGAAAGCAAATAACAGCCTCATATGTTGTCCTCTGCACTTATTTTGGGAAAGTTTACAAAATTGTATTTTATGAAGACGATTAAAAATTGCTGTATCTTTTTATTCAAGGCATTTTTCAACATGGAGATTTTGGGTTCATGAAGTTTGCTTAATCCCAAAATACACTGTAGAAATATGAAGCAACAATTCTTCCACTGAGCAAGCTTTAGCCAATAATTTTTGTGAGACTGTGGAAAGTATCCAATTTTCTGAATAATAATAAAAAGGCTTTATTTTGTAATAATCTGTACTTATACATAAGAGACTGTATTTCACAGGCCCCAGTGGCATCCATATAATAAGCAACAAGTGAGAAATCTATTTTTAAAGGAAAAGATACTTTGGAAAGAAGTTTGTCCTAGTACATGAGTTTTCCAAAAAAGTGATATTGGAGCTCTAGAATATATATAGTGATAAAAAGTGATATTGCCGCTCTAGTATAATATATATATATATATATATATATATACACACACACACACACACACACACACACACACGCTAGGCCATTTTAATTAGTAGACAGTTTTAATATCATATATATTTGAAGATCCTTAAGTACTATTTTATATTTTTGAATGGGAGACATTATATAGTATAAAATTATAGAGAACAATTATATTGAAGAACAGTGATGAGAACATAAACTAGATAATAAAAGAAAACACTAGATCTGTTATTGAAGGGATGGAAATCAATATACGGCCTTCCTGAATACTCATAACTGTTATCAGCAATCAAGAGCATATGGTAGTTTTCAAGGAAATGCTTATTGGGTTATAATAATCACTTGAATTTTAAAAGACAAATAATCTCTTTGGCAAGTTTTGTTAGATGATTGTGTCTGATATTTTCCCAGCTGGCTTACTTATAAAGGAAGGAAGAACTCATTTTAAGAATATGCAGACAAAAATATAACTATAATTCTATCTATATCAAACATTAAAATAAATTAGGGGAATTTGGAAGTTTCATGGAAATATATTTTTGAGAAAAATGTCAAGGAAATGAATCTTATACAGTGAGTTTGTCAAATGTTTACTATAAGTTCATTGTAGAGGCCCCATAACATAAAGCTTTATAGAATATAGATATTTTTTTTAAGAATGAACGTTTTGAAATGTGTTTTTTGAAAAGGCATGTGTAATTGACTAGAGAAAACTGAAGGGACTTAAGGAAGAGGCAAAGTGACTGGTTGATTGCACTGACACATCAAAAAAAAAAAGAAAATGACTTTAGCATGTCTAACAACCCTTGCTTTGTAACTTCTTAGTCCTTTCCCCATTAAGTCTGGACTGGCTTTGTGGTTTTGTTTAGCCAAAAGAATATACTAATGCACTGGTGTGAAAATGATGCTGTGTTAGTTTTTAGTTTGCATGCTTCCATTTACCCTCTCAAAACTCTGAACTGACCATGAGAACAAGCCTGGGGATGGACTGCTAGAGGAAGACCAACTGAAACATACATGTCATCTTGGCTGAGGTCATTCTAGACCAGTAGGTAGCTGCCAACCTGCTAGTTGACCCCAAAAGCATAAGCAAGCCCAGCTAAGAAGAGCATCCAAGCTGGCTCAGCCAGCAGATTCATTCAACTGAGCTCAGATGCATAAAAATCAATAGTTTTTATTTTAAGCCACTAAGTTTGGGGATAGTTTGTAACATGACAATATTGTGGTAAAAGGTAATATACTGTAAGTATGTTATTTATTTTCTAAGCCAAGGGTTTTGAGAATCAAAGGAGCTGGTACCAATAATTACACTGGAAAAACAGGCATTAACTGGTGCTGCCCAAGTAAAACCAGGCATGTACACATCTTATTTAAATAACATTCAGGATCAGTCATTTCCCAAAGTGTGTTTTCTTTTTAACTTATGATGTTTATGTTTTGTTTATTGGGGTAGAAGAATATGGAAAATCTGGAAAAATGAAATGAAAACATATCACCACCTTTCATAATATGTGCATTCAACTTTCAGCTTTAAGAAGGAACTCAACTCAAAATGACTTATAAAATAGAGACATTTATAATATCACATAAAGAGTTAAGATTGGTTGATTTACTGGCTCGAAAATGTCATGAAAACAAGAACCCAAAAAACAAATATAAAAAAATAAATAAATAAATTCAAACTAGCTTTCAGTTCAATAAATGACATTAATTAACATTTGTCCTGTTCTCATAAAATGTTTCCCTTCTTTCTCACTTTACTCATTAGAGAAATCTTGATGTCTTAACTTGTAAAATACACACAGAATCTGACTGCATTTTATTGCATCCATTCCTACCATCTTGATATATGGCACCTTTTCTCTGGCTGAATTATTGTGATACCTCCTAACCTCTTTCTCTACTTGAAACCTTATATGTCTACAGTCTACTCTTAAATGCAGAGTGATTCTCTTATACTATATATCAGATCATGTCACTTCTCTGCTGACTGCCTTCTATTGCTGCCCATTTCATTAAAGTTACATGTTCTAATGCTCTGCTGTCCTTATCAGTAGCCACTAGCTACATGTGGTTATTGAGCTTTGGTATGTGGATTGTCCAAACGATGCTATGCTTATGCTTTAAGTAAAAAATACATTCTGGATTTGAGAGACTTCTTATGAGAAAAAAGAAAAAAAAAGCAAAATATTGCATTAATAGTTTTATGATGATAACATGTTTAGAAGATAATGTTTTGCATGTATAGGGTTAAATAAAATGTATTACTAAATTATTTTGGTTTCATTTTACTTTTTTTATGTGGCTACTGGATGCTATAAAATTGTGTATGTGTCTTGCAGTGTATTTCGATTAGGCTGTCCTCTGTGATTTGGCCCCTATGACCACTCTGAGTTAATCTCTTACTGTGTAAGTAAATAAACTCTGGAATCTTGTTAAGAAAACCACAAAATTATTACTATAAAATAAGGTAAAAAGTAAATCTTTATTAGAATAAAAAATAAATCACAACAAATTATAATTCTCAAAAAGCTGAAAAATATCATACACATCAAAATCTCTATACTCTAGAGCAATAATATGAAATTGTGGGTAACATAACTCATAACATCATATGGTCTCTGGCCCTTCACCTTTAGGTCACAACCCTCAAAGTTTCAGTTCCATGAGCAATAGAATTATTTCTAGAAGTCATACTTCCGTTGGGATAACTAGCCATATAATAACCATAAATGGAAGTTACTGAGAATTATATACATATATCCCACTGAACTCATATGTAATCATATTAAATGTATCCCAGCTCAACTTTTTTTTTAGCTGGTTTTCCAAAAATGCCTATGACACTGAGACACCACCCTACAAAAATAGGGGTATTAGGAAGACGAATTTTAAGTTAAGAGACAGTAATAGTACCTAATTGAAGATTAAAAAATGTAATTTCTCAAAATTCTACAAAAATGTATGAGCATATGATCATATTGCTAGCGCCCTGATAAATACCTCCCTGAAGGCTTTGGGTGGCTAACACCCTCAGTTCCTTCAAGTCTATTCAAATATCATCTTCCCATTGAGGCTACACTGACCAAGCTATTTAAAAATCACTACCACCCACATATTTCCTGAGGTGCCTTACTTCATTTTATTTTTCCCATATACTTCTGTATACTGTAAAATTAACTTACATTTTTTGTTTTTTTTTTCCCTTGGTTGGTTGACCTTCCTGAATATTACTAAAATGTAAACATTGTGAGAACAAGGATTTTTATAGCTTTTTTTCCCCCGTTTCATTCCCAATGCTTTGATTCATGCCTAGAGCAGAGTAACAATTCAATAAATGTGCGTTCCGTGAATGAAGAAGCCAGAGCCTTTTATCTGTCTGCCCTGCCAACCTTACTGGTCTTCAGATTTTTCTCATGTTTGCAAGATGGTTCAGCAGACAGCATCTCTTCAAACAACCAAGTACTGAAGAAGTTCTGATTTTTTGTTCTCCTTTGTATTTGTCTAACTCAAGTCTTGCTTTAACATTGGTCATTTTCTTCATTATGCCTTTCTGTTAATTTTATTGTACCTTTCCTATTTTTGTGTCTTGAATGACTGAGTTATTTTTCCTTTTTTTTTTTTGTTTCCTCCATGAGTACATGTACTGAATGTAAGAGTTTTCCTTTGAGCCCTATTTATCTTCCCCATATATTTTTATATGTTAGGCTTTGATTGCCATAATTTTAAAGATTTTGATATTTGTGATAAAACTTCCCTTATAACTCCTGAGTTGCTTAAGAGACAGTTTTGTGTTTTGTTTTGATATAATTTGTAGATGAATAAGAGAATGTTTTTTGTTGTGGTTTTTAGATGTATAGTTTTATTGCACTGTGATCAGATAATGTGGTCAACTATTGTAAGTTTTAGAATATATTGGGAAAGAATACATTGGGATTTTTTGTGTCCTAAAAAATGGAATTTTACTATGAATATCCCACCTACAGTCATTTTTAAAAATATTTTTAAATATTATTTTTTACTTTTTTTGTAGTTTATTTTTATTTTTAGTATGTATATTATTTAGCATATTTAGTAATTTTTAGGATATTTATTATTTGTTTAAGTTTATTTATTTATTTTTAGAGAAAGAGAGAGCAGGGGAAGGGCAAACAGAGAGAGGGAGAGAGAACCCCAAGGAAACTCCATCCTGACAGCTCTTTAAATATTATTTCTTGGGGCACCTGGGTGTCTAAATTGGTTAAGCCAGTGACTCTTGACCGACTCTCGACTTCAGCTCAGGTCATGATCTCATGGCTGGTGAGTTTGAGCCCCTCAGGGGTCTCTGCACTGACAGAGCAGAGCTTGCTTGGGATCCTCTGTCTCCTCTCACTCTCTGCCCCTCCCCCACTCGTGCGCACACTCTCTCGCAAAAATGAACTTAAAAAATATTATTTCTTAACAAAACACATCATTTATTCCACCTGGATCTATTAGTTCCAGTAAGCTACACGGTCAAGCTATCCTACCTAAAACTAAGTATCACTAAAGCAAGTAAGACTATTAACTTTGGCATCATTGAAAAATTAGAATTTTCTGATGGACTATAGAATGATTCATTTGACATCTTATAATGAAAAAGTGTTAAATTAAGAGATTTCTACCATTTTTCATTTAGGAATACAAGAAAGCAGAAAAATAAATAAAATCTGTTTACTTGATATTTTACCATAAGTTCATTCAGAGAGATTAATGAGACATTTTCTACTTACATCATACTTTCTAAAGAAAGTGCTGAAAATTGTCACTAAACTCATTCAAAACACAGATTTAAGCATTAAGTTAGAGTGTGTAATGGCTGTGGTGTAACTGAATCAGTGCAACTTTGGTCCAAAGGATTAATTGGAAAAGGGGCCATTGGATTGTTCTTTTCTTTTCCCATATAATGTAAATTATTTTCCATAAAAATGTCTGATCTTACCACACATATATTTAAGAGTTTATAATATTATCAAGAAACAGACTCTTAACTATAGAGACCAAACTGACGGTTATACCAGAGGGAGGGTGAGGTGGGGGGGATGGGTGAAATAGGTGATGGGAATTAAGGAGGGCACTTGTGATGAGCACTGGGTGTTGTATGTAAGTGATGAATCACTAAATTCCACACCTGAAACTAATATTACACTGTATGTTAACTAGCGAATTTAAATAAAAACTTGGAATAACAATCATCATCATCATCATCATCAAGACAGTGTTCTGTTGTGTTTCTGCATAAAAGTTTCCTCAAGGAAAGGAATGGAAAATGAGAAAAATCTATTTTTCTCTAACCTTAAATTTGATCTAATTTCTCAGTCTTTGTGATGCAGCTCTTTGTAAA